>NC_134725.1:38758006-39079435 GCF_049634645.1 Pelodiscus sinensis
TAGGACCCAGTCCTTCACACACTGAAGATAATGGGAGTAGTATTGTTGATTCACAGAGTGCAGCATTGGGCCTTAGGAGTATAACATGTGTTTTCTGATCCATCTCTAAAATCTTGGCAACTCCAAGCAAATTGGAAAAGAAGTTTTGTTGAAATTTTTGGCAAATGGAAATGTTAAAAATGTTTGGGTTTGGTTGGATTTTTAGTTGGATATTTTTTTAACTAAGGAAATTTTAAACTAATAATCAGTAGTTCAATTTTTTTTAACCCATTTCTCTATCAAAACAATCTGGCAAAACCAGCACAAATTTGCAGAACATTTGGGGGACATAGAATCGGCGCTTTTCTCTGCAAAAGATATTTTGTACAAACTTTGTTCAGCCTTACCTCTTGTTCAGTATTCACTGAGCCCTAGGGTATTGATTTTCATGCACAGTTACCCCCGTGCAGTCTCTGCCCCTCATTACCCAATGCTGCTTTCATTATTATTATTGTTATTTGTTTGTATTTGTTTTACCTCCAAGACACCTTGAAGACACGCGCTAGGCTGGGTGCCTGTTGTGCTTGGTATAGTACAGACACAGCCTCTGGCTCAAAGCGCTGACAGTCTTAGGGTATGTCTACACTACCCTCCTAGTTCGAACTAGGAGGGTAATGTAGGCATACCGCACTTGCAAATGAAGCCCGGGATTTGAATTTCCCGGGCTTCATTTGCATAAGCGGGGAGCCGCCATTTTTAAAACCCCGCTGGTTCGAACCCCGTGCAGCGCGGCTACACGGGGCACGAACTAGGTAGTTCGAACTAGGCTTCCTAGTTCGAACTACCGTTACTCCTCGTGAAGCCTAGTTCGAACTACCTAGTTCGTGCCCCGTGTAGCCGCGCTACGGGGTTCAAACCAGCGGGGTTTTAAAAATGGCGGCTCCCCGCTTATGCAAATGAAGCCTGGGAAATTCAAATCCCGGGCTTCATTTGCAAGTGCGGTATGCCTACATTACCCCGCTAGTTCAAACTAGCGGGGTAGTGTAGACATACCCTTAGAGATTCTGACTCATGTATTTGGCCCCAGTTAATAATCACTTAAAAGTCACTTGTGAGCACAGCTCGAAATACAAAAATTTCTCATGCCCCCAAACATTCTAGTCCTGACATCTTGGAATGTAGCAAGGTTGTGTTTGCTGTATATGTCCCCGGTCTCCGTGTGTGACCCAGGTCAGATACCGCATTGGTAGCCACATTTCAATGATGCTTCATTCCGTTTTAGAGTGGGCCTAAGGAGGAAGAAGAATCAAGGATGTGTACATCAGAGACTCACCCAGTACACTTAGAAGCTAGCACCAGAGAAAATGTGCATTCTTGCTTTCCTTGTAGATTTTGTACATCCTGGCTCCACATGGCAATTTGCATTGTTGCATATTGAGAAATGAATAATATGCATTACATACTAGGTCTGACATCCTCCCGGAAAGCTTATGTCAGGCTTTCATGGGCAAATCTGCTTAGCTTTTCACAGAAGTCAATATAGATAGATCAAAGCAACCCATATTTAACAAAACTCCTTGCTGGAATGGATTTGTTAGACTTTGACACATTGGCCTAACAAATCTAGGCTCTCACACACACATACAGGCATGTGTGAACACTCACATATACACTAGGTCGATAAGATGCTCTCATTTTTTATAAGTGAAAGAAAAATGGGACTTACAGTAGTCTCACATAAATCTGCAAAAGATGTGTCAGTTCAGTTTTGATATGAAATCTTCAGTGATGTAAGATAATATTTTTGCCAGCTATACTAGAGAAGAGGTATTCGAAATACAAGATGTGTTATGACTGATGACAACGGGCGTCACTGAGAATTAGCCAAGGTTTTATATCAGTAAGAACTGTGGAAGCTGCTTGAAATACTAATCAGTTCAGCAATACTAGAACCTGCTTTGTCCTCACCCACAACAATTTCCAGTTTGGGACAATTTATATCTTCAAGTCAGCGGCACAGCCATGTATACCCGCAGAGCCCCACAATGTGCCAACATCTTCATGGCTGACCTTGAACAATGTTTCCTCAGCTCTTGTCCCCAGCACCCTTGCTCTACTTACGCTTCATTGATGACATCTTCTTCATATGGACCCGGGAAGAAGACCCGGGAAGAATTCCACAGGGATTTCAACAATTTCCACCCCACCATCAACCTTAGCCGGGAACAGTCCACACACGAGATCCACTTCCTTCACACTACAGTACAATTACACAATGGACACATTTCCACCACCTTATATTGGAAACCTACTGACTCTTACGCTTACCTACATGCCTATAGCTTCCATCCAAGACACATTTCCCAATCGGTTGTTTACAGCCAGGCTAAGATACAACCAGATTTACTCCAATCCCACAGACGGAGACAAGCACCTACAGGATCTATATAGAGAATTCTTAAAACTGAAATACCCCCCCAGGAAAGTGAAAAAACTGACAGCCAGATAAGTACCCAGACATCAGCTTCTTCAAGACAGGCCCAACAAAGAAAACGACAGAAGACCACTTGTCATCCCCTACAGCCGCCAACTTAAACCCCTCAAGTGCATTATCAGCCATCTACAACCCATCCTGGAAAATGACCTCTCCCTCTCACAGGCCTAGGGCGACATGCCAATCCTTGCTGACAGACAACCCCCTAACCTCAGATATATTCTTTCTAGCAACCAGGCAGCACACCTCCATCGTACTCATCCAGGAATCAATCCTGGTGCCAACTCTGTCCACACATCTATACAACCAACATCATCGCAGGACCTAACCACATAAGCCACCATATTGGAGGCTCATACAACTGCACGTCCGTCAGTGTGATCTATACCATAAAGTGCCAGCAACGCCCCTCTGCCAAGTATATTGGCCAGATTGGACGGTCTCTATGATGAAAGATATTGGACACAAATCAGATATTCGGAAAGGTTACACACAGAAACCTGCCAGGCAACATTCTCACTTGCCCACGCACTCATTAATGGATCTCAAAGTTTCCATATTATTGTAAGCCAATTAAAAAAATCAGCTTGAAAGGGAAGTTTGCGGAGCTTAATTTCATTTACAATTTTGATATCTACAATAGAGGTTTAAACAAAGACCTTAACTGGAAAGCCCACTACATTCCATGTCCTAATGATATAGAATGCCAAACACCACATACTTAAGAATACTTAGAACTTTCTCTATCAGCTTCATTTAGCATGAAAACATAAGAAACATAAGAAAGACCAGACTGGGTCAGATCAAAGGTCCATCTAGCTCAGTATCCTGTCTGCTATCAGTGACAAATGCCAGATGCCCCAGAAGGAGGGAACCCAACAGGTAATCCTCATATGATACCTCTCCTGTCATCCATTTCCAGACAAACAAAGGCTAGAGACACCATTCCAACCCATCCTGGCTAATAGCCATTGATGGACCTAATCTCCATGAATCTATCTCTTTTTTGAACCCTGTTAAAGTCCTAGACTTCAGTACATCCTCTGGCAAGGAGTTCCACAGGTTGACTATGCGCTGAATGAAGAAAAACTTCCTTTTGTTTGTTTTAAACCTACTAATTAATTTCATTTGGTGATCTCTAGTTCTTGTATTGTGGGAATAAGTAAATAATTTTTCCTTATTCATTTTTCCACACCAATCCTGATTTTGTAGACCTCTTTTCTAAGCTGAAAAGATCCAATCTTTTTAATCTCTCTTCATATCTCTCTCCAAACTCCTAATCATTTTTGTTGCCCTTTTCTGAACTTTTTCCAATTCCAATATATCTTTTTTTGAGATGAGTACATATTATGCAAGATGTGGGTGTACCATGGTTTTATATAGCGGCAATAAGATATTCTCTGTCTTATTATCTATTCCTTTTGGCTACATCTAGACTGCATCCCTCTGTCGACAGAGAGATGTAGATTAGGCACACGGAAATTGCTACTGAAGCAGGGATTTAAATATCCCACGCTTCATTAGCATAAATATGGCCACCACTTTTTTTTAAACTGAGGTTTTTTTTTAAATCCCCCCAGCAGTCTAGACATTGATCTGTCAAAAATAAACCCTTTTTCGACAGATCCTGTATTCCTCAAAAAATGAGGTTTATAGGATCTGTCGAAAAGGGTTTATTTTCGACAGATCCGTGTCTAGACTGCTGGGTTTTTTCCCAAAAAACTCCATTTAGAAAAAAGCGGTGGCCATGTTTATGCTAAGGAAGTACAGGATATTTAAATCCCTGCTTCATTAGCAATTTCCATGTGCCTAATCTACATCTCTCTGTTGACAGAGGGATGCAGTCTAGACATAGCCTTTTTAATGATTCCTAACATTCTATTTTCTTCTTTGACTGCCCCTGCACATTGAGTGGATGAAAGAACTCAACTGTGAAATTGTGGAACTGTTAACTATGGTTTGTAACCTATCCTTTAAATCAGCTTCTGTACCCAATGACTGGAAGATAGCTAATGTGACACCAATATTTAAAAAGGGCTTTAGTGGTGATCCCGGCTGGTAAGATTAACGTCAGTACTGGGCAAATTAGCTGAAACTATAGAAAAGAATAAAATTGTCAGACACATGGATGAACATAATTTGTTGGGGAAAAGTCAACATGGTTTCTGTAAAGGGAAATCATGCTTCATTAATCTACTAGAGTTCTCTGAGAGGGTCAACAAACATGTGAACAAGGAGGATCCAGTAGATGTAGTATACAGGCAGTCCCCGGGTTATGTACAAGATAGGGACTGTAGGTTTGTTCTTAAATTGAATTTGTATGTAAGTCAGAACTGGTACATATTGTAGGGGAAACTCTAGCTAAACATTTCTCCAGAGCTCAGTTTTACTTCCCTCAGTCCTTTATTCTCAAGCTGAGGTGTCTGCTGAGAAAAGCCGCTCCGCGTCTCCCTGGTCTGCTGGGGGGGGGGGGCGCTAGCTTCGCATCTCCCTGGTCTGCTGGGGGGGGGGGCGCTAGCTTCGCATCTCCCTGGTCTGCTGGGGGGAAGCAGCTAGTGCGGGGTTGCCTCACCCTGTTTGTAAGTAGGGATCTGATGTAAGTCGGATCCATGTAACCCGGGGACTGCCTGTACTTACGTTCCCAGAAAGCCTACTCACTGCTTCTTTTATCTGGTTGTTAAGCCATGGTGGCACTTTCTGGTTCTCTTAAGTTGGGTCTTTATTATGGAGTCTTTGAAAAGTTTCTATGCACCTTGCAGGGATTTTACTTTAGTCACTGTACCTTTTCATTTTTGTTGAACTAACTTTCTAATTTTTGTGTAGTTCCTCTTTTTTAAATTAAACATCACAGTGCTAGGCTGCTGAGGTGGGAAAACAGCAGCCTAGCACTGTTTTGTGCTAGGGATGTTAAATTTTATTACATTATGGTCACTATTTCCAAGTGGTCCAGTTATGTTTACCTCTTGGACCAGATCCTGTGCTCCTCTTAGGACTAAATCGAGAATTGCCTCTCCCCTTGTGGGTTCCAGAACCAGCTGCTCCAAGAAGCAGCCATTTAAGGTATCAAGAAACTTTATTCTTCATCCTGTCCTGAGGTGACGTACACCCAGTCAATATGGGGATAGTTGAAATCTCCCACTATTATTGAGCACTCTTGCAAATCTTTCAATACTCTCTTCCATTCACAACACGAATAAGAGAATTATTCAGAACTAGCCAATTAGCCCGTTATAAGACAGATTTTCAGTTCTCTCCTCCACCTTGGTCTTCTCTCCTGAGCCTCCGGTCTCTCGCTCCCTCTCTCTCTCCTCCTACTGCCTCCCCTCTCTCTCTCAGCTCTCCTCCCCCTCCTGCCTCTCTCTCCGTCTCTTTCTTTCTCTTCTCCCTCCTGCCTCTCATTCTCCCTTTCTCTTCTCCTCCTCCTCCTGCCTCTCTCTCCCCAATGTCTCTCCCCTTCCCCTTCCCCTTCCCCTTCCACTGTGGCACTTGACTGAGTGCTGCCTGCTCAGCCCGGCTGCTGCGAGGGAGGGGGGCAGGGGCAGTGACGTACACGGCCAGGGGGCGGGGCCTTGTACATCACCGCCCCACCCCCTGTTCCCCTTCCGCTGCGGGAGAGCCCAAACAGACTCACAGACATTGGGCTACTATATATATGATTATTACAGATCAGTGTTGGTGCTGGGTTCAAGGGCCTGCGGCCTTCAGATGCTTGAGCCTTTCTACTCCCTCTCTGCTCTTGTTCTTTTAAAGTCACTTTACTGCTGGATTCGATTCAGTTCAGAATGCTATAATGGTGCCTAAATTAAATCTATAGCCATATGTATAAGTGTTTGACATTTTCATGAATGGATGGTGAAACCTTTGCTTTGTTCTGTCCTCTAGCCAGCTACAGAGCAATTCAAAGGAGCGAGCCAAAGGTGCAACTTTCATCATTTTTATAATTTGGGAACCAGCTTCTCAGTGATATTTTGTCACGAGCCAGTCTTTAATGCCAGCCCTGTATACCAGAAGGCTATGGAGTGTGCCAGAAAGGTCATGTACAATGCTGTGGCTTTTAAATATTTCTCATACAAATGTGTCACCGGGACAGAGGGGTGCATTTCTGAACAAGAAAGGAGACTATTCTGGGAGGGTTTTGTGTGGGATGCTGTTTTGCTGGAGGTTTTATAGTAAAAGCTCCCTCAGGTCTGTGCTTTCAAGCAGCCCTTCTTTTAGATCAGTGGTCCCCAACGTGATGCCTGCAGGTGCCATGGCCCCTCCGGGGCATTTACATGTGCCCACCAAGTGCTCGGGGTCTCCCCCGGGCGCGCGGTGCATGCGCAGTGCCGGTACCGAGCGCATGGATGGCCCCGCTGGCCCCAGACGCACGGTGCATGTGGTGCACCAGCCCCGGGTGCGAGGTGCATGGGCGGCCCTGGCCCTGGGCATGCGGTGAATGGACGGCCCTGAGCCCGGATGCATGGCGCATGGGGAGCGCCAGCTCCGGGTGCACGGCGAATTGGCGGCCACAGATGCACAGCGCATGGGGTTACTGCCCCTGGGTACGTGCTGCATGCATTGTCCCGCCCCTAGGCGCACGGCAGCGCCAAAAGGTTGGGGACCACTGTTTTAGATCATGTTCATCCTCATCAGGACAGGCATAATGTGTTTTGGCCCTTTGTTTTCTCACCAGTTTATCCTGAACCAAAGAGCACAGCATCCAAGCTCTGCGCTTCTGATAATATACAAACATGGATATTAAGGAGAGATGATCAGATCTCCTCCTTTTGTGGGATTTGTGATAATTGGGGCCAGGGAGCAGTTTCCGCAAGACTACCTGCAGCTCCTCCTAAGAGTGTAGGTTTTTGGTAAAGAAAGAGAGACAAGTGTCCTTGAAGTTGTCTTCTAAAGATAGTAATTAAAAGCTGCCAGTCTATCCTCTGAATGTCGTCCCCTGCTTTCTCTCTGAAGAACATGTCTCATGTTACAATTGCCAGCATGCCAGGGAGCCTTTTTATGCTGCAAAAAGTGACAAAAACCTGGAGACACCTTTTAAGATGGTGCCGATCTCGCGGCCTCCTCTGACCTTTCCTTTTAGCAGCACCTTTCTGGCTTTGGTTTTTCTGCTGTCCATGAACTGGAAGTGGAATCAATTATTGTTTATTGACAAAGGAACTTGGAGGCTTGATCCAGGAAGGTCCATCTACAGTAGCTCTATGTGAACCGGCATGGTGGGGGGACTTTTTAGGGAACATGCATCTGGGAAGGGTTTCTGATTAACGAAGAACTAAGTAATCAGCTATATCCCTCAGGGCCTGACTGCATACCACAGAAGACAATACAGAAATGGTAGCTTGTGGGGGCCTTGTTAATGGGATGTTTGCAGAACTCGTGAGACACGTGAGCACGACCTTACCGGATCCAAATTACATTTTCACAACCAAGTTCCAAACCACTGGAGATTCCTGGCTTGAGGTTTTGTTGCAAACCCAAATCAAAGGCAGGGTTTGTTAAAATGAGTTGGAGCAAACTTGGCTTTGTTTAGTATAAGTAGCCACAAAGTCATTAGAAGTCACTGGGAGCCCAGGTTGCTCCTCAGAGATGAAAATTAAATCCTAAAGGCCGTGCCTCATTTGCATATCGCTGTGCCTCATTTGCATATCTAATAAGCTGCCATTTTGCACATAGGGCTTTTGTGCAAGAAGGAGCAGTCTACACTGCACCTTCTTGCGTAAAACCTCCCTCTTCCACAAGAGCAATTCTACTGCTTACTTTCAGGGAGAACAGCTCTTTCACAAGAGGGGTTTTTTGTGCACGGACTGCTCCTTGTGCAAAAGCTCCTTGCGCAAAAATGGCGGCTCATTAGGTATTTGAATATCTTCTTGCACAAGAATGCTCAATGTAGACATAGCCTTTGAGCATTCTGCACTGAGGTTTGGGAATTTTTTTTAACTCCAAACTTAATGGAAAAGGAGGGCATGGGAAGTTTTTCCTGAAATCTCATAAACCCAGCCCATTAAGCTCTGCATGACATTCATTTCTATACATTTCATCTGTAACAAGACACAGTCTTCTCTTTGGCAAGGCTAGCTTAGATTTGTAAAAATTCTCCATATGTATGATTTTGATAGGAGAAGCTCTAAACCTCGTAAGTTTGGTTATTCCCTTCTAAACTCTGCTCCTTATGATTGAACAGACATGGGGAGTAAAAATCTCTAAAATCAAACTGTTTACTTTTTACTTGGACAGGGACATATGTGTTTGGTGCATTATCCTGCAGCGGCACAGCTCTGATTGGTAGTAACAGCATGATTGTGATTCCATGCAGAGCCATAGCTGAAAGGGAATGACAAAGCAAAGGGACATGTGCCTTCTGCATGGAGCACTGGGATCCTTTCTGCTTGCATTGCTTTGGGAACATTTCTATCAAACATTTCATAAGTCTGTGAAGTCAAAGCCAAATGGGGGTGAGAGGATGAAATCCATCTGCTAAGTCGCTGTGAGGCATTTATCTCCCTCCTCCCCCCCCCCAAAGAAATAGCAATTATTTTTCTGACAGGTTCAGTTTTAAAATTAAAGCTTGATTAAAATACACCCTTACCAGAGACCTAAGGAAGAATTCCTGTGTGAATATTTGCATGGTGGGGATGGGGCGCTTCTAAGACAAGGGTGGGCAATAATTGTTGAAGGGGAGGCACTTCACACATTTTTTAAGTGGTCCCAGAAGAGGTGGGGCCTTGGGATGAGGGGGTAGGGCCAGGACACTTCCTGTGCTCCCCCACCCACAGTCCCTGATTGGCCCGGGGACACAGAAGCACGTGAAGTCGTTGCCCCCCGCTCCCCAGTGCCTAGAGAGAATCGCCAGCTGTTCTGAACAGCTGGCAGTTCACTTTGGGCCTCTTGCAGGACAGACGGAGGTTTTGCATACTCCCCCGTCCCCAGGTCTCAATTGGCCTCCATCAGCCAGATCAAAGGGACAGTTCTGGGTCTTGCTTTCTCTAATGGATGGTTGTGGCACACTTCGATGGGGAACACGCCTCCATTTGCATCTAAGGACGGACCCTGAAGGGCTCTGAGCATCTGCTCTGCCAGAAATCAAAGGCAAAGCACCTGTTCATTGGTGATGAGCAGGTGGGAGTCCATTCTCTTGGGGCAGCCCTCACAGGAGGTAAGCACCCCTAGCTGTGATCAGGAATTGTGGTTTTCCTCCAGCACTTATGCATGACAAGCATGCGCCCGGTACACCAGTGGTTTTTAGATGAGGGGTCGCGCCCCAGCACTGGTCGGTGGAATGCCAGGCTCTGAGGCTCATTGCTGCAGGGTGATCAGGTGAACAGTGGAGGGGGGGCACTAAGGCAGCTTCCTGCCTGTCCTGCGCTTTACCCCAGAAGTGCTGGCAAGCGCACAGGGCTCAGCACATCATCCCTGCCCCAAGCACTAGCTCTGCACTCCCATTGGCTGGGAACCTGCTGCTGGCTGCTTCTGGGGGCAGCCTGGGTTGTGGTGCCAGGAGAGGCAGGAAGCTGTCCTGAGGCCCCCTCCCCCCACACACACCTGCTGCACCGCTGACTGGGAGCTGCTCAAGGTAAGTCCCTCCTGCCCCAGCCCTGACACCCACCAAAGCCGGATCCCCCTTCTGCAGCCCTAAGTTCCCATCCTCAGCCCTACCCAATGCTCAATTAATTAACCAGGCCAGTCCCTCACTGTACTTTTTCTCTACAGGCAATAGAAGAGCTCTTCAAGGTACTTGATCTGGAAAAGAAAAGTGTTGCAGTGGGACGCAGTCAGGTATGTTGTTCACAGTCCTTGCACCATAACAGTGTAAACACCAGGCTTGTGCCCAAGTGCTCTGGAGTGCCAGAACCTATCCTCCACGAACCTAATGTAATGAAAGACCTTTTTCTTGCTTCCATGTTGTAACCCAGCAGCCTAAGTCCTGATGGAAACTCCTAACTCACTCCATCACTTCTGAAAATGGTACCCGAGGTGAATACTATATATCGAGCTATTAAGATCCTACAACAAGGACATTTCCGGATGAATAGTTGCCACAGTAACATATTCAAAGCAAAAGCCAAAGAGAAATTAATTATATATACACTGCTGCCTCTGTCTCTGGGATGCTATAGAGAAAAAGGAATTCATTGAATTATTTTAGGGAGCAGGATAAGTTTCTTTCATCCTGAATACAATAGTTTGATTATCTCTTCTATGAATCCCTCTTATGTGATCAATAATATGACAGCTGCACCAGTTAAATCTTGTTATGTAAGAGTTAGTATTGTCATTTCTCTGAACATTGATTTTGTACTGGACTGTGAAGTTAATACAGCCATTAATGAGACAATCAAACAGGGGTGAAGCAATCTTAGCATTATCTCCAGAAAGCCAGTTTTTTTTTAGAAGTGTTCTTTGATTCCGTTTTGGTTTTTTTAAAAGACAGAATTCAATTCTATTGTAAAACTCACAAGTACAGTTTTATTTTAATAGTGCATTTTTAGCATAAAAAGTGTAGTATGGAGTATTTAAACCATACTGGTCAAAGCACCAAGAGTTTTGCTTGAGTGAGAGAGAGAACAGGATTTCTGAATTTAGCCATCTATTGATCTTTCAAAACACAAATGCATCAGCAAAATCCATATTGTTTGAAGCATGTTTGTAATGAGCTCAGGTACAGTAAATGACACAGTTCCTTTAGGTTCTCCCTGACCTATGTTGGTACATATCTTGCATTGTTACCGCATTGTGCATAAAGTATTGAAAATACATCATACTACAGAGTCCAATGTCTCTCCCTGTAAAGCAGGTATGATCAACGGTCCATGGCCAATGTCTCAACAACATGCAGCTTTGAGGAGGAACAGGCCCTTATGCAGGAATTTCAGGGGTGGTGCTTTTTTTTGTAAATGTGGATCACAAGAGTGTAAATGTGTCCCCCCCCTGAGAAGTGGGGAAATCAGCCCCGGCCTTCCTCTGGCCTGGGCTGCATGTCAAAAGGGCAGTGCACTGCTTCTGCCTTCCCCTGGCCAGCCAGACACCTGCTTACTTGAGGAGCCATGGGGGGTGCTTTTGCACCCTTTGCACTTCCCCCCCTCTCCCTCCCTGTACAGGCCCGAGGAGTTAGGACATGCATCAGTAAAAGAGAGGACAGAGCAGATAGTAGAAATACTGGGCAAATTGCATGTTGAATATAAGGCCCATTAAGGCTGCCAGAGTGGGGAGGGCAGGCTGACTGCCCTATTGACAGTGGTGGAGATGCGATGTCTGGAGAGAGCAAGAACACTATCTTGCCTGGCAGGGTGAGGGTGGGTGTTCATTCTGAGTCGCTAAAAAAACACATCCATCTGGCTGAGGACTTGCTGGGCCCTATGGGGCCATCAGGATGGGAGCACAACTACAGCATGCACAGCTGTGGGGTTCACAGCTGCTCTGTCCCTCCCCACCCGCTTGTGCTGGGGGAACAATGATGGCAGTGCTGTGGCATGGCAGCCCTGGGCAGGGGGGTGCTCTGCCTTTTCAGCAGAGTGTGATTGAGGGTGGACAGGGAGAGGGAAACTCTGCCTCTCCTCAGTATATGGACCATTAAGAGTTACAGAGGTAGGGCCACTGTCTGGGTTCATGCATATGGGACTCCTGAAGATCTCAGAGCAAGGAGGGTAGGCAGGGTCAGAAGCCAGAAAAAGGCTGTTGGTTTTATCCAGACTAGTCATAGGTCACGGTTAAAAGAGCAGCTCTTATTTCCTTCTGGGTAAATGCTAGCGAGAGGTCACACTGCTGGCAGTGAACAGTTTCCATCCATATCCCCCCAGGTTTTCCTGAAACCCGGCGTCATCTCTAGGCTGGAGAAGCAGCGGGAGAAGTTGATATCCCAGAACATGATTCTGATCCAGGCAGCTTGCAAGGGCTTCCTCTCCCGCCAGAAATTCAAGAGATTAAAGGTAACCACCATCCTGGGCTCATTTGGCTCCACGAGGCGTCAGAGGAGAACCCACCTGGGCTGACGGTCACCCAGAGCTCTGCTGCTGCTACTAGGGCTGGGCATTCCTGAATTGCCCCATGTTCTCCAGGGCAGGAGACAGAGCTCATTTCTTCTGGCAGGACATGGTCCATAAGTCTGGAAAAGCTTGAAATGAGCATATTGAATAGGAGATGGAACAAAAGTTGTCTGATAAGCATGGGCTATATCATAAAATCATAGGCTACTACAACTGGAAGGGACCCTGAGATGTGATCAAGTCCAGTCCCCTGCCCTCACAGCAAGACCAAGCACGAATATTCACTCTAATGATTTCCATTGTGTGTGGAATAAATTTTGTTCTGTGCATCAAGGCATATGTGATGTGCACCACCAATAGAAACACATGCTGCTGAGTGGGGGCTCTGCTAATCAGAGGGGTGGCATTGGAATCTCTCCTGGGTGGCCGCACAAGCACATAGCTTACAGGGAACAGTGCCAAGCACCACCATCCATCATTGAACAGCACCATAAGCAGCCCCGGTGAAACAGGTGGGGTAGCTCATGGCAGAAGGTACTGCTTAGTGACTAGAAGTATCCCAGGCTGGCCCCTGTATTTCACCATTAATAACAGCCTCTCTCCAGGCATGCACACACAGACACACAGCTCACTGCATGTCAAAAGTTTGCAGAGTTCATTTTTAATGTGCACATTCTAATTTTCAAGTGAACTCTTGTCAAGCCAACTGAAACAGAACTGAGCAATTAGTCACACAGCCAGTCAAAGCACAGCTCCAGGTCATGTGTATTGACTTTCTGAAGTCATGTGACGCAGGCCTGTGCAGCTGCGGGAAGGAACAATCCATTCCTGAAACCACAGATTGATGTTTATTGGTAACATCTTTCATAGCTTCAGCACCTGGCTCCTCAAGCAGCACATGCCTGTGCCCTGTTTCAGTTTGGGTGAAGCTCTCCATTTTCACACATGCTGGGGATTCTTGCTTCAGTCTGACCTGCTTGCTGAAAGCGTGCCATGGTTTCTGATGCTCTGATTTCAGATTCAGCGCATAGCTGTCCGGTGCATCCAGAGGAATCTGGCAGCGTTTCAAGTGGTGAAGGACTGGCCATGGTGGCAACTGATGAGCTGGGTTCGGCCCTTGCTTAGTGTGAACTTAGTGGAAGACCAGCTCCGAGTCAAAGATGTACGTAGCAGCAGAGCACAGACACTGAACAGAGTGCTCGGCATGCCAGTCAGGCAGGAAGCACCTTTTACTGCTGGTAGAAAGACACATTCTTTCCTGCCCAGTATTTAAGTCCTGTTCCCAGCTCTGCATTGTGTGAGACGCTGGGCAGTGTGTTTTCAGCGTACCCGAGAAGTGAAGGTACAGAAAGAGAAATGAGGCTTTTCAGGCACATGTGGGGAAAGTGGGTATCTCCATCCTAGAACAAAACAGGTGACAAGTTGGTTAATTAAATTCAAGCCCATTACAAAGGCAAAACCAGCTGTTTGGGGTGCAAATAGAGACACAGCACCCAGCTCTGGTTCTGGGGAAGAGGCCCTTTCCGGCTTTGCTTTAGACATGGCCCCATCACTGGGACGTGGGATGGTCCAGATATGATGTTCCCAGTCAGGTCCCTCGTCAACATCAAAATGGAAAAGTGGGAAGCAGTCCCCATCTTACCTGGAGAAGGGCTAATTAAAGAGGGGGTCTTTCTCCCAGGCCCCATTCATGGAGGCCCTTTTCCAGGAGCCCTAAACGGGCCAGCACAAATCCCAGAGTCCATAGCTTTCCTGCCCCCTGCCCATGCTCATTCCAGCTCCAATGAGGAACCATTGAAATATTGACAGACCACATAGGACTAGGGAGGGACCGTGTACAGCAGCTGATTTTTGGCTGCTAAATACTGGGCTCCACAGTGCTGACAAGGGTGAGCAGGCCACATTCACTCCTGATGTAACTGTATCAGCTCTCCGATGGTCCAATCACAGCTCCATTTGGGCCAGTGAGTCTATTTCAGCTGGCACTCCCTGCCTAGGTAAAACCAGCTTCCAAGCTTTCTCCCAGTTTGTGGTTTTTGCTAAGTCCTCAGCATCTCTTCCTTGTCTTTGGTGGTTCATGGGCTTTCACTAGAGATGGGTGATCTGGGTCAGATCAAATGAAAACTGACCCAAGCCTTTACGTAGCCCTCAAAATTTGTTTGAGGCCTGGCTGCCCTCTGCTTTCTGCCTTTAATCCACATCTCTGCACACTCTGGTTCTAATGGAAGAAGTTAAAAAACATGGAGTGGTCCTGCAGCACCTTAGAGACGAACAAAACATGTTGATGGAATCACGAGCTTCTGTGGGAACAACCCACTTCTTCAGATCAAACAGGCAGATTTGGCAAGGCAAAGCTCTTCTTGCAATACTGTTACCCTGCTTGGTGAGACGAAATGCTAGCAATCTCACAAGTGTGTGTGTCTGTGCAGCTGTGCCTGCCCAGTATCTGGCCAAGGTTTTAAGAATATTTATTTGATAAGCTGCATTCAGGCACTTGGACGCTCAACCATAGCTTTTAAGGTTTGCTACTTTCTAATTAAATGTGTGCAGTGCATACACCAAAGCTGATGTTCCCTCCATTTAAATTAATGTCAGGAACCACATTCCAAGCAATTAACAGTGATCAGCCCTTAAACTCACCCGGTAAATTTTCTTAATAAGGCAATTATGTCACTCCCACTTACTTTTAACAAAAAAGCTAGATTTATAAATAAACAAAGGAGGCTTGAACTCTAAGCATGTGTTTGGCAATTTTATTTAGGAAGAGCTCACAGCGCTAAGAAGAAAGCTAGAAAAATCAGAGCAGTCCTGCAGTGAACTTCGGCAGAACACAGACGTACTGGAAAGCAAGGTAAATGCTGATAAAGTCTCTCGCTGTGCCTCTTTCCGGTATGGTTTGAGTAGATCACACTTACAAAAGGTGTGGCCCAAAAGACTAACGTTAAGTGATCATGGCTGTATGAGGAGTCAGCCAAGCCTGATACCTGCTGGCATATTGAGTCAGGTCTGGGCTCCTGCTACTTGGCTCCCTGTCATTCCCTTGCTGATTGTTTAGTGAAAATGCTGGGTTGCCTGTTCGCATCCATCTTCTTGCTTCTGCACTCCTCTCCAGCCCCACTGGGAACTGAGAGAGCTGGGTGCTGAAACCATTAATGCCGAAATGTAAATGTGGGTTAACAACCCTTGAAGAGCTGATTTTGCATTTAATCTACCAAGAAAATTACCCACTGATTAATTTTATCAGGTCAAAGGCATGAAATAGGGCACTTTGGCACTCTCTCTGTCTCTGTCTCTCTCTTTCTCTGGAAAGCCGGCAGCGTCTGCTATTCTCCAGGAGGTGGTGAGGAAGGGAATTTTCTCTCCTAGCGGATGGAAGAATTGTGTGCTGCCTGCCATTATTTTGGCTGCTGAGCAATTTCAAGGGCCCCCTGATATTTTTAGGTACTGGGACTAGTGCCAGCTGGCAGACTGTGGGATTCTTAGGATATTACTCCAAGTAACTAGCAGATAACTCTAGCTCATGTAGGAGGGACAGGCCAGGTGCGGTTGGGGCCCCAGGGACCAACCAAATGAGCGTGACACGTGTTAATGGAGTTCTCTGGGCATACAGCTCATCGGACCAATATCTCAAAAACAGGTTCACCATGGGCACTCTGATGTCCTTTTAATAAACACCATCACACGTTTCCATCTCAGCACTGAATGCTTTGTTCCCATTTCCTCTCTTGCCTGCTCAATGAGTGCAAACTTTCTGGCTCCTGGTCCCCATCTCTCCTCCTGCTTTGCAACTTCACTGGTTAACTGTCGGGGCAGAATAACAACTCTTCACCCAAAGTACAGAAGAGCGAGTAGCCGCTTTACCCCGTGCAGTCCAGGCTCACCCAAGACACTGGGACCTAGAGTGCTGGAAACAAACTGCCCGGTTGTAGCCCTTTCTCCTGACAAGCATGATAATGAGACTAGAAATTATATCCCAGTCATAGATTCCTAGGGCTGGCAGAGACCTCAGGAGTTATCAAGTCCAGCCCCCTGCCCCAAGCAGGACCAATCCCAACTAAATCAAGCCAGCCAGGACTGTGTCAAGCTGGGAATTAAAAACCTCTAGGGATGGAGATTCCACCCCCTCCCTAGGGAACCCATCCCAGTGCTTCACCACCCGCCTAGTGAAATAGTTTTTCCTAATATCCAACCTGGACCTCTCCCACCACAACTTGAGACCATTGCTCCTTGTTCTGCATCTGTCACTACTGAGAACAGCCTCTCTCCATCCTCTTTGGAACCTCCCTTCAGGGAATTGAAGGCTGCTAACAAATCCCCCCTCACTCTTCTCTTCTGCAGACTAAACAAGCCCATATCTCTCAGCCTCTCCTCATAGGTCATGCGCTCCAGCCCCCTCATCATTTTGGTTGCCCCCTGCTGGACCCTCTCCAATGCGTCCACATCCTTTTTGTAGTGGGGGGTCCAGAACTGGATGCAATACTCCAGATGTGGCCTCACCAGAGCCGAATAAAGGGGAATAGTCACTTCTCTAGATCTGCTGGCAATGCTCCTCTTAATGCACCTTAATATGCCATTAGCCTTCTTGGCTACAACAGCACACTGTTGACTCATATCCAGCTTCTCATCCACTGTAACCCCCAGGCCCTTTTGTGCAGAACTACTACTTAGCCATTCAGTCCCCAGACAGTTGTCTGACTTAAATGTCACACCTTCCCCTTTCACTCTCCAGACTGCACTCGCAGGGCTGGAGGAGTGTGTACAGTGGGGCATACTGAGAGCCACTGACCCCAACTGCCCACTCTGTATAGAATGGCAACTGCTTTGAGCCAGGGTGTGCAGCTGCCTCCCTAGTCTCAGGGCCTCCATCTGCAGATACCAGAAGTAGCTTAGTTTCGTGGAACAAATGGCTACCAGTCTGTGGGCACGGAGTGTGTTCCTGCTGTGTTCAGTGGGAGAGGCATGGAAGCAAATATCAGCATTCGGGAAACAGCAGCTCAGGGCAGAACTGTTCTGCTTCAGAGAGAACAGGCTGGGGGGATGTACTCTGGACAAAGAGGGCCGGGCTTGGGCAGAGTGTAGGAGCATGTCGAGTGAGAGGAACAAACACCTTGCCTGTGCCAGTCGCCCGGTCTCAGAGCTTCCTAGCTATAGATTCTGCCACAGGCTGAATTCACTCCCCCAAGCCACGGTTGTTTGGCTGCTGTAGTGAACTGCTGGAGCTGGATGTCCAGCCCTCCTGTACAATGCCTTAAAAGCTTCTCCATGAGGCTGTCAGGTGGGGAGAGGAAGCAGTTGTACGCTTGGGTGTTTCTGTCTTTTGTTCTAATTTGCTGGACACTTTTTAAGAGTCAGAGATCTGTTTGGAGCTTCTGCCTCTAGCCCTGCCAGCCAGCAGGGTCTGACTCCTGGGCCGGCTCCTGGTCAGTCAGACACTGCAGGAAGGGGAAATGACATGTTCAGTGAATGTCTTATTCCTGGAGCCACATGCTGATTATTTCAACTAGAATTTAACACTGGAATCGTTGGTGCAGTGTGGAAACCTGACTAACCCTAATTGCAGCACCCTGAAGAGGGGGCGGTGCTTTCACAAGGTGCAAATTGTAGTCACAGGGCGCAACTCAAGGGGGAGGGGGCATTTGCAGTTGGAGCTGGTGAGCCCCATAACTGCTCTATATGAGGCCTGTCTGGCTGTATCCCAAAGCCTAGCTGGGGTATAACCAGACCACAGTGTACACCAGCCTGTCCACCTCCTCCTGGCAATATTCCTGGCATACCCTGTTGCAGAGGAAAAGGCCCTGCATAAGAGTCAGCTCTATTCAGCAGGGGAGCAAAATCTGGGAGAAACCCTGGTTCCACCAACATCAACTGGAGTTTGACCATTGGCTTCCATGGCTCGAGGGTTTCATCCTGGTTCCTAATAGCTGCAATGGGGCTGAGGGTTGAGGCCATGGAGTATGAGAGCATTTGGAGGTGCATGCACATAAATGACTGTAATGAACGGTATTGCCAATGCTCAGAGGATGCATCAGTATGCTGGGAATTTGGCCAGGCAGATCATTAGTGTTCGCTTGGGAGATGACAGCGTTTTCATGGGAGCCACAAAGAACGAGTGAGCTCTCTCTCGGGGGATGTTTCTCATTTTTATTTGCCCAGATCCCCACTGCCCCCTAGGAACAGGCTAAAGGTTTGGTTTGGAGGCCTACACAATGTGGCTGTGTAATTACCTTGCAGTGTAATTATCATGTTAGTGAATTAATTGCTCCATTGTTTGACACCTTGTGCTCTGCTCTCCATCTGTGCCTGGATGTGAAACACAGCCACTAGGAGCAACGCAGAGGAGGCTCAGACCTGAACCTTGGCCAACACTTTCCCTTCCTTCTCTACGCTCCTAGTGAACAACAGCCAAGTGCATTCCATTCTGGAAAATCCTTTCTGTTCCTTCCCCTTTCCCCTTTTGTGGAGAATTAGATCGTTGATCCCAACCATCTGCACTGTGTTGATTTAATCATTAATAGCTTGTGGGAATGATCATGGGCACATGTACACACGCACAAACCAACGCGCACACAAAAGATGTGGAACTAACAGGCCACATGCCAATCACCCACTCATTAAGCCAACACACTGCTTGTATGTCGTAGCCTTTGTGCCTGCTTTTTTCTGTTTTTGCAATCCGTTAAGTTCTTCTTCTGCCTCCATAGGGCCGTACACATTTTAGAGATTGTTCTCATATAAATAAGTAATTGCACACATAAGCCTATGTGAAAGGAAATTAGTTAAGGTAGCTAGTTTCTAGGTTTAAAAACAAACTAAAAAAACCCAGAGATTCCACCAGCTGGCACCCACATGAGTCATCAGCTGGGTATGAATCTTTAGTTCCACCCTAGAGATCTCTGCCATTTGAACTAACAATATACATGTTAGCAGTAGTAAGTTGTCATCCTCTCTGTAGGGGATGGGGTGTTTTGCCAGTGGGTTTCACAGATATTTGCCGATACGAGAGGAATGGTGAAACTCTGGGATCTTGGATGCAGGCTTTGAAAGGGTATGTTCCAGAAGACAAAGACTCTATGATTTTCCACCAACATTGATCCTTCTGCTCTATCCCCTCCAACAAGTCCCTTTCCAATCTTTTCTTCATCCCTTGCCAAGCATACCAATCCTTTCCTAGTTCTCCCTCCAGTCACAGATCTATCTCTTTTCACCCGCTCCTACTGTGTCCACAGGAATAGCCAAAGCCACAATCCTGACAGAAAACCACCCCCAGGCCAAATTTCACATGACAGCTCCAAAGCATGGGGCTGTTAGAGCATCTCAGAGAGAGTTGCCAGATTTATTTTTTTGTAATGGGCAAACATATTTTCCCCAGTTTTGTTCTTGTTAATGGCTGTGCTGTGCCGGCTGAAGTTTTCCAGTATAATTCAGCCCAAGGCAGCCACATGGGCATAGAAAATTTCAGCTCAAATGGTTGTAGTTTGGCAAAGTTCCAAGCAATGGAAAGCAGGATCTGATAATAGGAACATTAAAATAGGCTGTTACCTGACCCACCTGTAACAATCATTGTATGTAAATAAAATACTGTCTGCACAACAACTAACTGGGGAAATGAAAGGAGCTAAGAACAGGAGCCAAGGCAGTAAAGTACAGGTTGAACTAACGGGGCTAGACGCAGTGGGTTTGTATGGGTGTATGGGAGGATAGATTCTGAATGCTTAGTGAGTCTTTCAGGACAGGAAAAAGTGGGAAAATAACCCATTACAGACAGCAGAGCTCTGAACATGAGCAAATTAAAAAGGCAGCAGGTGGTTCAGCAAACATACACATGAGTATTACTGCAGGGAGCTTCTGCACTCAGACAGTCCAGCTACTGCGCTTTGCAGCTTGTCAGTGCAAGTCAGCCCTTCAAACTCCGCTAGGGTCTGGCCACACTTCCAGAGGAGGCAGCCAGCATGTCTGGAGGAGGGAATGGGATTCAGTCAATACTCTGCGTCACTCCTGTGTGCAGAGAACAAACGTGGCAGCTTCAGAAACCAAGTCAGCTGTTTGCACATCCTCCCCATGTCAGTTCTGCTGCCCCAGTCTCAGGCACCGCTCAGGCTCAGCTGCCCCATGCTACAGACAGAGCTAGTTCCACCGGTTAGTAGCAGGAGAGGGACCAAATGGGACTGGAAGTGGCTCTGGTTCCAATCCGGTCACCCCCCCCGGGCTTCCTATAGCAGTGAGCTGCAGAGTCTGGCCAGGTCAGGCGTCACTTTGTGTTACTCTCCCACAGATCTTAGACCTGACGACTGAGCTCTCGGACGAGCGGTTCAAAGGCGAAGTGGCCTGCCAGGTCCTAGAAGGCGAACGGGCTGAGCGGCTCCGGGGGGCGCGGGAGATAAAAGAACTGCAGGTGAGTGTGAGGCTGGACCAAGGGAGCATGTTTGTGCTTTCCCCAGACAGAGCCACTGGGGGCAGCCCTGCACACACCTCTGGCACCGAGCTGGGAAGCCCCCCTTTCACTTGAACTAGCAGAGCTGTGACTGGCCTGGAACCTAGCATGAGTCTCAACTGTGCACAGAATACATGGCCAACTGGGCCCAAGTCCCCGCTAATGGGGACCCAGGCGCTGGTTTTCAGGGCAAACACAGTACTAGCTATTGTGTACTGGTTGTGAGAAACTCTGGGAAACTTCACTTCTTTGGGCAGCAGCCTGTCAGGGGATGGGTGGCCTCGTGCGAGGAAAGCCTGAGAGTAAGGTGATGTTGGTTTGTCTATATCTCTGCTACTGATTCTTTGGTGCCTTTGCTAAATCACTTCTCCTCTGTGGCTCACACTCCCCACTGTAATGCGGAACCAGCAATTGCCCACTCTGTGAAACACATGCAGAACCTGGAGAGAAGGCACCTGATAGGAGTGCCCATGAGATCACTGTTATTTATTTCAGTTTCCATGCAGACCATACGAGTCCAGCTGCTGGGGCTGGCCTGTCTTGTTTTGGATTAAGCGAGAGCTAGCAGGGAAGTGAGCACGAGTTGGCCCGTGCCTGTTGGGATCACAGCTGGAAGTGGGGCTGGGCATTGGGAAGACAGTCTTGGTTCTGTTTGTGCTCCCAGTTTGCTTGCCGCTGGTTGGCGCTGACCTAACTTCTTCCTTTCAGAGTAAATACGACCAAGTGCGAAAGGAATTTGAGTCAGTGGAAAAGCAGCTGGAGGAAACTCAGCAGCAAATTCAGTTGCGTGAAATTGGGCTACACGGCGCAGCTGGAGGTAGGGAGCATTATTAGGGACAGCGATGTGCTTCACAGCCACACTCAGGCTAGGTGTAAACGCTGCCCCCACATTGAGTTCAGAGGGATGGCTCCTGCTTTCCAGCTCTTCGCTGCCCTGGAGACGCCACTCTCCGGAAATGTCAGGAGGATTTAAACCAGAGGGTTTTGCAGACAGTCACATCACTTGTGACATGGTGAGGGTACAGTTAAGCTGGTTATTGGATGGGAGGGCTTAGCTCCTCTAATTCTGCCTATGGTGCAGAGCACAGTAGAAGAACCTATCTGGACAAAGTGGGATGTCCAAGGACTGAAGATGGTGTAAATGGGTGGGAGGCAAGGGGGTTGTGCTTTATTTCCGCTACTGATGATGCAATTGTGAATGTCAGTGCCCCCCCTGCATGGCATGAGTGCTCCACGGTGCTGCCTGTAAAGTGGGGGGGGGGAGCATTGGGTGTAGAGATGTGAGATTGGTCTCTAGAGTATTCCTACAGCACCATTAAACACCCACAGCTGGCCTGTGTCAGCTGATGGTCTCACGGAGCTCAGACTACAGAGCTGTAAAACTGTGCTGTAGAGGTGAGCTTTGGGATCCCATGACAGGGAAGGGACCCCTTGCCTGGGCTCCAGCCTGAGCCTGAATGTCTGCACCCCAATTTTACAGCCTTGTAGCCCGAGCCTGAGTCAGCTGGCACAGACCAGACGCGGGTGTTTAACTGCAGTATCAACACACCTTCCTCGAGAGACACATTTTCTGTCCGTGACGGGTCAGCACTGTGCAGTGCACCTTCATTGTGCTGGTGTTCACAGTCTGTCTCAGAGGCAGTGCGTCTGGCCTGCTGACTTGTTGACTATGACCCTTCACTCATGTCAAAAGGGCATGAGCCTTCTAAGAGTGCTCGCTGCCTGGGGCCAAGCTGCTACCGGGGCTTTTTGTTTGCAGAAGAGGAGTGGCAGATGCGCTTTGACTGTGCTCAGACGGAAATCACCTTTCTCAGAAAACGCCTTGCGCAGCTTGAAGAGAGGCTGGAGTCTGAACTGAACTCTAGGAAAGAGCTGGAGCACAAGGTAAGGGCTGGGAGGTCAGCACTGTACGTAAGTGGGGAGCTGCACAGGGAGAGCTGGGGAGAGAGAAGGTTAACACCCTGAATAACATGATTTTGAAGAAATCTTTTGTCATGGTAAAACCATCACCACTGCTATCGGGGTGACACAGTCTTTAGAACTTGTTTGCAGAGTTTTGGGGGCAACCACCAGGCCTGTCTAACTCTATGGGGCCGGTTGTGTCAGTAAGGGTGTGTATGGTTGTGCTCTTAGATGTGTCTTTAATAACCTCTCTCCATTCAAGCTCTTGTCACCCGAGAAAAATCATAATCTCTTGGTTAATCTGAGAAAAACAAAAACAAAGCCATATTTTAAAAGTTACATTTGCACAAAAATACATCAGAATTCAACACAGGCAAAATGTGAGAATATGCATAAAAATACACATGTACCTGGGGACACCCCCAGGGCCATCGATTCCCAGTGAGCACAGGTTGTGCTTGGAAAATGTGGCCTCCGTTTTGAAAGATGACGAGTCATTTTAGTTGCCATGTTTTGTGAGTGTTTGTCTTGAAGCACCAGAGAACAGTGGTTCCCACCCTTTTTTATACCATGGACCAGCAAACCCATTCACAAACTTTTGGTGGACTGGTTACATTTTATTTGCATATTCATTGTGGTAATTAATTTTAAGAAGCCGCATGTTATTTTACATCGCATCTGTACACACAATATCTAACGTAACAGATCAGAGTTTGCAGATGTCTATAACACTGAAAAAAATTCACAGAAAGAATTCCCTTCTGGCTGCTGGGTGGGGCAGCCCCTCCCCCAGGGGCAACTAGTGCTTGCAGGAGGGAAGGGGGGGCACAGGGAGGGGCACCCATAGGGGCATAGGAGCATGTGGGGCACCCTATTTAGCAACTGAAATTTTGTCAGGGCATAGGAGCTGGTGACCCCAAGTGCTACCACCAGTGATCTTTGCCCTCCTCTACTCTTGCCCCATGGGGTGGGTGAGCTGCTGTTGTATCTCCCTCATCTCCTTCTGTACAACCCCTGCCCTATGTCTCTCCCTTCCCCAGCCAGGCTGCTCTTGCTTCTACAGCCTGGGCTCCAGAGGCCCAGCAGCAGCTCTCGCCAGGACCCGGGGACCTGGCCTGAAGCCACGCCTCAGAGTCACCCAAGCAGTGGTTGCCAGTCGTTTCCTGTTTCAGGGGCTGAGCCCAGCCCTGGCTCCCAGAACCCCTGCCTGCTGCTGCTGGGTCCTAGTGAGCAACCCACCATGCTGCAGCGCTGCTCCTAGGGACCCTCCCGCCCCTGAGCTCGGGCACTGTCCCCTGCATCAAGGCAACGTCATGCAGAGAAGACAACTCAGCACTGGGCGCAGGGAGAAGTGACAATCCTGGGGAGAGAAGGGGGGGCGTGTTTCTGGGCAGACGGGGTCTTGCTCCAGCGTCCCGCCAATCAATCATAAAAGCTTGGGTGTGGCCTGGCAGTGTGCCGCAGCCCAGCAACCAGTGGTTCATGTCCTGGCACCTGTCCACAGACCAGCGGTTGGGAACCACTGCCTTAGAAGACCCTTAATTTCAGCAGGTGGGAGGAAGCCTGTAACATGTCTCAAGCAGAGCACCCCAAAATGGAGTCAATTAAAATCACTGCCTTCTTTTGCCCATCTTGATTTGTGCTGCTTAGGTAGGTGCAGCAAAGAAATGAATCCCTGAATATGGCAGTGCCCAACATCTGAATGAGAAAGATACAGTGATCCTGGCTCATGCAACTGGCGGCCTCTTCCTGCAGCCCTGAGCCATGAGCAAACCTTCCACGTGTCTTTACTATACATCACTCCCTGACGCAGCTCATCTCCACATCTTGTTAGACGCTGGAATGACATTTGAGGTGCTAACTACCTTTAAAAACAAACCTGCACCTTTTTTATATTTGACCAGAGGGTTTTCGTTACCACCTGCCTCACGGACAGATATTTGCTCTCGGAAGAGCTCACAGTGCCACACTGGAGTTTTGAGAACATGATTCTTTCTTTACAGCAGCTTAGAAAACCAGCTGACTTCCCATTAAGAGCAAAATAAAGAAATAAATACCTTCACGGTACATTAAAAAGTTATAATATTGCAGCTAATTCTAAGAAGCAAGGGTAAAAGAAAACAGCCCATTTGCTTTCAGATACTTAGTTCAGAATTACAGGCTTCATTAACTCAACATTTTGCTTATTTAAAGTTATTCTTTAATGACTCCACTTATTCATTCGTGAGTACTCCGGGTTTCTCTCCTTCCCAAGCCCAGTGCAGATCTTTAGCAGAAATGATTTTCCTCTTTAGTGTGTTACAAAGCTCTCTTTTGCATGAAACATGGGATTCGCTGTTCTTAATAGGGTTGCCAGGTGTCCGGTTTTGATCCGGACAGTCCAATATTTGAGCTTTCTGTTTGGGAAACAAATTGAGAAAATAGAAATGAGAAACTAGAAATGTCCAGTATTTTCTAACTAAGATGTAATGTAGATTGTGAGATATGTCAAGTGTGTCCGGAGTTTTTGTTGAAACCATCTGTCTACCCTAGTTATTAAATATTGCAGTTTTTCTAAAACAGACATTAGGAGATTGGGTTGAACTGGCATTTATGCCATCCTGAACCCATCCTGAAAGCCACACAGAGCAGCAAGGGTCAAATCATTCTGAATCACTGCTGTGTGAAAATGGACCTTAGTACAGTGGAATGTTAGCACAAGGCCTAGCACCACATAAGTCTCACTTGGCCTTGTGGGATTTAAGTAGCATCTAACTAACTCTTATGCTGGGTCTTTGCACAGAACACATTTGTCTTTAGGAGCGCTTTGCCAGGAGAAATGGGTCTGAGCTGCACAGTTCTGCTCCAGCTCTGAATTTCTCACCAAATTTAGAAGGGGTCATGGCCTGGGGCTGGCGTTCAGGTTCACACATTGGTGAACTGGCTGCACAGTTCATAAGCGGAGCCAAGCTTCTTGCTCCAAACCTTGGTGCTTTTGGACTGGGATGTTTTGTTCATGCTTCTCTCTCTCTAGGGGTACGTCTACACTACATGGCTCCATCGACGGAGCCATGTAGATTTGTTTATTGGGCAAAGGCAAATGAAGCCGCGATTTAAATAATTGTGGATTCATTTAAATTTACATGGCTGCCGTGCTGAGCCGACAAACAGCTGATCAGCTGTTTGTCGGCTCAGCGTGCTAGTCTGGATGCTCCCCTGCCGACATCAAAGCCCTTTGTCGGCAGCCCCGGTAAACCTCATCCCACGAGGAATAATGGGGCTGCCGACAAAGGGCTGTGATGTCGGCAGGGGAGTGTCCAGACTAGCGCGCTGAGCCGACAAACAGCTGATCAGCTGTTTGCCGGCTCAGCACGGCAGCCATGTAAATTTAAATGAAGTTGCGATTATTTAAATCGCCGCTTCATTTCCCTCTGCCTACAACCCTCATCTACATGGCTCCGTCGATGGAGCCATGTAGTCTAGACACAGCCTCACTCTCTCTCTCTCTTGCTCACTCTCTCTCTCTCTCTTTTGGATGGACTGAGGCTTAGTCAGGTTGCATGCAGGAAATACTCTGCTCCCCAGTCATCACTGAGCAGAAATTTCAGCTTGATCTTTCTTGTGCCCTGCAGCTCAGTGAGGTGCAAAACAACTATGAAAGCGTCAAGAAGGTGGCACAGCAGATGAAGAGGAAGTGCAAACACTTGGCCTGTGACCTGGAGGACACCCGGGTTCTTACAGAAAACCTGCAGAGCCGCAATCACGAACTGGTGAAGAAGCAGAAAAAGTAAGCGTGTAGGAAGCTAGCTGTGAAGTTTGCAACCAGAGACAGCTCTGACTTCAGAGCTGGCTTTGAGACACCTTATCCTCTTGAGTTTCACAGTACCTGCAGGTGCCCCCCAAAAGGTTAGAAATGTATTGGGTCTGTGGCCATCACTTCCCTTTCTGCCAGTTGTCTCATATTTCCTTTTCCTGCACTGCCCCAAATACTGAGATTGAGCCCTTCTAACCACCTCAGTGCCAGCCAACAACCTGGGATCAGAATCATCAATGATTTAGATAATGGCATAGAGAGGGTGCTTATAAAGTTTGCAGATCACACCAAGCTGGGAGGGGTTGCAAATGCTGTGGATCAAAATTCAAAATGATCTAGACAAAGTAGAAAAAAGGTCTGAAGTAAATAGGGCCATTTCAAAGTGCTCCACTTAGGAAGGAACAATCAGTTACACATGTATAAAATGGGAACTGACTGTCTAGGAAGGAGTACTATGAAAAGGGATCTAGGAAGCATAGTGGACTCAGGGTCGGGTTAATACCTGTTGAGGCCCTAAAATATGTCAAATTTAAGAGGCCCCAGAGCATTACCAAAAAGTGTGTATTATTCTAACAGAAAGGACAATGAAAATAGAAATAATAATGTTTTATATTTGCATCTATACCAGTATATAGGCAAGGATGCAACTAAAAACTAGACATTTTTTGTATTTAAAGCCCCTCATAATCTGAAAACCTAAGATGTAGTTTACTTAGCTTATGCATAAATCTGACACTGAATGGACCACAAGCTAAATATGAGTCAACAGTGTGACACTGTTGTAAAACAAGCAAACATGACTCTTGGATGCATTCACAGAAGTGTTGTGAGCAAGACACGAGAAGTCATTCTTCCGCTCTACTCTGAGCTGATTAGGCCTCACTTGGAGTATAGTGTCCAGTTCTGGGCACAAATTTCAGGAAAGATATGGAGAAATCGCAGAAGGTCCAGAGAAGAGCAACAAAAATGATTAAAGGTCTAGAAAACATGAGCTATGAAGGAAGAAAGAAGGAACTTGGCTTGTTTAGTCTGGAAAGGAGAAGATGAGAGATGACATACTAGTTTCCAAGTACCTAAAAGATTGTTACAAGGAAGAGGGAGAAAAATTGTTCTCCTTCGCCTCTGAGGATAGAACTAGAAGCAATGGGCTTAAACTGTAACAAAGGAGTTTTAGGTTTGACATTATGAAAAGCCTCCTAATTGTCAGGGTAGTTAAACACTGGAATAAATTGCCTAGGGAACCCTCACTGATATGGACCCCAACTCAGAAGAAGAAAGACACTCCACACATTCCCTTCTCACACCAGAGCCCAGGATGGGCCCAGATTTTGTATGCTTCAGCCCCATTGGGGGCTGGGACACTATCACAGGCTTCCCAATACTTGGGGGGAGCCCTGAACATAGGGGTCAGATCCAGGCAAGCTGGGGGTCGGATGTGGCCCCCGGACCTGAGGTTCCCCACACCAGGTCGAGATAGTGTGCAGGGGACTTGATGGCCTCTCAAGGTCCCTTCCAGTTCTAGCATTCTATGATTCCATGAACATGTCAACAGCCTACAGCTTGTGCCTTCAGCTCCTAAAGCAGTTGGTGTTATGCAGAAGCAAGACCATCCATCCAGTCAGTAAAACTGGGGACTGAGCCCAAGAAATGGATGCAGACAGCAAGACTCCCTCACGCAAAATGCCTTCCAAGCAAACATGAAAAGTTACTTTTATTTGAAAATTTGACGGCTGTAAACCCAGCGAGGCCATCATCGTGTTTTCTGAGAACGGTCATGAAACCTCAGCATGTAAGTTAATGTAGCCAAAGGCTGCTAGTCGCACAAAGTCAGGAACATCTTAAAGGCAGAGGCAGCTTCTTGTGATTGCTCAGATGCCCAGAGTTTAAATACCATCTCCATTAAAGAGCACCAGGCAACAACCTTATAGCAGGTAATAAGCAAATTGTGAACCCTGAAGTAGGCCTCAAACACAGGTTTTCTTTTGGAGGCTGGCATTCTTGGTGAGGCTGTTTATTTTTACCAGCTTTGAATGTTGGATATTACCCAATGGCTACGTCTACACTGGCCCCTTTTCCGGAAGGGGCATGTTAATTTCACCTATCGTAGTAGGGAAATCCGCGGGGGATTTAAATATCCCCCGCGGCATTTAAATTAAAATGGCCGCCGCTTTTTTCCGGCTTTTAAAAAAGCCGGAAAAGAGCGTCTACACTGGCCCCGATCCTCCGGAAAAAGCGCCCTTTTCCGGAGGCTCTTATTCCTAAGTAGGAATAAGTAGGAAGTAGGAACTTCAAAGTAGGAATAAGAGCCTCCGGAAAAGGGCGCTTTTTCCGGAGGATCGGGGCCAGTGTAGACGCTCTTTTCCGGCTTTTTTAAAAGCCGGAAAAAAGCGGCGGCCATTTTAATTTAAATGCCGCGGGGGATATTTAAATCCCCCGCGGATTTCCCTACTACGATAGGTGAAATTAACATGCCCCTTCCGGAAAAGGGGCCAGTGTAGACGAGCCCAATATGTTTTGTGTCCGTGTAATGCTAACAAATTTCCACTACAGAAACATTGTTCTGTCAGGAAAAATTCAGAGAGCTGCTTACTGTATTTTAAGTACGTGGAGCAGGTAGTGCAGGATGGGCACAGCCCTTCCTCAAAAGTCAGGACTACTTCCTGAGATGCAGGAGCCAGAATTTGCATTTCAGAGGAAGTGGCTAAGACCTGGGAATCTGCATGAATTAAAGACACACCATTAGCCATCCCCAGCAATGATCCCGGGGTTTGCCCCGTCTCTGTATGTTCCCCATGCCAGGAGCAGAACACAGTATGTTCTTGAATGGGATGAAGGGAGCCCTTGAGACCATGTTCCAAATCCTGCACCACTGTCACTGTTTTCTAGACAATGATGCAAAGCCCATTGTTTGGCCAAAGGGGTGTCTGGGATGAAAGAGGGGCACTGCCTCCTCCCAATAAAATGAGAGACCAAAACTAAGTCTTCAGCATCAGCGTATGGAGAAAAAGTGCCAACAACTTTCATTTTACTGTCTCTGTGGAGCTCAGATTCTGAGTGTCGATCTGAGGGGCTTGGGTGTGGCCCATATCTACTAATGAGTCAAGAAAAGGTCATCCCCTAATTACTGCTCTGAAATCTCAAGGTTCCTGGAGTGGGGCAGGGCAGTGTGGCCTCCTAGAGTCAGCTGAGGGAGGCTGCCCTCTGGGGTGCCTGCCGTGTTGTGCAGATGCCATGCACGGGTTTACTTTGTGGGCCTGAGTCTTTTAAAGGGTTTTGCATCAGTAATGGGCAGTTAAAGCTCTAGCTGAATGTTCTGCCCTTGGCTGAGTGCTGCTCTAGGTGCACAGGTGCTAAATGTGCCTGGCTGCTGCCCAGGAGCCTTCAGTTTCTTGAGGCCAGCATTTCAATGGAGAAATTAACAGTTCAACAAATGTCTGCAACTCTTTGCATATTCTGGCTCTCTTATGTGACCCCTTACAAACCAGGCCACGTAATGTTGCCTTGGAAACCCATCCCAAGTGAATGCTAATTGCTACCTTCTTGCCCTCTCCTTTGGGGGTGCTCTCCTGCTTCCACTCCACTGTAGTCATGTTCCCCTTTGGGACATTGTCTGTGAGGAGCTGTAATGCGGATATGTCACACGTGGCAGGTTTGACATGCAGCTAGCCCAGGCCTTGGGAGAGTCAGCATTTGAAAAGAGCCTTCGTGAAAAAGTGACCCAGGAGAACACCACCATCCGATGGGAGCTGGGTAAACTTCAGCAGATGTCAGAGGTAAGAGGGAGATGTCCCAGTTTGCCCTTGCTTCTATGGCTGCTCCGGAGAACTGGCATCTTACAGCAAAGCCCTAATCACTGTAATTGCAATAATGATACTTAGCCACGTATTGCAGGGCTAGAGATGTCTTTATTCTGGATTCCCCTAGCACACAGCAGGAGTTATAGGGCTCTCCTATATCAGACTCCTCTGACAGACAAGGATGGGCACTGACAGGCCCTGGGCAAGATGGGGAAGGGGCAAGGCCTCAGGCAGAAGGGGTGGGGTTGGGTCAGCCATTCCTGTGTGGCCCAGAGTGCTCTGCATCACCCCCACCCCCTTGGCAGCCCTCAGAGCTGCCTGGAGCATGTGGCATGGGGATCTGGTGGCAATTTAAAAGGCCCAGGGCTCTGTCACTGCTGCTCCTGTTTCAATGGCAGCAGAAGGAGCCCCAGACCATTTTGAATCACTGGGCTGGGGCAACGACCCCTTGTTCCACCCCCGAGGTTGGGCCTGGAGACAAGGAACCCAGCTACTCCACAGAAATGCACTGAAGTAAACTGGGCTCTGCCCAGAGTTATTGGTCTGTGCTCAGGTCTGTCTGTAACAGGCAGCAGGACTAGGGCCTTGGCGCATTGTGCAAAGGGTCTTAGAACCGGAATCAGCACCTCGCGGTTCCAGTTTTATGCTGGCCTAACTCCGAGTCTGATGTCTGTGTAGAAGGGGAGCAACCCACTGTGAAAGCAGCCCTTGTTGGTATAAAGAGAGATGCAGCAGGAGAGTATTTTCAGCCTGTTTACTTGGAATGGGGTGTGACTATTGGACTGTACAGTCATGGGGTACCCCACCCTGCTAGGGTGCCAGGTGTACCGTGACTTGGAGGCATACTCTGTAGGTGCTTCAGCTGCTATACCTGGCAGGTGCTAGCCCTGGTGGGTCCGAATGACCACTCAGATGCATGTCAAAGGGAAGGGTAATTTGCTAGGACTGGCACAAAAGGGAAGATTGCAGATACCTAGGTAGAGAGGCACAGTCAGAATTCAAAGTGAGTGAGAGTGGTTTCTGTTTGGGACCCTGGGGTCATCCAACTGAGAGTGCTCATGCCTACTGCCTGGGGTGCCCTCTCTAGTCCTTTGTCTATTCAGGCAAAGAGCAGCTTGTGGATTCCCAGGCCCTACTCTCATGGGGCTCCTCTGTCCTGGCTTCTTGTGGCCAAACGCCCCACACAGACCTGTCCCCAAATGAAACATCTGTCAATCACCACCAGTTCTATAAGCAGTTCTGCATTCAATCCCTGGAGAATGAATATATATGTACATATATATAAAAATGAGAAACTCCTGGCTTTCCAGGCAGCTGCACCCAGTGAGTCAGGCTTGGGAAACTGCAAGTAGTTATTTGCAAAGGATTACAGCTCCTATCAGTCCCCCTCCACACTGCAGGTCAATATCCTCCAGGCCAGATTAAGGCCATGTCTATACTTACATGCTGGAGATTGATCTTCTGGTGTTCGATTTAGCAGGTCTAGTAAAGACCCACTAAATCAAATGCTGAGGGCATCCCCAGTTGACCCTCGCAAGAGGACAGGGACCTGCAGTGGTGAGGGGGCGGAGAGGAGCTGTAATCTTTTGCTTAGCAGATCCATCATCAGGCTCTCTCAAAAAAAGACCTTTAGCATTAGTGTTCATTGAGATGATGTGTCTCTCATTCTTGAGTCTCAGAGATATGAGGCAGGTCCATCAAAGCTTATGAGAGGAAGAGACTACTCAGTAAAGCTGGTACAAGTTAGGAGCTGCAGGTGCATGGAGGGTGTCTTAAAACTAATAAATCGTACAAAGAGCGGGGCCCAATGGAGTAGTCTGAAGGAGTGGGTCGTTATTTTCACTGAGTGGCTGTAGCATCAGACAAGCTCCGAGTCCACCTCCCATCCTTTGTCATGAGTTGAATCCCCAGAGTATCTGTAGCAGATTGCAGAAGAAAGGTAGACGGCTAGCATTATTGTTGTCTAGACACTGCATGAGAGAGAGAGAGAGAGAGAAAAGCCTTTTCTTTCCCCTGTATCTTCCTTCTCTGCCTATCACTCAAAGGGAAGTTTTGAGAGCCAGGTTAAACTTTCCAAATTTCCGTGAAAGCTATTTTTAAACCTTTTATTTAAGTGATCCCCCACAGTCACAACAATTCCTGACCAGTTCTGGTTTCTCAGTCAAGTCCTGAGAGGTGGTTTTCTTGGGGAAGCAGATGGCTGCATTGCTAATGAGATTAACGAGACAACTCTGACCCTTTACATGTGTGGGCTTTCTTCCCCTGCCTCCGCACAGCAAAAGGACCTGGAAACATCCAATCTGAATCAGCGAATAGCACTGCTGGCCACCCAAGTGCAGGAGCTCACCTCATCAGAGACCTGGGATGAAGGGGCTGTGGCTGCGCTACGGAAGAAGCTTTGGGAGCTGGAGTCCAATGCTGCTGAACAGCAAAACGAACTGAGCCGACATGTGACTGCTGCTGAGCAGCTGGAGCAGGTAACATGAAGCTATTCCAGACACAAGAACATGAACATAAGAATGGCCGTACTGGATCAGACCAAAGGTCCATATTTCCCCATGTCCTGTCTTTCCACAGTGGCCAATACCGGGTGCCCCAGAGGGAAGGAACAGAACAGGGAATCATCAAGTGATCCCTCCCCCGTCAATCATTTCCACCCTCTGACAAATAGAGGTTCGGGACACCATTCCTGGCTAATAGCCATTGATGGACCTATCCTCCATGAATTTATATTTAGCTCTTTTTTGAAACCTATAAAAGTCCTGGCCTTCACCACATCCTCTGGCAAGGAGTTCCACAGATTGACTGTGCATTGCATAAAGAAAAACTTCCGTTTGTTTGTTTTACACTTGCTCCCTATTAAATAAGTAATCAAGCCCCCAACCTGAGACTGATTTTTAGCCTCTCATCTTATGGAAACTGTATTCAGTTTATTGATTCTTCTCCTTGTTTAACAGAACTATTTTAATATGACTCAACTGTTTCATTATCAAGCCTTAGGCACAGAAACCCATTCAGTTTATGGGTAACAGGTGTTTGCTTTCTTATGGCTGAGTCTCACAATGTGAGAACAGTACATCATGGTGGAAAGCTGACAGCATGCAGGTGGCAACTTCATTAGCTGCCTGCATGGTAACAATGCGCTCTTGGAAGGTCTGTCATTTGAAGCCCCCGGCAGTGAGGTCAGGGATCTGAGATGTTTTTTAGGGTGTGAAACCTAGTTGTGCCCCTCCCACGCATTTGGGCTGCCTGGAGCTGCCCACCTGGCATCCTCTGAAATTTTCAAAGGAAATGGGTTGCCATTTCCTTCTTATTCAGTAAACTGGGGATGAGCAAGGAGAGTTTGTAACCATTCCCCCAGCAGATCTACAGCTCTTTGTCTTGGGTCTCCTCAGCTCCACATGAGGCTTGAAATGGAAATAGAACGGATGAAGCAGATGCACCAGAAGGACCTGGAAGACAAAGAAGAGGAGCTAGAGGATGTTCGCCAGTCCTGTCAGAGGAGGGTATGTCAGCAGCGTGCTAATTGGGATGGGACTTGCTGAAGGGTGTAACCAAAGGACTCAGGGGGCATAACTAACAAACCTGCCTTTGGAGAAGGGATTTACAATTCTCTTCTGCAAGCAGCTTTGACTAGGGAACAATTGGGGAAGTAGGCCCAGATTTTTACAAGCATTTGGACATTGACCTGCTCAGCATTCGAAGCCTAACCTGATTTAAGTCCCGGCTTGACAAATCCCTGGCTGGGATAATTTAGTTGGGGCTGGTCCTGCTTTGGGCAGGGGGCTGGACTCAATGACTCCTGAGGGCTCCTCCAGCCCTGGGATACTATGATTTAGACAAGAAATGGGGCAGAGCCAATATAACTTCTAATCTAAATGCAATATACAGGAAGGTGCAAAGCCCAGTGTTTAACATCAGGTCGACATGCTGCTTTCAAGCAGCCCGTATGAGTCATGCATCTTGAGCGCCCCATTGTCAGTCGTGCATTATCTCCGTTGAGGACAAAGGTATCTATGCTTTTGTATATAGAAAAATGGAGCTGTGGGGGCATCTGGACACAGAGGAAAGCAAACACAAGTGGCATCCATCAGTCCCCCAGCCAGAGGTGTATGGAGGAGTTGCATCAGAGGAATAATTGGGTCACTGATGCATGTATGACTGGATGATTGGCAGGGCCACAGGCCCCTGCAGAGAGCCCTCATCTCTCAGTCTGCTGTGGAGAGCCATGTACAGCAGCAACATTCTGTCCTGGGAAATTAATAGAGGGAGGTTCAACTTTGGCCAGGCACATCACAATGGATATGATTCTCTCTACACATCTTCCTCCTCTCCCTATTAATTTCCCATTATTCTTAGGCCCCATGGCTTTCAATTATTGGGCATTACTACATTGTACTCCTCTAGGGAATCCAGCACTCACAGTTCCCAGGCTTTGCTTTTGCTGGTTTTGTTAATTGCCCTCGATGAAGGAAGAACAGTGTCAATTTCACTGAAAACATGCTGAGCAAGTTCCAAGGCTGCTCTCCACTGAGCAGATAGTTTTCTCCTTTCCCTCCAAACAGATTGGATGTGGTTGTTTTTCCTAAATGAGTAAGTGGCAGAGACTCTTAAGAGGGGACTCAAGCTTGCTCGTGCTTCCCTTTTAAAAACTGTGTCTGAGCATCTTTTCAGAGATGCAGACAGAGTTTGGGGGCTGGCGTGGGACAGCTGTGATTAGCCCTGCCGGCCACTGAAAGGTTCAGAGATGGGGTCGTCTTATAGAATCCTAGATCACTAGAATTGGAAGGGACCTCGAGAGGTCATCAAATCCAGTCCCCTGCCCTCATGACAGGACCAAGCACAGTCTAGACCATCCCTGACGGGTGTGTCTAACCTACTCTTAAATATCTCTAGGGATGGAGATTCTACAACATCCCCAGGCAACTTATTCCAGTGTTTAGCCACCCTGACAGATAGGAATTTTTTCCTTCTGTCCAATCTAAACCTCCCTTGCTACAATTTAAGCCCATTGCTTCTTGTCCTGCCCTCAGAGGCTAAGGAGAACAATTTTTCTCCCTTCTCCTTTTTAGGTAAAGGGTTGAACTTCTCTATTTTGGCATTCTTGCGACTTGGTTGTTGCCAAACCAGATAATTTGCTAAACCACAAGAGGTCAATATTATCTAGCAGCATTAATAATATTTTCACTACTTGCTGGGCTCTGAGAAGACATTTAGGGGTAAAGTAGAGATAAGCAATAGCACAAACACTGAGAGCCAGGACTGGTGGCTGTAAACAAAGTTTGTGGGACTGTGGGAAAGTTGGCCACACCTATGATAAGTGGACTCCGGCTAACTCAAATCATTCCGGATCACAGATGTTGCCTGACCATAGAGTGCTGGACTTGAGAGGGTCAAGCTATATTTGAAAACTGCTATCATGTTCCTTCTCAGTTTCCTCTTTTCCAGACCAAATAATCCCAATTCTTTCAATTTTCCCTCATAGCTCATATTTTCTACACTTTTAATAATTTTTGTTGCTCTTCTCTGGACCCTCTTCAGTTTATCCCCATCTTTCCTGCAATTTCATTCAGCACATGCATGGGAAACATTAGAGGTAACATGGATCCCAATAGGGGTAACCCCCTGACGTCAGGATAGGCTCTCACTAGAGTAGTATCGAGCAGCCACAAGGAACTGGCACGTCTGGTCTCTGTCTTTCACAAAGAAGGAGGGAGCAGCACTTGGCATTAAGAGAGACACCGATCTTTGCCAAAGAGGGTTGAGGCAACAATAGTTACTGACAGGAAAGGTGCCTCTGGCAAGGCACTTCATGTGAACTCAAAGTGGTGTCACAGACCAATCTGGACGTAGCCCCTGAAAGCCTTTGTGGGTTGGGAGGAGGCTTCCCCATCTCGCTCTCATTAGCCAGAAGGCCCATTTCCCCAGTCTGCTCATCTGCACAGCACTTACCGCTGCAGCTGTGTCTCAGAGCCCTGGCTGAAGAAATCAGGCTTGTGGGGCTCATGCCAGAGCACTGGGAATAGCAGTGTCGAGGTTCTTGCTCGGGATGGTGTCACAGGGTGTGGGGGAGTCACCAGGCCCTGCACCCCCAGCCACAGCCAGATGTGACTCTGTGGTGGGGTGCTCCCTCCCATCTCTTGTGGCAGACTGGGAGGGACCCCGAGTCCATGAACCCAGATGCCAACTACCCCTCCAGAACCTGGCTCACTTGCCCAAGTCCCTGAGTACAGTCTCTGCATAGCCCTTTAAGGCAAGGCCCTCTGGCCTGAGTCCACAAACATAGTCTTAGTATGGCCCTTTGAAGCAAGGCTTGCGCTGGCAGAACAGGGTTATAGCTGGGCCGCACCCCAGGTAGCGGGATCCGAGCCCACCCTACTCCACCGGTTCCCGGCCCAGGACCCTGTGAGTGACAGGACAGCGTGCCACTCTCTCGGCGGGGAAGTCCTGCAGAAACCCACTGAGGTTCCTGGGGCAGGAGAGGCAGCTCCCACTCCTGCCCTGGGCCACTTCCTACCTGGTCCACCTGAGCTGCTTCCCACATATTTGTCAGGTTTGCTGTCCTCCCTGGGGCAACACCTCCTTGGTGGACAGCCTCTGCGATGCCCCAACTCGCCTCAGCGTCTCTGCTGCCTTCTTCTGGGGTCTCGGGTCACTGCTGGTCAGGCACTTCCTTCATAGGTCCTTCTCCTCCAGCTGCCAGCCCAAACTGAGCCCTTCCCCAGGCTTTTATACTTGAGCTGAAGCCTGGGCATGCTCGGTAGGGCTGTGGGGGAGGGGCCTCTGCAGCCAGGTAACCCTGGCTGGGCCCTGCGGATTCATTGCGGGGCTGCCTCGCCCTGTCACAGACTCGCAGCCGGCAGGTAGAACAGAAGGTTTATTCGTTGACAGGGATACAGGGTAGCACAGACTGCTTGTCGCAGGAACCGGGAGCAGTCGGTACAATCCATCGTGGGGAGACAGGAGCTATGCCTGTGGGCCCCCTGCCCGGACCCTCAAGCCAGCTAGGCTCCCTCGGGAAAGACTCCCTCCCCCACCCAGCAATTGGTCACAGACCTCCAGGCTGCCCCGCCTCCCCCTTTGTTCAGATTCCCAGGTAAAGTGCCACCTGACTGAATCCTCCAGCTAGATCAGGTGACAGGCCGGCCTGGGCCATTCCCTGCATGTCTCCTCTCAGGAGTTCTCCCCCAGACATCTCATCCCTTGATGGGCACTGCACTCACACACACTCACACACACACACAGAGTCACTACAGAGCAGCACAGGACAGTAGGAATTACACACGGCACAACAAAGTAAACAGTGGGTGCAACTACAGCATGAACACTGCGGCTACGAGAGTAAATGCAGTCCCCACTATGTCACAGATGAACCCTAGGCTCTGACACCCTTGCTGGGTGGGGATCTCTACACTTAGTGTGAGCCCCAGGCAGTCACCCCAGGCTCTGAGACTTGCTGCTGCCTGCAGGGTTTCTTTGCCTGTCTCCAGAGAGTCCTTAAGAGACATCCAGTCTCCCGTTCTTGCTAGCATAGTAATAGAAATGTAGCAGAGAGGGAACTTTCAGATGGCTGCAAAGCTACGGTGTGCATGTGAGCAGGGACCACTCCTCTCCTGTGGCTGCTTTGGCCAGGCCCTGGCAGAACACGCCATAGGGCTGTATTTGGATATTTTCAATCAGAAATCAGAGATTTCCTCTCAGATGAACAGCTAACACTGTGGTTGCCTTCACCTTTTTGCATGGAAAGGTGCAGATCGTTCAGTGACCACTGGAAGGAGCAAGCAAAATTGTGTTGAGACGTAGTTGGTAAGTCAGCTTCAGCTGGAGATTGCCAGCTAAGCCCTTTGTGTCCCTCTCACCTGTGCGCAGCTTCGTCAGCTGGAGATGCAGTTGGAGCAGGAATCTGAGGAGAAGCAGATGGTGCTCCATGAGAAGCAGGATCTGGAAGGGCTCATTGGGACCCTCTGTGAGCAGGTAGGAAACTGGAATCCATCAGCCCCTTTATTTCACCAGCTCCTGGGAGATGAAACTGCAAGCCAGACCAATGTGTGTGTCTCCGATCCTTGGTGTTACCTTCTGGCTTTTGGAACGTCCCTACCCAAAACACTACTGCCTTTTTAAAAGTAATATGGGACAAATTACAAAAAACAAATGGATCCAGAGCAGAGCAAAGCTGTTGCAGAGGGGCTAATTGGAGCTCTTCCCCCAAATATTGTCCAAATATTGACACCAAATATCGTCCTGCCGAGTGGCACCACATTCCTTGCCATAGCAGTTATAATGCTATGGCTGATTATAGTAGTAGATCTTGGAGGGGAAGCACTATAGTTTTCCACTGGGTAAGTGTTTGGATAAGTAATCATTGCAAAGGGATGTTTTCCTTATACTGGTTTTGCGGGAGAAGCAAAGAATCCAAAACAAATGCTGGAATAATTCCTTCTGCCCAGAGAAGCTGCTTCTCAGATTACTATTTACCATAGATGTCTGTCCCTTCCACATCTGCTCCAACAAATCTTTTGCCACCATCTAATGTGGTGGAAGAGCATGGCAGGGAAGGAGTTTACACACAGCCATAGCTTCATTAGACAGCACTTTAATTAGAGGACATGCAGATCTAGCCAAGTTTGGAAACTCTCTCGGGAATCATGTCCTGTAGGCTACATCTAGACTGCAAGCCTCTTTTGAAAGAGGCTTTTTCGAAAGATACTTTCGAAAAAGCTTCTTTCAAAAAAGAGCGTCTAGACTATAGCCAGTACAGGAAGTCTGGATGCTCTCTTTCGAAAAAGCACAGTTTGCATTACATAGAGCCTTTTTTCGAAAGAGCATTTTTGAAAAAAAGGCGTTATTCCACGTGAAATGGGGAGTACTGCCATCGAAAGAAAAGCTGCGTTCTTTCAATTTAATTTCGAAAGAACGCAGCTGTAGTCTAGACGCAGGTGAAGTTTTTTCGAAAAAAGCCTACTTTTTTTGAAAAAATCCTGCAGTTTAGACACAGCCGTAGTGGGGAGGAGGGGGTTTCTCATTAAAAACCAGGGTGATGCTAGTCCTCACCTAACTGTGCAGGGTGAGGGCCAGACAGAGTAGCAGCTTCCCTGGACATTTAGACAGGCTGCTTCATTACTTCTGTATGAAGAGACACAAGCAGAGTTTCATGCTAATGTTTTCCAACTGCCTGTGGACAACTCAGCCTTCGATTGCAATTAAAATAGTTGTAAAACTGGGGCACACACAAGAGAGTAGGAGCAACTTATTTAGAATTATACTAATGAGCTAGCATAACTCCTGCTCATTGGAAAGAGCTGGCGAGGGATTATTTGGGCTGGCTCTTGTGTATGTTCCTTACACTTTGGAGCAAAGATGAAGAATTTTGGAGTTTAACACCACCAGTGAGGGACAGATTTTATGACAGATGTAAAATTGTATAATGGGGTCTATCCAGAGCTTTGAGCTCATAAAATGCTTTGGTAACCAGCAGAATAAATGCTGCGATGTAAATGCAGAGTATTATTACTACCCATTATCAATTCAGTATATTCCTCCTGTTTGATTAACACGGGTGAATGAATATAGTCCATGTGCTGCAGAAAGCGTTCAGTGCATGGGAGGAAGGTAACAAAGCATGCTGCCATTCTGGAGCCTCACACAAGGTATTCCTGGGACCGTGTCATGCCTCTCTCTGTGTTCTGCACCAAATGGCCAGGTTCACTGTTGTGATTTTTTCATTTCCCTATTGTGATGACTGGAAAGGAATAGCAAGTATGGGCATGAAAACTACAGTATTAGTTGGCTTCTCAGGCTCTGATTACAGGCAAAGAAAGGCATCTGTTTGTGATGACAAAGGGAGCAGGTAGATACTGGAGTTTTCTGTGCACTGAAAATGCCAAAGTCAATAAACCCAATTTTATATTTCTGACACAGAATTCATCTGGTGTGGCAGACAAGCGCAGAGGTAGGACCAACGGAGCAGCCCCGCAGCCAGGAGACAGCCTGCCTCTGGGGGGAGCGATGGGGAGAAACAATGGGAGAAGAGCAAATCTGCTCTGCTCCAGTGTTATTATTAGCACTACAGTTAGATTCGCAGTGGACAGTATGCCACAGACCTTCCTATCAAAACGCTGAAAGCCAATTAAGGAAACAGAGACACCATCAGTGCCTTTGGGTTACAGAAAAATGCCAAGCAGCTTTGAAACAGGTTCCAAGGTCAAGTCTGTGCACTGAATTTTAACCAGTGACCCAATGATGGAGAGGAGGAGAGAGAGATAAAGGAATATTTAGAAGCACAAAGTGCAAGTGCTGCCAGATTCCAATTAGTATGAAATCAAACATTGACCCATGTCCTTGTTTGCTCATTTCTTTCTAACGCTCTAACTTGTGTCCATGGATACTCACAAAGTTACTTGGATGTAGAATATTTTAAATTCTGTTCCTCTTTCCATTCTCTAAAGGGCTTCAGGATAATGCACAGACACAAAATTAACAGGTGACAAACCTCCACTTAAGCAGCCAGGGCCACACCACCCACATGGAATAACTATCATTTGCAAAAAGTCCTTCTATTTTAAAAGGAAGATGCTCTGCATTAGCACTGTAAGAATAATTCCAAGTGAAATATTTATTTGGTCTGTTTTTTCCATGTTCTTTTTTTCTGATGTGAAATTTCCCAAATAAAATTGAACGTTTTCTTGACTTTTTTTTTTCATTCTTCAATAACTTTTTACCTTTAGCAGTTCAGTATTTGAGATGTGGCCTGATTGTTTTGAGATGTGGGCCATAAAGCACAAGAGATAGTTTCTGTTCCTTGACTGGATGGGTGTAATCCTTGTAACCAGATTTTAGATGTGAATGCCTGCAGAAATCAGAGATTGACTTTCCATGGGTCTACATGTTAGTAAGTCTCAGTTGCACTGGTTTTAACAGAAGGCCAGCATGCCATGGCAGAGATGCAGGCAAAGCCAATCCATTCCAACATTCAATCCAGCATTTGCAGGGTTTTTCCCTACTATTGTTGGAATTTACTCCTGGTGCCTGCACAAAGCCTTGGAGAGAGGCTGGATGGAGGGGGGTAGGGGTTTGTAGTCTCACTTATAGCAGATTTACACACAAGCCTAATAAGCTGTAGCTTGGGACTTCTAAATAAAAAACAATTACTAAATTTAATTTTTTTGGTAATGCTATGGGGCCTCTTAAACAGGACATAGCTTAGGCCTCAGCAGGTCTTAATCCAGCCCTGGCTTGTTTGGGGAAATTCACCTCCCAGCAGGTTCATGTCCCGCAAGTGTAAAGCCTGAAAGGTCAAACTAGCTGTAATGACATTGACAATGAAAACTACATTTTGCAGCCCTCCGTGATCCCAGATTGATATTCTTCAGCATTACTGTCTTGTTCTTCTTCAAACCATGCTTGTTTTTCTGTATTAGCATCCTTGATAACAGTGTTCTCTGAAACTGAGAGTGGGATAATATTGCTATAGCACTCTTTCTTCTGCAGAGGAATGATAGCTCCTTATTGGTACAGTGTTTACTCAGGCTATGTCTTCCCTCTGTGGAAGAGTGATGCTGCCATGATTGATCTTCCGGAGTTTGATGTAGCAGGTCTAGTAAAGACCCACTAAATTGAACTAGGAGGACACGCCCATCAGTGGCTGGTATTCCTACTCCTGCGTGGAGTAAGGGAAGCTGACAGGAGCATTTGCTCCTGTTGGCCTTCCACTGTGGGGATGGTAAGGAAATTTGAATCAAGTTACATCAACTTCAGCTACGTAATTAACATAGCTGGTATTGCGTATCTTGAATCAACCTTCCTCTTTAGTGGCTTCAGATGTATGTCTGTGTAGGAAGCTGGGAATTGGACAGCAGTAACTTGAATTTCAGATCTGGAAGCTCTAACTTCAGGGTTCTAGGCATCTTTGGATAAGTAAGCAGTTAAGCATGCAAAGGCATGCATGTTCAGATGGAAGGTACTCAGGAAGCTTTTGCTGGAATCTGTTACTGCTAAGAGGGGTCAACAGTAAAGATGAAATGGGCAGTGAGATGGTGGATAAAGTCTAGACTCACTGTAGATCTCAATAATCACTATGTACATATGTTACATGAAGGAAATACCACTGAATACAGAAACTTTAAAGTGTCTGCATCTTAGATTTTGTTGTTAGTTATTCATTTGAACTCTTGGATCTCTCAAGATAGTATCTTTCCTACTCCTTTGAAGCCTATTACTTACACTGGAGACTGAAGCAGGCTGAACCTCTGTATGGACAAGATGCTACTGGAAACTAGAACTAGTTGAAAATTGTCTAACACAACAATTTTCTATTTGAAAATGCAATTTCATCAAAATGTTTTGGGAGATCAAAATTTTGTTGCTCAACATGTTGAAGTGAAACATTGCAATAGTCCTAGTTTGAAATTTTCCTGAAGGTCTGGTCCATGGGAAATTTCATGATTCAAACCTTTCAGGGTTTTTTTATTTTGAACTTCCCCCAGAGTGGGGGACTGCTTTAATGAAAACCTTTCTGCCCCCAGATTGGTCATCGGGACTTTGACGTAGAGAAGCGGCTTAGGCGGGACCTGAAGAGGACACATGCTCTGCTTGCGGATGTGCAGCTCTTGCTTGTGACCACTGGAGAGCCCAATTCATCTGTTGGCAAAGAGGAGCTTGAAAAAATTCGCAGTCAGGTCAGAGATGTTAACATTCGGGTTATGGGTAAAATCGTGATAGACACATTTGGTTTTATTTTCTTCTCATTTGGCACTTCTCACTTGGTTATTCTGGGATGCTGGAAACTTGCTTGTACCTTCCCACACAGAAATAAGACTCTTCTCATGGGCCTGTCTCATTATAATGTCACCACATCTTACTGGCCGCGCAGTTATAGAACTTCTTCTGTAAGCATGCCCTGTCAGGGAGACCAGTTGGCCAGTGCCCTGCCTTAATGATTTTGGCATGTATCAGTCAGGGCTAGGAAACAACCTTCAGCTCCAGTAGATTCAAAAAGAGCTAGGTAAATGCATGGAGAATAGGTCCATCAATGTCTATTAGCCTTTGGACACTGTCAGAAGACAGAATGCTGGGCTATCTGGGTTAGGGTTAGGGTTTGGTCTGACCCAGTACGTTCATTCTTGTTTTCTTCTGTTTCATAACCCAGCTGTTTCCCCACAAAGATGCAGCCTACTGAACCTGTTTATTCTGATGTTTCACAGCCCCCCTAAGTATCTAAAATCTTGTGATCTGCATATTCTTGGCCTCCCTGATTTCATATTGAGATGACAAAAGTAAGAAAGGAGCTGGAAATGTGTTCCATAATGGAAAGGGTTAGTTATTGGGAGTTTGGTCAGGAAAACAAAGCCAGGAGAGCAGTTGCTCTCTCTCCAGGTTCTGTTTGCTCCCGTGAGTTCTGGAGGAAAGATGGGAAATGTGGGAGCATCGCTGTTTCACCTTGGAATTGCATGGAGGATGCAGGGTGAGCTCCAGCCGAGTTGTCATGTTCCAAAGGGCCATACCTTTCACTCTGGGGGGAGATCTCTCTGCTGAGACTGACTGAACCCTCTGGGATTGGTGTGCCAAGTGAGCACCTTTAAAGACAGAGCGCCTCTCTGCACAACAGGTTTTTCATAAGCTCCCCTCAGGAAAACAAGCTTCTCACAGCCTCCAAAAATCTCTGGGTTTGGCTCTCCTTTGCCATTGCTCTCCCGTCTGAAATAATACCCATGCTGACTGGTGGGCACTGGCAATTCAACTTAATAGGCATGAGCCGTGCCTTTGAGTAATGTGATTTTAGGGTTCTGACTCATGGTTCTCATGAAGGGCTCAATCCAAAGCCCCGAGAAGTCAGTGGAATGAAAGGGCTTGTGCTCCTGCCCAAAGACTGGATTTGGTTCTGTGGGATTTCTAAGGTAAAGCAGGTGTCTAGTCAAATCCACATGGTCCTTCCCTCTATCTCTAGACACGTCCTAGTTATTAGTCATGCCTACAATGGAAAAAGTAGTGAAGAAACAGAAAACACATTGACCTCAGCCTGAGAATGGCATCCAGCAAACATCATGCACTGTGCCCAAGATAGAGGCTCATGGCTGTTTTAGGCTGTCCATCATCTGACTAATGAACAGAACTATCCTGACATACCAACGCCTTGCTAGCATTTCCCAGGGACAGGATTTATTTACCTGAACCAAAGTGAAACTTCAAGATTATATGAGGCAAGACGTTTTTACAGAACTTTCCTTTTTAATTGTGCGGCAAGATAACAGCAGCCTCTGCACACATGTCTGAGCACAAAGACCGTTTATCTCAGACCATAAAAGGCTTTTCTCCCCTCTCTGGTATAGACTGGAATCTTATCTTGGGAATGAATGGTATTCAAGGCCTACAGTTAAATAAAAATTTTCTGCCTTTCTTTTTACAGCCCATGTTAATTACCTTCCCCTCAGTGTGTTTTCCACCTTTCTGGCAAATGAAATCTCTTTTCATATCTGTTGTCATGGAAATAGTTATAAGCGTTGTGTGTTGTATTATAACCCGTACAAGGATCAAAGTTTAATTTGCTTCTGATTTAAGCTCAGACACTCTGCATTCCATAACAAGCACAGAGCAGAATGGGAGCTAAATGCATCCCATGCCTTTCTGTATTCATGTTGGGCTGCTCCAAAGAATTGAAAACTGTATGTGGGTGGGGGGTGGTGACTGAAAGGATGGGTAAGAGTCTTTCTAACAAACCTCAGCCTGTATCTGTGAGCAAAGTCTGAACACCAGACCTCCAACACTGAAACCATTAACTCCGACAACAGGCACCAGTAGATATTGAACCTCCCAAATCTGGACTGTCTGATCCCAGCAACTGGGCCACGGATGTTGCTGGACCAAAAAGTCCTGAAGGCTGGGAGTGGGAGCCAGCCAGGAGAACATGGGGTGGGCCAGGTGGCAGCTGGGGAGCCGTGGCTGGAGAGCCCCGGTGTCAGCAGGTGGGGGCCAGGGAGTCCTAGCTCTGGATGGGGAACTGCTGGCATTAGTGAAGCCAGGTGTGGTTGGGGAGTCCTGGTCCCTACTGGGGAACCTCCACATGGCTATAGGGCCAGAAAGCAGCCAGAGAGCCCCAGTTCTGGCCTGGGAACCCCCAGGTGGCAGTGGGGCCAGGCAGTGGCCAGGGAACCATGGCAGTAGTGGGTTCACAGCACAGCAGGGAGTCCCATGTTAAGGAGCCTGGAAGTGGGGCAGCAGGGAGCATTAACCTCCCCTGTTCTGGGAAACTCCATGGTTCAGGACTGATTAGGTCCTAAGGCTGCTGGACCAGGGAGGTCCAACCTGTAGTAGGTTCTTATCCTCTATGGAGATTGGCCACTTGAAGGGAATATGAAACATTTATTCTGTGTGTTGCACGTCTGTAGTGTTCTAGGGGTTGCTGCTTTTGAGAATTTAAGCTCGGTGTTATAGCAATGGGAAAGACCTGCTCAGTTAGCTGCAGCCAGTGTAAACCTCTTTCCTACCATGCATTGGATGATGTTTTCACTGGTATCTTTCTAAAGGTCCCAAGTGATGGAGTATTCACTGCTTTTCCTGGGAGACTATTTCCCCATGCTCACAAATCTCCCCATGAGGAAGGGCTTGAGGTGTTGCTTCCATTACCCGCAGCTTCTTCCTAGACGCTCCTTTGGTTATGCAAAGCTCAGAGCCCTCTGGGGTGTGTGGCTGATGGAGAGAGAGGGACAGAGAGGCGGCTCCTTGCTTCAGAAAAGAATGAAAAGTCTGGGGGAAGAGCCCACTAACCTGTGGAACTCTGCTTCTGTGGGTGTGACTTTTGGGCATCTGTCTCTCCAGGAGTGGCTGCTTCCCTCCCCCAGCGGCAGGTGTGGAGCAAGTGCCCTGAATGTCCGGCTCTTTTGGAGGAGGGTTCTTGCCATGCAGAGGGGGGTGGAGCAGTTAGTGCAAAGGGCTGGGAGACCACATGAGGAAATGGCAGATCAGAGTGAACAAGCTGGTGTGAACTGACTGTAGACCCTTGCCTGACCATCCCAGGAAGCTCACAAGGAATCCTTGCCATTTGCGGTCATTGGAGACAATGGAAATGCCATGGGAAGGGCCTTGCTGCTCCACAAAGCCCGGCAGGATGAAGAGGCAGTGCTGACTGGGCATGGAATGTCACACTAAGCATCACCTGTGCTGTGTCTGCAACTGCCCCCACACACAAAGGCTACGTCTACACTGGCATGATTTTCCGAAAATGCTTTTAACGGAAAAGTTTTCTGTTAACAGCATTTTCGGAAAAGTGCGTCTAGATTGGCAGGATGCTTTTCTGCAAAAGCACTTTTTGTGGAAAAGCGTCCGTGGCCAATCTAGACGCGGTTTTCCACAAAAAAGCCCCGATCACCATTTTCGCAATTGGGGCTTTTTTGCGGAAAACAAATCTGAGCTGTCTACACTGGCCCTTTTGTGCAAAAGTCTTTCGGAAAAAGACTTTTGCCCAAACGGGAGCAGCATAGTATTTCCGGAAAAGCACTGATGATCTTACATGAGATCGTCAGTGCTTTTCCGGAAATTCAAGTGGCCAGTGTAGACAGCTGGCAAGTTTTTCCACAAAAGCAGATGATTTTGCGGAAAAACTTGCCAGTCTAGACACAGCCAAAGTGCAAAGGAGAGGCATGGGAGTGGTGACAGTTTAATGACATCAATCTGCAGAAGACATTTAGTAATTAATCCGTGTTGTACATTTCCACTGGAAACAGACTAATCTGGAGACCTAAGCAATTCCTGCAACATACATATATAATTGAGATAATAGTTCTGCATAAATAACATCTGTGAGCTGCAGCTGTTTCCACCTGCCATGGGTGGGTGGGGGGGGGAGGAGGATGAAAAGGGATCTTAGGTTAAAGCCATTCTGTTTGCTGAAGGGAAATATTCCAATAAAGCAACTCATTAATTTCTGGTCAGTGTCAAGGAGCGGAGTGAACATCAGATGAATAATTTCTAAGGGTACTTAGGACTTCAAATACATCCTATGACTCACTTACTACAGAGTTTGGGGGACACAGGTGGAGTTGGAAATGATGCCTGCAGGAGCTTAAGGCAGCTAAAAGCCCACATCAGTTGATGCTGGATCAGAAATGCAAAATGGAAGCTCAACCCATATCATTCAGCACCTCTTTCCTTGCGTTAGTTGGCAAAGGGTATTAGAAAGGGTGGTGAGAAATGTTCCTGTGAGTGGTTCTTCAGAACCTGCACACAGTGTTCCTGGCTTCTGTGCTTGCTGTGTGAGGCTATGTCTAGACTGCACGCTTCTTTCACAAGAAGCATTTTTGGAAGAGATCTTTAAACCAAACTTCTTCTGAAAGAGAGTGTCTACATAGCAAAAGTGCATTGAAAGAGCAATCTGCTTTTTTGAAAGGTCGTATTCACACTGAATGGATGCTGTCTCGCATATAAGCTGTGATTGCTAAGGGTGGAATGGCCACCAGGGCACTTGTGCTTTTTCCTCTTTCCTCCTCTTATAAAGAACTCCCTCTTCCCCATCCACACACGCCTTTTTGTGAAAGAGCTCTTTTGCAAAAAGGCTTCTTCCTCATAGAAAGAGATTTACCAATGTTGGAAAAACCCCTCTGTTCTTTTGATTTTTTTCAAAAGAATACGATTGCAATGTGGACGTAAGTGAAGCTTTTTTTCAAAAAAACGGCTGTTTTTCCGAAAAACTCTGCAGTGTATACATACCTTGAGTGTCCCACTTAGATCACATATCCCCCAGCTTCCACAGCCACATCTGGGAGTCAGGCTGGGACTCACTCCCCTCTCCTGGTTCACAGTGTCTCTTCCAATCTTTCTAACAGCAACTACTCTTTACTCTCAGTGCCTTTTGACTTGGAAACAGCACACACTGTGGAGCATGTTGCTCATCTGTATCTTTTGTGTGGACTGAACACTAGATCTCCAGCTTTGTGAGCATTGTCTCTAGCCTTGCAGTGAAGCTGCTACTGGTAGGAGCCCTTCATTCTCTTATGTGGTGTGGCCCAAAAGGGGTGGATGCATAGCCAGCGCCTTACCAGTTCACAGTTCATTTTGGTCAGCTTCATGGTCATGGGATTTTTAAAATCATCAGTTTCATGATTTCAGCTCTTCACATCTGAAATGTCAAGCTGTTGTAATAATAGAGGTCCTGACCCAAAAACTAAGGTGGGTTGGGTTGGGATAGTGCTATCCTTACTTCTGCTGCTCACAGGGGTGCCACCTGCAGAGCTGAAAACCCAGAGAGCAGTGGCTGTTGGTTGGATGCCCAGCTCTGAAGGCAGAACTACTGCCAGCAGCAGTGCAGGAGTAAGAAGGGCATGGTACGGTGTTGCCACCCTTAACTTCTCTGCTGCTGCCTGCAGAGTGTAGCCTTCAGTTGTCAGCCATCACTCTCTGGCGTCACAGCTCTAAAGGCAGCAATACAGAAGAAAGAGAGGCATGGTATGGTGCTGTCACCCTCACTACTATTGGCAGGGCATTTCCTCCAAAGCAGGGCACTGCCTTCAGAGCTGGGTGCTCCACCAACAGTTGTTGCTCTCTGACTGTCTAGTTCTGAAGTCAGTGCAGAAGTAAGTGTTGCAATACCACTCCCCTCCCCTAAAATAATCTGATGACCTCTTTCCCCCTCCCCCTGCAACTCCCTAATGGGTTAGGCTCACCCAATTAAAAGCACACGACAACTCAGATTCTGAACCGGTGGTTGCCAAGGTCAGGGCAGGTTGTGAAAAGGAGAGCAGATTTTCCTAAAACGAGTGTTTCACACTGGAGTTGGATTCACCTACCAGTCACAAACTGCCCACCCCCAAGTCTTAGCTGCAGCTTAGAGTCATTATAGAACTAGGACTGGGATGAATGTGTGTGTAACCCATTGGGTGGTGAGTCTAACTCCAGGGTTAACCACTAGTTTGGGGAAAATCTGCTTTCCTTTTCGCAACCTGCTCTGATCTTGGCATTTTCATTGTGGGCTATCTAAGGCACCTTCTAGGGACACAATAGTGGGTGCAGTAGTGACAATCCAGTTAAAAAATGCTATCCAGTGAGTAGCCAGTCTCTTTCTTTCCTATGTCTGTATGCATCTGTAACAATGTCGACGCACTGCTGCAGCACCTCCTCCTACCACAGCAGGAATTAGCTCTGTCCATGGAGTGCACCACCTTCTGGCCTATATCTCACCCATCATCACTCTGCTCTTCTGTCTCCCCCTTCTGCTTCTGGACCCATGTTGTTTCCTGGACTGTGGAGCCCTCTTCAGGACACTGTCCTCCAGCAGTGCCTGACACTCCATTCTTGCCCCTTCTAGGGCCGTATCAGCAGTCCTCAGTTCTTACCCCTGCCTGAACAGCCAGCCGCAGCCCCAAAGTCTAGCTCCTGGCCTCAGGGGCAAGCCACAGTCTGGATAGGCCATGCTCCTTGGAGGCTAGGTATGATCTAAGAGGGAGGGGAGACCCAGGCCTGCCCACTACTCTGGGTCCTGACCCAGGAACTCTATGCTGGCAGCCTTGTCCTGCCTCCTTCACTCATCTTAACTGCCCTCAATGTTCCTTGGGCCACTTGCCTGTGACCTGTGCACCTTTTCAGCCCTTGTATCAAGGTCCTCCGTCTGGGAGGTCATGTTGGAGTTTTTTTCCAGTTCTTCTGAGCCTGCCAGGCACTGTGCTCTCCAGGTGCCACTGGTTCTCTTCTCTACTGGACCCCTGCTCCTTGTCCTTTTGCTGGTCGGAGGGAGAGTGAGCCTGCCTCAGCTCTGCAGCCCTTTATAGGGACCAGCCTGGCCCTGATTGGCTGACAGCTCCTCACCCTGATTGGCCTGGTTTTCACGGGCTCCCTCTGGCCTGCTTGTAACCCAGATGGAGTGGGTTACAGCACCATTACAGGACCTTGTGCTTTTGGGGGAGGGGAGCAACGGCTGCGTGAGTAAATGTTTAGTTGATGCCAATCCTTAAAATTTCAGTGTTCATAATTTTCAATGTTGCATGAAATATTCCCTGAAAAACACAGCTTTTCCCTATTAAAAAAACAAAACAAATTGTAACTGTGTGCTTCTCCTAAAACTTCATCCTAGCCTCCCCTAAGTGGGCAATGTCATCCTGGCCCATTTTTGCTGATCCCTCTCCTTGTCCTACCTCTCAGGGGCTAATGGTGACATGCTGTCAAATTAGTGGCGGCGCTGAATGGCAGCTCAGAAACCTCAGTGTCTGGGCGCTTTCCTCCGATGTGCCCACATTCATACATACGTTAGTTCTATCACATCATTTATTGATCCTGGCTTCTTTCAGATTTGCGGGACAGGGTCTGGCTGCTGGTTTCGGAAATATTCAACCAGCTGCTCATTTCCACACGGAGCAGAATGAAAGATGAAAAGTCAAGTAGGAGATCAGGGAATGGGGCTGTTGGGTAAGGTGCTGAGGCATAAACAAACACACCAGAAGGAGACTTGTGGCTCTTTTAGCATTCTTGCCACCTATTTGCTATGGAACCCTAGAAAAACATACAAATATCCGACCTAAAGCCGTGATAATCCTACACTCTTAATCAGAGATTGTCATTGGCCAGTAGATTTAGATACATCTCACTTAGCGAGCAGCCCTGCAGCTGTACTCCAAAATGAGAGATACCAACTGCATTCTGGACAGAGCAATTAATACAGAATAAAGCACTTTGGGTATGTCTACACTACAGAGTTAATTCGAAATAACTACAGTTATTTTGAATTAACTTTAATAGCGTCTACTCAGGCAAACTGCTATTTCAAACTAAATTCAAAATAGTAGAGCCCTTATTTCAAATTTGGTAAACCTCATTCTACGAGGAGTAACACCAAATTGGAAATGGGGGCCTCCAGCCCTTCCCAGGGAGCCCTGGTGGCCACTCTGGGCACAACCAGGAAAACTTACTCTCCTCTCCCCCAGCCCCGGAGCCATTAAAGGGGTAGACCCTGGCCACAGTGCCTGTGCCAGCTCCAAGCCTGCCAGCCCAGAGCCAGCAGTGGCCACTGGGGCCCCTGACCCAGTGGCCCCAAAACATGAGCCAGCAAGCCACTGGCAGCCAGCCCTCCACCACTCCCCAGGAGCAGTCTGCCAGCTCCCAGGAGCCTGCCAGGGCCTGGAGAAGGCAGGTGCCTTCCTGGTCCAGGGTGGAGATCATGGACCTTATTCAGGTTTGGGGGGGATGTCCCCAACGTCCATGATCTCTGCACTAGATGGAGGAACGCGGCCGTCTATGGCAGGATAGCTGCCAGCCTGGCTACCAAAGGCCACATGTGAACCCAGGAGCAGGTTTGCATGAAAGTCAAGTTGGTCTGGCGAGACCCCCAACCCTGAGCTTTCCCTCCCCCTTCTTCCCTTTGCTTCCCCCTTCCAGCTCCCTCCTCCCAGGTTTCCCCCTCCCTTCTCCCACTCTCTCTCTTCCCCTCTCCTACCTCCTTTTCCCAGTCTCCCCAGAGGTTCATCCCCCCCAATTTTGTTCAATAAACCCAGTTTGTATTTTTGAACACACGTGTCTTTTATTTGACATCAGGAAGGGGAGGGTTGGGAGGGGTAAGTGGAAGGATGTGAGGGAGGAATGGGGTATGAGCCTCTGGTAGGGAGGACCGGGGAGGCTCTGAGGGCTCCTCAGGGTGGATGCTCTCCCTCAGGGCCTCCTGATTCTGACAGCCCCCTGATAAATCCCCCGGATGGCAGCCTGCAGCAAGTGCAGCTGGGCTGATGGCAACGACCCCACAAGACACACCGGCGTGCATAGGGGGAGCTCTGGCTCCATGTGGCCAAATGCTGTGGGATCCCTCATCGAGGTAGACAAGCAAGCAGGGAACCCTGAGAACTGTCTGTCCGGGGTGGGGGTAGGGTCCCTTTAAGCACAGAGCTCAGTTAACCTCCGGCAGCAGCCCCACACACTCAAGTCCTAACCTGATGCCCTGCCAGCACTGATTCCGGCCAGCCTTAACTTTGGTTCAGGGTCCACTCAGTGTGGACGTGCTATTTCGAAAAAGAAAACGCTATTTTGAAATAGTTTTTGTGCATAGATGTGTTATATCGAATTAGCTTAATTCGAATTAACTTAATTTGAAATAGTTAACTTGAAATAGCGCTGTAGTGTAGACATACCTTCCTCCACAGGATTGGCTGGGTCTGTCCTGCACAGAATGTTAACAAAGTAAAGCTCTTTTGAGTGTTGTATAATGATAAATGATTCCAGCCTTTGTCTTCCATGCCTCCCAGTCCTTTCTGAGGGCAGTTGCCTCGGTGGTTTATGCTCAGGGGAGTCTAGCTGATTGCAGGGGAGCAGTGTGGTTGCATTGCTTGACCATACAAAATGCTTCAGAGTTTGTAAGGAGCTGACACCTGTGGTTAGCTTTTGTGGTTCATGACATCGTTCGCTTAGGAGGAAACCACAAGGAAGCATAGTACTCTTGGATCAATGGCTGCAGTTATAGCTCAGAAAAATACACTATTCACTTTTCTCCAGGGATCCCTTTCTTTTAATTAATAGGTCCTTTCCCCCAGACATTCACAACTATTTTCTACCATTTCCCCCCGGTGTAACACCGGATTTAAAAATGAATCCCCCATAGTCTCTTATATCCCCTTCAGTGCTGAAGACTGATGATGCTCATTCACTTGCTCTCCCCCTCTCTCTCCATCTCCCCTGTTCTTAATTGGGCAATTTGTCACTCTTTGGACAAAGACTTATCTATGGCATTTTAAAGAATGAATCACAGTAACTGGGGTAACTGACCCATACACAGAATCCTTCCCCATGCTGAGGGAATAAATAGCCAGGCAAAACTGGAGACTGCTGAGTGCCAAAGGGCCTGAAATACACCACTTAACTCTTTATTTATGCATAATTGTTCTACCACCTCTTCAGGTAAATGCATTTAATATTAGCCAGGCCGGAGGGGTTCCCACACAGCCAATAAAAATATACCACTGCCTCAACATTGTATTCCTTCCACCTCCTCCCAGTTAAGTAATGACATTTTAATTTAAGCCATCAGTAAGTAAGAAAAGATGCAGTGATGTTATGGGAAAGTAAGGAAACGGTATTTTCTGAATGGGAAGGTTTTTAGTATTTGTCTGTCCTACAAAGAACACGTCTGTGACCGGGCCTGCCGAGAGGAGGGGGTAATGGAGACAGTTGCCTCGGGGCCCAGTGATTCTAAAAAGCTGGGGCTACCAGCCACTGCCGCGGCTACTGTGGCATCAGAATCAGTGCCGACTCTAGGTTTTTTGCTGCCTCAAGCAAAAAAAAATTTGGCTGCCGCACCCCCTCCTTTTTATTGGCTTTTACATGTTTGCACTTCGCAATTTTTTTTGTTCTGTTTTGGTGACAGAGACAAGATTTCCAGCTCACACAAAGCTCGTTTTCAAGAGTGGGAAATGTACCTTAAATCTCTACTTTATTGTTCTTATAGAAATAGGCTACTTTTTAATTGTGGCTTGAATGCATGAAAAACTATTAACACAAATAGTTTATATTTCCTTAACTAAGTACCAAAAACAGAAGGGAGAACTTGTGCCACATCTAAAACTCAAGTAGTTTATGGCTATACTTAATCAATCTTCAAACCAGTTACAATCAGCTAACAATACCACTCTGTTTTAACATACTTGTCAACCAACTATGATAACTATAGCACATAAGACATCTAAACTACATCAATAAATAGTTGTATTGTTAAACTAGATTTGTTTTGGAATGCAGTGGCTCCTTATGTGGCTCTAACACATCTATGTTATCAGATAAACTGAGATCAGTGGGTGTGCATGTGCATGTGCATAATATTTTTGTGTGTCCATCCTTTAAGTAGCCATTATATATTCAAGTTTATGAGGTGTTAGAGGGAGTGGAGAGTTGTATGTGCCCAATACAACTATATATGGAATGAAGCTTGCCTTAGAGACATAAAAACACAAAAGTTTACCCAGATCAACGAAGTTTAATTCTTTAAAGAAATATCTATGAAACAGCATGTGTGGTACTTTGAAGAATGTAGAACAGTTAATATTCTCTGTGTGTGTGTGTGTGTGTGTGTGTGTGTGTGTGTGTGTGTGTGTGTGTGTGTGTGTGTGTGTGTGCTGGATCCTTGTTTGGTTCTACTTCTACTACAAACACGGACAAGAGAAATATACTAGGAACAGACTTCAAAGGGTCCGTAGGGTTGAGGCTGTCAGGGCCTGGGGGAAGAGCTGGGGGCTGGGCCAGCGGGCTGAGTGTTTGTAGGTTTTCTAGGTGTCCGGTATTTTCTGATTTTTTTTACCGGACGGGAAGCAAAAATACCGGACACATGGCAACCCTAGGCAGAAAGGGGACATCTTACCTGAGATTTCCATATGATATAGGTGAAGGGGTGGCTGATGGCTTGGAGTGGAGAGGCTCTCGGAAGAGGTAGTGGCTGCCGGGGAGGAGCAAGACTCAGAACTAGGAGACAGGGGTGGCGAGCAGGCTCTGGGGCCAGGCGCACAAGGTGCCAGTGCTGCCTGTGCAGCCGCGGCGTCACCCACGGCCCTATAAATCGGCAGGGCGGGGCTAGGCGTTGCCAGGGGAAGGGAGGAGCAGCACAGAGAGGAGATGGGGGCGGCCAGCAGGCTCCAGGGTGCATTGGGCTGCAGCCCTTTAAATCAGTGGGGTGGGGCGGGGCGGGGCTAGGCATTCCCGGGGGAAGGAAGGAGCAGGACTGAGAGGAGATGGGGGCAGCCAGTAGGCTCCAGGGTGCATTAGGCCGCAGCCCTTTAAATCAGCAGGGCGGAGCGGGGCTAGGCATTGATGAGGGAGGGGAGGAGCAGGAGAGGAGACGTGGCGGCCAGCAGGCTCTGGGGCGCATTGGTGCTGCCAGCTGGCTGCGCGCAGCTGCAGTGTTTCCCAGCATTTCCTGGCCGTGGCCCTTTAAATTGGCAGGGTGGGGCAAGGCGTTGCCAGGGGCAGCACCGGCTGCTTACCTGAAATGCCGCCCCTGGCAAAGTGCCGCCCCAAGCACCTGCCTGATTTGCTGGTGCCTGGAGCCGGCCCTGATCAGAATCACCACTGGCGTGCTGCATGGCAAGCGCCAGAGTCCTGCACCATGCACTCTGGCCAGCGCTGAGGCCTGGCAGGGGAAGGCACCAAAACATCTTGGTGGAGCGAGGGGCTGGCTGCCCCAGCCACACCCCTTCTGTTCAACATCCCGCCACTTCTGGGAGTGTGGAGCCGGGCACTCCCCCACATTGCTTAGGGGCCCGGTGACCCTGTCAGCTCCCTTAGTTTGCTACACAACCCAGTAATAACTGGTTGAGATTTATGGATTTATTGAGGGGAAAGGAAATGCTAATTTTATATAAGCTCTTCAGCAAATCCTCTGCCATTCAAAAGTAGTGTCTGCACTTGGAATCACCTACAGACCATTGCTCATGTTCTGACAGGCTCTGGTAACTGCCAGATAATGACTTAAAGAACCTTTGGACTGTGAAAGTCCCTTTTGGCTCAGTGGGAATCTGAAACCCTGAGGGTGTGTCTAGACTACAGGGTTTTTTCGAAAAAAGTAGCCTTTTTTCAAAAAAAACTTCCCCTGCATCTAGTCTGCAGCTGTGTTCTTTTGAAAGTAAATTGAAAGAACTGCAGCAGTTTTTTCAATCGCGGTAAACTTCATTTTACGAGGAATAACACCTTTTTTCTAAAGTACTCTTCCGAAAAAAAGGCGCTGTTGAATGCAAACTGTGCTTTTTCGAAAGAAGGCGTCTAGACTCTCTTTCGAAAAAGCAGCTCACTTTTTTAAAAAATCTGCTTGTAGTCTAGATGCTCTCTTTTGAAAGAGGCTTGTAGTCTAGATGTAGCTTGAGAAAGGAAGAGAGGAGTCCTGTGTAAGAATTCTATGAAGCATCCTCAGGTACAAAGCAGGGACAGGTAGGCTAGCATTACGACAGAGTTGTGGAAGGTGTGCTGTACTGACAATGGAGACATCATGTTCAGCCTCCAACCGTGCCCAGAGAGAATCTTCAGCATTCTCCAAATGGGACTGACAGGCCGGAGGAGGAAACCAGTAATGCATGTGAGCTACTTCAGACTTGCAAAGGAGTTGCCTTTTCTGAAGCAGCTGGAAGCTGGTTTCCTGATCAAAGTATCAAACTGGACATAGAAGGTCTCAGTGACCTACCTGTGGGGTGGAGTGTTTGTGTTGGGTGGCATTTCCTAAGTCCCACTCAGTGTTATGAAGGAAGGATGATGGATAGAAGTTATGCAGAGGCTGGGGAGAAATGTGTCTACCAGAGTCAAGGGATCCTTGCTATTCTTGACCAGAGAAGAAGAGCCAGACATTGCCTGCTATCTACTCTAAAACTGCCCTTATTGTTTTCCCTAGAGACTGATTTTCTAGAGACAGAGTCCTTATACTGTGAATATTGACTCCCCAATGTGCTGACCACACTGCAAGGCAATGCCTATATTAAAACCACCTCATGATTATCCCTTTCCTCAGATTTCTAATGTCATGCATGATGAGGCTTTCAAAATCTAATTAATTCCACAACCAGTTGCACAAATCACTGGCAGAACAAAAACTTTGAACAAGAAATGCAATATTTTAGCAAAACCTGCCTGGTCTTGGCGTGTAGTTTGGTATCTTAATAAGTCTGAAGCATTCATTTTACACAGGTATTTAACAGATGGCTTAGCATAGCAAAAGAATGTTATTCATCAGTTCATGCATAATGCATTTGTGATGGGAATTTAAATTTACCTTTTCCAAGTAGGAAAATTCCATTATGAAGAAAACAAGGGACCTGGGCATTTAATGAGAGCCAGGAGAGACAGTAGCATTCAAATAGAAATAAATCTGTTTTCATGAAGGATGGGGAGCAAGTCTTCAGGAGAATTCCTAATCCTGTTTAATTTTCCTGGGATTGAACATCTCCAGCAGATAAGAACCTATGAAGGCTGCAATGCCATTAGAAACACCACCGCCACCTGTAAGTGGGGCAGTAGGGCAGGAGAAAGTGAACCTGAAATGCGGATCAAGAAGAGGTTGTGGAGGAAGAGCAATGAAGGAAATCCAGGCCTCTGTGAAAGAGCAAGTTAGTAACAGTGAGCAGAAGACCAAGAAATACGTCTCAGCCCAGTTGCCAGCAAAGAGTAACATGGACATTGTGTGGGCCAGCAATCACAGGGTCATCATGCTGCCCCAAGGAATGTTTTGATGTATTTTTAATACCATGAGAAAAAACAGTGGCATTCACTGTGTCTTCATGGAGTTTGAGCCATTTCCCATGGAAATTGGGTAACTTTACAGAAAGCACTCATGGGCCTCTGTGACTACTGAGACTGTTTTTGAACATCACATGATGTTCCTGGGTTGAGATATTCCAGGGCACATCCGGCATGGCAGGAGGAACAGTCGGTCAGGAGAGCAGAGAGCAATAAGACACCACATGTACACCGTAATTTTAGAGAGAACAAATATCTCCTAAATCTACCATGCAATATTTCTTGGCCCGCTCTAAGAACTTAGGGACTCTACACTGTTGCATCATCTCCTGTTCCCCTCAGCTTGCTTTACTGCAAAGTACGAGGAAAGGAATGAAGCCTGAAGTTGGAAGGGTGCGTTTTGCAAATTGCTAGCTCAAAGCTGTCCCAGTGAGTTCTGGAAGTGCTGAACAAGGGCAGGGAATGTGATGTACATGCAGTCTAAGCACAGGAACTTGGTCTGTAACCAGTGAGTGACCTCCATGGCCCAATGCTTGCTCACCCTGAGAACAATTTCAGCTGTTTCTCTTTTCAAAAACTATTAGTGCTAGGTGTTCTCTGTTCCTCCATCTCTGTACTGAAACTCATTAGAATATGGATCCTACTAGCAGGCACTGAATGTGTTGTAACAATGTTAAAAGAAGGCCAGGAGGTACAGACTGGGTATGTACACATTCACTTGTGCAAAGGAGAGCCATGCCACTTAAAAAACTCAACTCTCTATAGCAGAAACACACAGACACAAAACCCAGACTTCTGTGATCTTCGATTTATTTATTTTTTGGTGATACAAGTAGTAATTGAAATTTGAAATGAATGATGTTTAACTCCTTCTAGGTCCTTCACTTAGTTAATTTCAGTAATTTATCTCCCAAGCTGTTTGCAAAATGCAGAACATTATTTTGAGTTGGGAGGAGGGAGGAATTTCATAAAGCCTCACTGTGAGACAGCAATAATTCTTTTCAGATCCATGCCTGGACTGATTGTAAACTACAAGACATTTCATACAGTTGGACTGACTTTAGACATGGGAATATAGTTTTAATAATAGTTTCACAGGTCTTGAACTAGGAAATGCGTTGACCGCTGATTTCATGTTCTGTTTCTAATGAGTGTGCATGCCTGGAGGTAACCCTAAAGGTTTGGTTTTTTTTTTTAATTTTACTGGAATGCTAAAGATGTTATGGCTTTGCCTGTGAAGGATTTGGTCTGTGTCTCAGCATAGAGGGCGATATCACTTCATAAAAGTGTCAGCCCAGCCCTTGCACTCATAGAATCATAGAACACTAGGACTGGAAGGGACCTCGAGAGGTCATCGAGTCCAGTCCCCTGCCCCCACGGCAGGACCAAATACTGTCTAGACCATCCCTGATAGACATTTATTTAACCTACTCTTAAATATCTCCAGAGAGGGAGATTCCACAGTCCCTCAGACAACTTATTCCAGTGTTTGATCACCCTGACAGGTAGGATTTTTTCCCTAATGTCCAAGCTAAACCTCTGTTGCTGCAGTTTAAGCCCATTGCTTCTTGTCCTATCCTCAGAGGCCAAGAAGAACAATTTTTCTCTCTCTTCTTTGTGACACCCTTTTAGTTACCTAAAAACCGTTGTCATGGCCCCTCTCAATCTTCTCTTTTACAAACTAAACAAGCCCAGTTCTTTCAGTCAATAGGGAAGGAAGACTGGCTGAGCTTCCTTTACTGCACTTTGTACATAAGGAGCTGATTGATTTGTAGAAACTGGGTGACCCTAAAGCACCAGAAATTGAGAATTTGAAGGCAGGAAAATGCCAGGCCAAATCCAATGATGAACTTCCAGGGCTCAGTGCACCCTGAAACTGGAAGGTCACTGCCAAAAACTGGCAAACCATCTGGTCCTCCATTTGAAATGCCATCTCAAAATCTGTTTCTGCAGGGCTGCCCACTAGAAATGCCCCAATCAGTAATGGCTCTGTATGGATTTCCAGACCGTGGCTGTCATTGGAAATCCCAAGGCATTTTTTACAATGGTGTTTGTGTTAACTGATCTGAATAGGGCTATGCGTTTAGTTCCTTCTTTCCAACTACAGTTTTATCTGTGGTGTGAACGGGGACTTTATTTTTCTTCCCTTCCTTTTCTGTGCTGTCAGGTGGTGGTGTCACTCATTGTTCCTAGCTGTTGTGGATCTGCCCACAATACAGGTTGAACCTCTCTTGTACAGCACCCTCGGGACCTGAACCAGAGATTTTGCTGGCCCATGGGAGTTCAATATTGTTTAGCAGCATTACTAACACTGCCCCTGCTTACTGGGCTCTGAGAAGACATTAGAGCTAAATAACAGCATAGAACTTTGAGAGCCAGGGCTCGTAGCTGTAAACAAACTTTATGGGATTGCAGGAAACTTGGCCACACCCATGATAAATGGACATCTGGCTAACTCAAATCACGAAGGACAATGGATGCTGTCAGACCACGTTGTGCTGTGCTAGGGAAGTTCAACCTGTTCTACATTTGTAGGTGTGTTTTCATAAAATCAAGTGCTAGGATTCTGACTCAACCTGAAGAAGTAGTGTGGGATCAAACTTAGATGCAAAGTAACTTCCTCTTCAGGAGGACAAACATGACCATGCCAAACTGCACTTCTTGACAGCTAAGCTAAAACAATGGGAACATGGATGTGTGGACTGAGAAGACAGGCTTTTCAAAAGCTTTCAGCATTGAGTTAACTCTGCTGTCATTAAGTCAGCAGTAAAATTCCCACTGACTTCAAAGGAAGCAGAGTTAAATCAACAGTAACCCCCTTTGAAATCCAAGCTGGAGTGTGCTGCTGACTGAACATGGCTTTAGTATTTCTGAAAATATTTCCAGAAGAATCAGCCAATGTCAGTGTCAAATGGTAGGATGAGCCAAGACAGAGAAAGCAGCAATGGGCAGGAAGGGGAAGTGGCAGGAGAGAGTCTCTTAAGACACAAACCAAGCAAAGAATAATTAAAAAAAAGACACCCTTCCCTCAAAAAAAGGGTGATAGGGTAACAGGAGCTTATCTTTATGGTATCTGGAAGCTAGTTGTATTCCCTGCACTGAACTGCAATTGTCCTTTGAAAGAGTTTAGACTGGGGTGGGAAACCTTTTTTGGCTTAAGGACCACTAAACCACAGAAAAATCAGTTGGGGGCCTCACACAAGTAAGAAGCAAAATAAAAACCCAAACTGTGTGGCTCCTGATTGCACTCCCACATTCCCCTGATTTTGTGTGCTCCTGCCCCACAGTGGGGCAGTGGGGGTGCTGGAATACCAGCATGGGTTCCCCAATGCTGGGGGAGGCTTGAACTTTGGGGGCTGGATCCAGGCAAACCGGGGACTGGATCCAGCTCCTAGGCCTGAGGTCCCGCCCCCCCATCCCCCCGGGTTTAGAATGACATTAAGCCTTCCAGATGTCTGTTGCACATTTAAGATCATTGTTGTTTTAATAGCTGAGCAATAAAAATCAAGAGCAAATTAGCATTTGTAAATGTGATCTTTCATGTGTATTTGCAAATGTAATTTGCACTACATGAAAAGCCCATTTGCATACTCCAAAATCATGAATTGCTCTAATCACAAATTACACGTAATTCACATAATTTTCCAAATTAATGATCCCGGCTCTACTGTGTTACACAACCCGAGAGACAGACAGTAGAATTTCAGTGTGAGGCACTTGCTTCACTACTCAGAAAGATGGGGATTTATTTTAAGGATTTCCATTTATGAAAAGAATTGAATGACACCTGAAGCAAGCCTTACTGTGGAGAGAGAGCAGCATTGCACATGTTATTCTGGAGTCTTATTTCATGGCACTGTAACCCATAGAAAGGTAGCTGGTTTTAGTGGAAAATAGAAAGTGAATGCCTCAAGAGCCACATCAATTTTAAATGGTTGAGTTACATTGTATTCAATGGCTGAAAACGGTTTGGGAGTAAAATGTAAATAAACGTTGCTGTGCAGCAAAGGGGAAAACATGATCAGTTGAAGTGACTTTTGGCTGTCAGCGAGATCTGATGTAATTACGTTTTTTCCTAATTCTTCCCAGTGGGAAGAGAGCAAAGCCCAGTATGCAGAAGCCCAGAAGTCCCAGAAGGCGATGGCGCTGGAACTGGAGAGCCTACACGTGGAACTGGAAACAATTAGCAGGAATAAGAACCTGGTACATGCCCTAGGAAAATGCCACCAGAGTAACAGAGATTATTGATGCCGCTTTTTTCCCACCCAGCAACCCAGGGCAGTATGGTGTTTTGTGGATTGCGTTATGTTGACTTTGCTCTGAGAGCCGCAGGACTGAGACTTGCCAATATCCTTGGCTTGTCAGGTCCTTTAGATTGTCCACTTTTTCAGGGCAAGCCAGCCCAAGGGCATTTCCTGCCTCTGGGGACACATGAAGTGGCACAAATCATTCAAAACATAGAACATACCCTAAGCTTTCTGCGGAAGTGTGGTGAACACCAATAAAGCCTGGCTGGCTCTCCCGGCCAGCATGAAATAGAAGTGCAGGGACTTTCAAAATGTGTGTAGAAAGGGGGAAACCTTTCTGTGAAGCGCCACCAATGAACACAGAACGTCTGCATGTGGGGCAGAGAATTTCAGCACTGCAAACCAACAATGACCCCTGGCAGCACTTGGCACATGCCAGAGCTTTGCTGTAACATGTCTGTCTCCCACAGGTTGAAGAGCAGCTCTACCAGCTGCAGCACGAGAAAGCTGATCTCCTGAAACGGATTGATGAGGACCAGGAGGATCTGAATGAACTTATGACAAAACACAAAGCTCTGATTGCCCAGGTAAAGAGTGTGACATTTGCATAAGTATACACTGCCACCCATATATCAGAAGAAAAAGAGATTCCTGGAAAGATATCCAGTGTGTGTCATGGCTTCAGAACACAAGGGAAGGGTTGGAAACGTAACATGCATCTTGTTGGAATTACAGAGAGATACTTGCTATTCTCGTTCTATATATACTAGCCAATTAGCCTGTCATAAAATGGGATGTTCAGGTCTCTCCTCCATGTCGGTCTTCTCTCCTGAGCCTCTGGTCTCTCGCTCGGTCTCTGTCTCCCTCTCTCTCTCCCTCTCTCCCTCTCTCTCTCTTCCTCCTAATGCCTCCCCCCTTTCTCTCTCAGCTCTCCTCCCCCTCCTGCCTCTCACTTGGGGGACTGCACAGTCCAAATGGCCTTTTGGGCTCCAAACTCCCCGTGCTGCATGGGGAGTGCGGGGCCCAAACGGCTGCTTGTGCCACTTGCTCCCCTGTGGCAGCCTGGCTGAGCAGCGCAGAAGTCACCCGAGCGCCACTGCGGGAGGCGAAGGGGGGCGGGGCAGTGACATTCATGGCTAGGGGGCGGGGCCTGGAGCTGCTGTCACGCCACACATCACTGCCCCTTTTCCCTTCCCCTCCCGCCGTGGCGCTCAGCTGACTTCCGCACCGCTCAGCCGGGCTGCCACGGGGGAGCAAGCGGCCGTTTGGGCCCCACACTCCCCATGCAACATGAGCCACCCAGAGGGAACAGCCAGCATTTCAGCCACGGCACCCCCCAGAGGGAACAGCCAGCATTTCAGCGTTACAGACTCACAGACACTGGGCTACTATATATATGATAACAATTTTTCCTGCCAGATGACAGAATGTTGCTTGCCGGGCGGCAGAATGACATTATTATGTCATCAGCATCACAGGCTCTCAGCGAAGCGAGAGCAGCCTGAGAGAGGGGGTAGGGGAGCTTAGTGAGCAGAGGGAGCAGCCCCCTACTAGCTTTTAAACAATAAATTCTAAGAATTCTAATAAACAATGTGAACATGCATATCTAGATGCACAGAAAGAGAGAGTGAGAGAGAGAGAGTCATTCCATTATGGTCTGCAACAGTTAGTTTACTACTCTCCTGAAATAATCCTTTTTAATAGAAATGGTACCTAGCAATCTTCTATCAAGCATTATACACTGCCTGCAAGTAATCAAAGTAACACCTGAAATCCATCCGTAAACATTGCCACTCAGAAGAATAAACTGGCTTAAAGTTTATTGGTTGGGAAATTATTACTTTTCTCCCATGAAAGTAAAAAGTTGGTTTGCCTTAATAAGATGTTTTCTGTTTTCACTGGACATTGTTATTTTCACTGAAAAATGTTCTTGAAAAATTTCTATTTTAAACTACCAGAAAAAAAGTTGCAAAGAAAAATGTGAGCAAGCTATGTTTGGAGGTCCTTTGTGATGTCTTCCTCAGCCCTTGACCAAAGAAGTGATTGGAAGAAGACATGGATGTTCTGGGGGTACTACTATGTGCCAGCAGTTCTGTGTGGCTTTTATAGGAATATCCTAAGTTGTGTGATAGCACCAGACGTCTGATCTGTTTTGGTGTAGTAAAGATCAGGTCTCCAAAGACTTCAAAGGTATAAAATGGGCCCCATATGTCCAAAGGTCCAATATTTTCAATAAATTTGAATGGTCCATAGTTGCTTTGTGAGAGGAACAAGACTAAAGACTTAACACGTGAAATCATGTCTGATCAGCCCTGCAAAGAGTTGTCCCCAGAAGCTGAGGAATCTGGCTAAGCTGGTAGATTTATGCATGCTTAGTTCAGGACAGGAGCAGCTGCCCATTCAGAGGTTGTAGAAATTGCCTTTCCTTGGCCAGTCTTCAAAATGGAACTTCCTTGTGTATTTCCAGTTGTGCTTCAAGTTCTTTCTCATTATTGCTGAATTTTCTGTTTTCACAGTCTGCAGTGGACATTACCCAGATTCGGGAGCTACAGTCACAGCTGGAGGAAGTGAAGAAAGAGAAACAAAGTCTTCAAGAGAAAGTAAGTCCTCCCTCTGCCTCCTAAAGCTCAGAATACAAGGAACTAACTCAGTCCTGGAGCAGATGGGGAGTGAAGGGCTTCAGGGAATCAGCTGTCCTTTGCAATCAATTACCAATCCCTTCCTTGCCCACAGATCACAGGCGTTAGTGATAAACTCCGATCCCCAGGACTACTCCCGTGGGGTATATCTACACTTGCAGCCTATTTCGGAATAGGGCTGCAAATGTAGGCATTCGGAACTGCAAATCAATCCCGGGATTTAAATATCCTGCTCTTGATTTGCATCTTCCCAGGCAGGCGCCATTTTTTGAAATTTACAAGCCCGGAATAACTGCCCGCGTCTACACGCGGCAGTGAAAAGGGAGTTCAGAATAAAGCTCTATTTCAAACTACCTGTTATTCCTCCTGCAATTAGGGTTAACAGGTAGTTCGAAATAGGGCTTTATTTTGAACGTCCATTTCACTGCCGCGTGTAGACACGGGCAGTTATTCCGGGCTTGTAAATTTCAAAAATGGCGCCCGGCCAGGAGGATGCAAATCAAGAGCGGGATATTTAAATCCAGGCTTGATTTGCAATTCCGAATGCCTACATTTGCAGCCCTATTCCAAAATAGGCTCAAGAGTTAGAGAGAATGGCAGAGGGGAGAATTCAACAGTTTGTAGAGAAAATAAGAAACATTTCCCTGCCTGAGCCAAAAAATAAATTTTGAATTAACTTTCCACTGAGGTTTGAAAAGAGCTGGTTAATGTCCTCCCTTGTAGTTTCTGTGCCGTGGATCTAACCTTTTTTCCAAAGCTGCCTCTGGAATTCCAGGTGCTAGACAAAATTCCACCTTGGGGAAAAGTACACAATTTTACATGGGTGCTGCCCTTGAAAGGTTTGAGGTGGGAGGGAACACCTAGGTGGGTGAAAATGCCAATATGTTTCTGTCCCTAAAATCTTGAATGCAATGAATTGTTTGCACAGTCTTCACACAGACAATAGCTCAGAAAACTTGGGAGTGTGGCTGCCACCTCTGAGGTACAAAAAAAACCACCACCACCAACAACAAAAAAAACACAGGACATCAAAAAAAACACAGGGATGGTGTAGACGGAGCTTGATCCTGCCTTGAGGGCGGGGGGCTGGACTCGATGACCTCTCGAGGTCCCTTCCAGTCCTATTATTCTATGATTCTATGATTCTATGATCAGGGACAATCCTGAGCCCATAAAACTAGACAGCTGGCAGAGTGGAGTGTAGCCCTTCAAGGTTTTCCAGGTCAGTTATCTCAAAAAAGTGATGATCCTGAGAAAACCCAGACAGTTGCCAACCCTATTTGGGTGTTTGTATCCCTCTCTACAGCATGGTACCTAAATGCAGGCATTGTTTTCCCAGTGTGCTTTCAGAAGGGACAGCTCTCTACTCCTGATAGGTTTGGTGCAGCTTTGAGAAGCCCGCAGGGAGACAGTGCTACAGAGATCAATTAATAAAGGAGAGACGGAAGTACACATTTAAAAGGGGCCAAGGAGTGTTTCAGCAGTTTCTGACATTTCAAACCAAAAGCCTGAAGAATCATGAACCTTCTGGGGTTGCAACTTCTTTGGAGGATAGGGACATAATTCAAAATGACCTTAGCAAGTTAGAGAAATGGTCAGAGGTAAACAGGATGAAGTTTAATAAAGAGAAATGCAAAGTGCTCCACTTAGGAAGGAACAATCAGTTCCATACATACAAGATGGGAAGCGACTGTCTAGGAAGGAGCATGGCGGAAAGGGATCTAGGGGTCATAGTGGACCACAAGTTGAATATGAGTCAACAGTGTGATGCTGTTGCAAAAAAAGCAAATATGATTCTAGGTTGTATCAACAGGTGTGTTGTAAGCAAAACTCGTGAAGTCATTCTGCCGCTCTACTCTGCACTAGTTAGGCTTCAGCTGGAGTACTGTGTCCAGTTCTGGGCGCCACATTTCAAGAAAGATGTGGAGAAATTGGAAAGGGTACAGAGAAGAGCGACAAGAATGATTAAAGGTTTAGAGAACATGACCTATGAAGCCATGCTTCATGAACTGGGCTTGTTTAGTTTGGAAAAAAGAAGATTAAGGGGGGACAGGATAGCGGTTTTCAAATATCTAAAAGGGTGTCACAAGGAGGAAGGAGAAAATTTGTTCCTCTTGGTTTCTGAGGACAGGATAAGGAGTAATGGGCTTAAAGTGCAGCAGGGGAGGTTTAGATTGGACATTAGGAAAAAATTCCTAACTGTCAGGGTGGTCAAATATTGGAATAAATTGCCAAGGGAGGTGGTGGAATCTCCCTCTCTGGAGATATTTAAGAACAGGTTAGATAGACATCTGTCAGGGATGGTGTAGACGGAGCTTGGTCCTGCCTTGAGGGCGGGGGGCTGGACTCGATGACCTCTCGAGGTCCCTTCCAGTCCTATTATTCTATGATTCTATGATTCTCTTGCCCTCCCCCGCCCCCCGCTTTCCCAAACAGCTGCAGGTGGCTCTGACCCGGATTGCATATTTGGAACAGTCGATGGTTGAACGCTCAATCGTCAGTCGACAGGAAGCCCTGATCTGTGACCTAGAGAACAAACTGGAGTTCCAGAGTGTGCAGGTTAAGCGATTTGAGGTACTGTGTGTTTCTTAGCCTCTTATTTGCCTCTGACAAAGGAAAAATCTCCTTGAAAAAAAGGAGTGCTTTTGGGAAAGAAGTGTTCTGCCAGTGCCTCCTCCCATCCCTCCTGTTGCTGTCCAGCTGATATATTGGTCTTCATCATGATACGTTCCAAATCAATGCTGCTGCTTCTGGTGTCGGGGAAAGAGGCCAAGACCTCATAGCATAGCGAGGGACTCCAGCACATTAAAATCAGCCCAGTTATGGTTGGTATATCAATACCCAAGTAGAACAGCCCAGGACTGTATGACTTTATGCCCATTTTCTGTCATGCTATGAGGTAAAATATAAATAGCCATCCCCATCCCCACTTACATGTGACTCATTCAGGGGAGGCCAAGAAATATAGCACGGTCACTTCACAATGCTATCACAAAGCTAGCCCCGTGCAGCCGAGCACGGCCCGGCAGAAAGCGGTCTGTATAGGAAAGGCGTTTCCAAGTTACCCAGGAGGCACTTGTGGTTCTTTATTTTGCTTGTGCCCTTGATCCCTTTGTATCTGTGAACCCCAAAGCTCACTCTCGGGCAGCCTCTAGCCACTGCCATTCTGTCGGTGCCCTGGGTATCACTCACCTCTCAGCCCCACCTCCTTGAGCCCCTCTGGTCCTCTGACACCTCCGTGGAGACAATTGCACCAAGAGGCCTCAGGAAGGTCAGGCCGCTTCCAGACTGGAGCCTGTCTGGTCACAGTGCCACAAGCCGGGCTTGTCTCCTCCCCGCCGTTCCTGCCTGGCGGCTCCCGAGCAGCAGCTTCCCCGTGGTGGGATGTAGCTAGCACAAGCTCTGCGGCCTGGGCTCTGTGGAGGGTTCCAGGAGTCCCTGCCTCCCCGTTCGCTGTGTTTGCCAGTTCTGCGGCACGGCGCCAACTTGCAGTCCGACCTGTCGAGGATGCTGTGATTGATCCTGGAGCGGAAGGCTGGGAATGCTAATGTGAGCTGTTGTTTTAAATGAAGGATAGCGGAGAGATCAAAATATTTGTACAGTGCCATGTGTTTGTCTCAGGCTGGTGAGTTCTGATGTGTCTGCTTTTGAACATGGGTTGGGTGGCGAGGGAGATATACCAGCTGGATGGGAAAGGAGAGAGGAAATGTAAGGCAATGTGGAGCTTGCCTCATAAATTGTTTCCTCGCTTTGCGCCAGGGGTGGAGAACCTTTTGTGGGTCAAGGGCCAGTGACCCACAGAAAAATCAGTCGGGGGCTGCACACAAGTGAGAAGCAAAAAATCCCCAAACAACCCTCACTGATGTGGCCCCTGACTGAGAAGGAGAAAGACCATCCCCACATTCCCCTCACACACCAGAGCCTAGGGGCACCCAGGCTAGTAGATGCTGTATGCTCCAGCTCTGCAAGGGTGCAGGCAGGGGGGCTGGAGTATCAGTCCAGGTTCTCCACTGCTGGAGGGAGCTCCAAGGCTCTGGGGCTGGATCCTGGCAAGCTCAGGGCCACATCCAGCCTTGGGCCTTAGGTTCCCCACCCCTGCTTTAGGCGGTGAGTAATGAATGATGGAACACAGAAGAGACACTGTGCATGGCATTGCACACCGGGGATTGCACTGTGATTAGAGTCTTGCTGACGTTCTCAGGGTTCTTAAACCAGACCTTGATGCGTGCAATGGGCTATACAGTGACATTAAAGACCCATCATTTTAAAGCCAACCGAAGGAAAGAGAACTTTGTGGAGTTCACTGTCTGCCTGAATGTAATTCATTGCATCAGAGGATCACTGAAACAAACACAGGGCTGCTTAATATCATGACGGTTACATGCATTTGCGGCAATGTTTGATACCCATAATAAGTATAAATAAATATCCTTTTTCAAGGCATTAGCTGACCTGAAGGGGAGGAAGGGAGAAACATTTCTTCATGAACATCATTATGAATGATTAAAGAATGGGGGAAAAAATCCTTGTAATCCTTCTCTTTGTCTTTTGTTCTCCCTCCCTGTCTCTGCAGATGCTTGTCCTTCGGTTACGGGACAGCGTAATAAAGATGGGAGAGGAACTGGAAAAGGCTGCAGAGTCAGAGGCTCGAGAGAAGGAGAACACCAAGTATTACCAGATGCGCATGGAGGAGATGAAAGCAGATATGAATGAGCTGGTGCAGAGAGAGCTGGAAGCCAGTCGCAGGCGGGTGGAGCTGGTAAGGAGAGGCCGGAGCTATCATATAAGGGCATTGCCTTGTGTCAGGTGCCAATGACTCTCCTGGGCTGGAGTGCTGGGAAGGGCTAATTGCAGTATTAGGAGCTCTTTATGCCTCGTGGATGTAGCCCATTTTTTTTCAGATAATCAAGTATGGTTAACTGCTGTACCAGTTCTTTGCTGTTCTCAGGTATCTCTCACTTGGATGCTTGAATACTTGACTGGATTTATTCTATTCTTGCATTACCTTTTAGTTAGAACATAATGGCTGGAGTATGTTGCCAGGGTGGTACATGGGAAGCAGAGACATGCATGACTTGCCATGGCAGATGGAAGTTTAATTCATTCTGCCTGCATCTTGGGGCCTTCTAGACATAAACCAATTTCTATCCAGCAGTCTCTCCAGTGTGTGATGCTGCTGCTGCTGTGCTATGAAAGCTAATAGTTGGTACATATTATAACAGTATACACTGGGGGGATACTGCAATGCTGGAAAATAAATTATGTCCTGAGTTGTGCTAACTAATTGGACCTAGCCAGTTAGCTCTCAGTCCCAGGGTGCTGTGTGTGTGGAGGGGAGGGGGGTCTTGTAGAGTTTCCAACACCCTGTTGCACACAATTTTTATTTTGGAAGCATGAAGTTTGGCCCCAGGAGCCCGGAACAACAGGTAATTTCCTTCTGGATGTTCTGTGCACTCAATATTTCGAGATAGGTCTAACCAATTTACTGTTGGAATTGGCCCTCAAGCAGGATAAGTCATGTTTTAGAGGCCACTTCCCCTCGCTGCTTGTCCTGGATTTCAGTAACATCAGCCACATCACATTTGGCTTTGACAAGCAGAGCACTGCAAGCATTCAAAGCAGCTCTCTGGTAGGACTGTGTATGGCTCCCCTATCCCCAAATCATTTAACGGAACCTATTATTACAGCTCCCTAGCATCCCACTCTTCATGCAGCTTTGGCCAGTGCAGCTAAAGTAATCTTTGCACTTCCTGGCCTGATCAAAGAAAGGAATTTCTTTGCTGGCTTGGCACCAATTAATACAGAGAACATCAGCCAGACAAGTGCTGGGTGGGAATATTCCAGCAACGTGGAGTGTTTCCAGACAACATCAGTTTCTCAAATCCAAACATTTGAGGATCATTCATTGTCATTCAGGACAGATTCCAGGTAAGAGCTCTCAGATTCTGCCAATCTAGAGCATCCACGGTCTGGGGTCTGCAAGCCCTTGGATAGTGTGAGGCAGGGCTGCCCTGAGGCCATAGATGCTGGGGGTCTCGGCTGCTGCTGACTGAAACTGATAGTGGTTCTTGTCTGTTTCCTAGCTGCCAGTGGTGAAATGGACTAGAATTGGGATGATCTCTGTCAGCCACTGCCAGGGTCCCAGGGAACACATTTTGTTTTTTTAAAGGTAGTTTATGGGAGGACTGCGAAATGGGCAGTGCAGCAGGAGGCCAGCTTGCGGGTCATAATAAATGTGATGGCCTTGGCCATCCACCAGGCAGAAATGCTGGGCATAGTTGTGTTTCTGCCCTCCCCCTGGAGAGGCTGAGCAATTGTGTGTTTGTGGCACCCTAGAGAACGTTTTCCTATGTTCATTTTCAGGGGCAGACATGGATTTAGGGGAATATTACTTCACAAGTGATTATTATTGGTGTAATAATTTATGGCAGTCTTTTGGTAAGAGGGTATAACAGGTCATTGTACTACCAACTTGTTCCATGGTGTTCCTTTCCCTTCCACATGGCGGGGAGGTGCCCTCTTATCTCATCTCCTCTCCCATCCCCCCCACATACTCACCACATAAAATGCTTGGTAACCAGAGCAACTGCTTTCACAGAAGAGAAAAGCTCCATTCATCACTCTCCCATCATGTGTTCTCTTGTAACATGTGGTCACATGAGAGACAACACTGAGAACCACTGATCCAGAATGATCAATAATAAACTCTTAAATTCACCCAGCTGCCCTAACCTGCCCTCCCCACCTCACAGTGTTGAACAGAGGCACAATTGGAAACCATCCATAGTGTCCAGTGTGTCTTGGTGCATTGGGGGAGGAGGGGAGGGATACATTCAAATGGAAAGAAACCTAAGTTGGTGTCACAAACTTCCCTTTTGCATCCCTTTGTCTGAACTGTACAGTGTAAAGTGGAGTGCAGAGAAGAGAGGACTTTGTCTATCCAGGTAGCACAGTCTTCAATTGTGATGAACAATTCACTTGCTCTGGCTTTACAAAATCACTGCCAGATTTAGATTGAAGCTAAAAAGAGCAATTTTTACAGATTCATTTTCACTTTTCAGTCTCTTTTGAGCTTTTATTTAATAGCTAGCCAAATAACCCATCATAAGATGGGATTTTCAGGTCTCTCCTCCATGTTGGTCTTCTCTCCTGAGCCTCCAGTCTCTCGCTCCGTCTCTCTCTCTCTCTCTCCTCCTCCTCCTCCTACTGCCTTTCCCTATCTCTCTCTCAGCCCTCCTCTGCCTCCTGCCTCTCTCTCTGTCTCTCTCTCACTTCTCCTCCCCTTCCCGCCTCTCACTCGGGGGACCACGGAGCCCAAATGGCCGTTTGGGCTATGCACTCCCCGTGCTGCATGGGGGGTGCAGAGCCCAAACGGTCGCTTGCGCCATTTGCTCCCATGCAGCGGCCTGGCTGAGCAGCGCAGAAGTCAGCCAAGCGCCTCGGCGGGAGGCGAAGGGGGGCAGGGCAGTGACGTTCACGGCCAGGGGGCAGGGCCTGGAGCCGCTGTCATGCCACACGTCACCGCCCTTCGGCTCTTGCTGTGGCACTCGGCTGACTTCTGCGCTGCTCAGCCGGGCCGCCGCGGGGGAGCAAGCGGCGCAAGTGGCCATTTGGGCCCTGCACTCCCCATGCAGCAGGGGCCGCTCAGAGGGAACAGCCAGCATTTCAGGCAACAGTGCCCCCCAGAGGGAACAGCCAGCATTTCAGGCAACAGCACCCCCCAGAGGGAACAGCCAGCATTTCAGGCAACAGCGCCCCCCAGAGGGAACAGCCAGCATTTCAGGCAACAGCGCCCCCCAGAGGGAACAGCCAGCATTTCAGGCAACAGCGCCCCCCAGAGGGAACAGCCAGCATTTCAGGCAACAGCGCCCCCCAGAGGGAACAGCCAGCATTTCAGCGTTACAGACTCTCAGACACTGGGCTACTATATTTATGATGAGCGATAAACCTGCCATGAAAGAAAAAGGCTATTGTAAAATACCAGCTTCTGATATGCCTGTCATCCCAACCACTTTCAATAACTGACAGAAAGCATCAGTTCCTTTCATTTACTAAAACAACAAAATTGATTTCATCATTTATTTTAGCAAATGATGTCCTCAGGAAAAGGTGTTTTAGTCTGAGTGATTTTGTTACTTTTTGATGGCGGCTCAAACATACTTGTCTTTGGTATGTAGGTAGGCAAATTTCATATAATATGTCTAGAAAATTCTGTCTAGAACAGACCCACTGTCCCCCTAAGAATGAAAACAAGCCTATCAAATGTTCCTTAATCAGTTCCTTAATTCTGTCTGAACCAGCTCTAGGTTGCACTAGTAATTAAAGAGCATTTATAGCTGGCTAACTCCAAGAATGCTCATTTGCCATTTATGCAGACTCTAGTGGTTCAGCTAATTCAGAAGGGAATTCATTAGAAAAGCATCATTTTTGAAACCTTGTTTATTGTCTCTTAGAACAGGGCACAGATTGTGTTAATTGCATCTGGAAAATAAACAAAGGATTTTTGAATGCTTCATGGTGACATTTATGGGACTGAGGCAGCGGTGAAAGTAACTTAACATTTCTTACAGGTCCTGTTCTATTGCAATCCGGCTCCCTGCCAGGTCTTTAACTAGCTCCCTGCTGGCTCTTGCCACAGCTCAGCCAGCTCTTGCCGGAGCTGCACACCAGGGTGCACCCATTTACTGTCCCTCTGGAGAGAGGTAATACTGCACCTGATCTCAAGATATTTCAGTTTCTAGGCCTAGGGTTGGAAGAGCATGAAAGATTCCTAATTTAGATGTTTCCTTGAGGCAAAACAAAAAAAAAGCAACCCACACAGGTCAAAATAACAGACCCATAAGCAAAGATACGTAGGTCGATTTAGATTTATCCAGATACCAATATAGATCTGAGTTTGTCTGACTTCTGCTGCCCAAATACGAGTCTAATGGAAAGCAGTTAAGGAGCACTGCTGTGCAAGGTGGTAAAGTCCTTCAGAAAACATTCATGTTCCTCCAACACTCATTGCCCATGCTTGTGAAATGAGCCCAAAAAATTATTTTCAGCCTTGGGCACTGGGGATAGACAATTGTATGTAGAGAGGCTGGATGAAGAACTTTAGGTGAGTTCCATTGGAATCCAGTGAGGACTTCAAGCAAACACTGATTCTCTGAGCACCAGAGGCGTTATCATAGCAGCATCTAATATTCCCTGAAAGTAAAGACATTCCTTCGGACTGTGTGTAGTCTTAATAATGGTTAAATAAAACATTGCAGGAGAGCTGTGATCCCAGTGCCCTGCCATGCTTGTCAACTGGTGGTGAGAACATAAATAGTTAATAGATAACCACTTATGGCTCTGCTCCTGTTAAATCCAACATCAATTATAAATGCTGCATGAATTATTCACTTACTAGTACTTAAACCCTAGTTCCCCCCTCCCAAACTAAATAAATAGAAACATAATTCTTCCTTGGTCCTATGTGGGGTTTGCCCCCTCATTCCACTCAGTGAATGTGAGAAATGAATGGAAGAGACTTATTTATTGCACAGATCAGTTTTCAGAACTCAGTGTTCTTTCGAAGAGTGCTAAAATCTGCATTTGCACTGCTCAGATATTCAGGAATATATAAAATGCAAATAGCTCATATCTAGCTGTAGTGAAGCCGTATCACATCTAAAAGGAAATTGTTTCCCACTTTTCCACTAACTTAAACCAGTTGCAAACTTTCCTAATCTCACTGTTTCCTCATGGAGATTTTTTCTGTAAAGGGATGTGCATTGCAACAAACAGAATGCTCTTGTGCAGGCTGGGAACAAGTTGCTTTAATCCAACCACATCACAAAGAAACAAATTGAAACTAAACTAGCCAGGGTGAGAGCAGGGGACAACTCCCACTGACAAGGTGGAATTAGGGAGGTGTGGAACATGGTCCACTCCATACTAATGTGGGTAAGGTAGTTACCTCCATGGTCGCTTTCCTCCATAGATTAGTTTGTTATCAATGCCTGCAGTGCTGACTTCTGGCGATATAGTGTGGGCTGAGCTTGGCTGCAGCGCTGGAATTTCAGTTTGAATCCACAGGTTCTTGGGGAGTTTAAGAGAACTGACTCAAGCCTGAATTTTTTGGGGATAGGAGCCATCAAGTCCCTAGTCCATTGTGGAAAATTCAGACTAGGTCAAGGAATTGTCTACTCCAATGCAACAGGGCCAAGACACTCTGAGATAACCAGCATCCATAACATTTGCTTTGCTGTGTTAATCCTCCATGCTACTGGGCCCTCGTTACATGGACATTACATTTCAAAGCCAGTTTCCTTGTGGAGCGAGTGGTGTGTGCTCATTAGTCTCTTGCTCTATTCCTCTGCTGCATGGGAAGAATATCCACCCGGAAGCTACGTCTCCTCCTCCTGAAAGATCGGGATCTGCAGGGCATGTTCAGAGCTGCTGGCTGCGTCTCGTCTCTCGGATGCACTGTTGAGCTCCAGAGGTTAAAAGGTTTAGTCCCAGCCACCTGTTCTCTCTGCTACAGCCAAAACCGAAATCCTCTTCTCTCTTTGATATGGCCCTAAGTTATCTGACTATTTAGAATAAACCCTTGGGAGCTTAAAAGCAAAAGCAGTGCTTATCTAATCTCATGTCCACACTCATTCATTATGTGCTTGATAGGGGGAATTACCAGCTGAAATTCTTTGGCCTGTGTTGTACAGAAGAGGTCAGACTAGACAGCTATAGGCTTCTCTTCTGGCCTTAAATGTTATCAGCCAGACCCTCAGCTGGCTTAAACTGTCATAGCTGCAATTGAGGCCCCAACAGAGCTAGGACAGTTACATCAGCAGAAGACCTGCCCCTATGTGTCTATTAGTTATTGCAGGCTATCAGGCACGAGGGCAGGTCACACGACTGTGCTGTTTAAGGGTATGTAAGAGTAGGCTAGGCACGAAGCTAGTTACAGGCCTTAGAGAATGAGTGATTATTTTCAGGTGCCTATGTCCAACTACCCTCCTCTGGAGGGCAGTGAGGAGAGACCCTCGCTGTGCAAGCACCCCAGGAGCAGCTGCAGATGCCAGCTGTTCTCTCAGTAGCTATCTTGTATGGAAGGTTCCTCTAGCCATGGGTGCAGGGAGTCCCCATGGTCTTGGCCCTGCAGTTTTCAGTGCAATTTTGGGCCGGGCACTCCCCTTTGCGATGGCAGATTTGTAGCACGGAGACGGTGAAATAGAGGACACAGACTTGAATGATCATAACTACAGATCATATATCAAGTTCATACAAAGTAAATTTAAGGCACCCCACTGTGGATGTCTTGCACCAGAGATACCTGTGGTGCTTAACATTGCTATGGCTGTTTGTATTGTAGAGGGAAAAAATCTCCCGCTAGGCTGAGATTACAGCTTGCAGCCTTGAAGTGCAAAGAGGTCAACAGCTCCCAGGGGAATTTTCCACACATTAAAATGCCCTCAGGCCATGCAGTGGAGTGAGAATCTCTCTCTGAACATGCACTAGTCACACAACAGGCCCAATGGATTCTCCTTCTCTAGCTTGGCTTCTTCAGCATTTACAGTACCCCTTCAGAGAGAGACTCCACTGCTGTGGTCCTGCATCTCACAGAAGGGTGGAGGTACCCCTGTGTTTCGGATGGCACGGGGGAAGGGGGTACTCTTGTCACAGCTCAGGTATGACAGTGCCTCTCTGTGCCATGAAACATGTTTGGCACATGTTAATGCTCCTGGTGCGAGCAGAGAGAGGCATCCTGGATGCGTGTGTGTAACTGTCCTGTCTGTGAAGATCTGTGGAAAGCCTCCAGCATAGCTGCTGAGACAGGCCATTTTTACACAGCTCAGAGTTAGGCCAAAGAGGGACCATTCTGCACACTGGATATGTTGCTAGCACAGCCCTTGTCAAGTAGGAATAACATAAACTAGGACAGGGCTGGGCAAAATATGGCCCGGGGCTGGATCCGGCCAAGCAAGCCACCAGATCTGGCCCGCAGACCACCCTGCCAGGACCCTCGGGCACACGGCTGCAGGGGGAGGGGAGGGGAAGCTTTGTGTGATCTCCCACTCCCCAGCCCAATCCTCAGCTCCTATTGGCCAGAAACAACTGGCCAATAGGAACTGATCCCAGCCAATCTCTCAGCTCCTATTGGCTGGAAACAGCCAGCCAAAAAGATCTGAGAAATTGGCCTGGAGGATGGGAGCAGTGCAAACAGCTTCCTCCTCCTGGAGCTTAGAGTCACCTGGGGTTTGCAGCCTGCAGTTTGAAGTGGTCTGGGGTGCTGCAGGCAGGGAGCCCAGCCTGCCTTGGGGGCGCTGCAGGGCTGCTGGCTTAGGTAAGCGCCTCCCAGCCAGAGCCTGCCTCTGGCACCCCTGCCTCTCCTGCACCCCAACTCCCTCCCCAGGTCACCAGCCAAACCCTCTGTACCCCTCTGCCCCAGGTGACAACTCCCTCCCAGACCCTGTACCCCCTTCTACGCCCCTACCCCAGGCCAGAATCCTCTCCTGCCCCCAAACACCCTCCCACACCTTGTACTCCAATCTGCCCCAAATCACCATCCAGACCCTCTGCAGTCTGCACCCGCTTTTCCCTTTCTCCCAGGTCACAGCTCCCTCCCAGACTTTGCACCACCTCCTCGAGCCCCTCTCCCGGGCCAGAATCCTCCTGCACCATACCCCTTCCCTGACCCCAAACCCAATCCCCTGACCCAGGTCACAACCTCCTCCTTTGCCCAAACTTCCTCTCAGACCTCACACCATCTCCAACGCACCTCTCGGTGCCAAACCTCCATCCTAGACCCTGCACATCTTCCACAGAAAAGTGCAGCCTTTGACCACTTTCCAAAATCTTGAACTGGCCACCCCTGAGCTAGGATCTGCTGGAGAATCAGTCTGGTCTATTGCATATCCTGGGCCACTGAACCACACTGAAACCCCTCGTATTGAGTCCAATATCCTGGATTAGGCTTGAGAGACTCTACCATTGTGTGCTTCAGGCAGACAATACCACCAGTGCCTGATGCCCCTTCAGTGGCATCCCTAGATGATCCCAGCAGTGCTAGCAGATTCCTGCCTTGCTTCATCTTCCCATTCCTAGAACCCACAGAGGGGCCTTGAAGGGGAGTATGAGATCGGAGCAGGTATGGTGCAGACTGATCAGAAGCTTCCTGTTCTCCCAAGCCAGGGTAAGCGTCATCTTGGGCCAATTTAGGAAATCAAAGAGAGTGGCAGCTGGCAACAGTATTCCCTAAGATTGTTCGAGGAGAAAAATTGTTCTTCTTGGCCTCTGATGGTAGGACAAGAAGCAACAGACTGAAATTGCAGCAAGGGAGGTTTTAGGTTGGACATTAGGAAAAACTTCCTATCTGTCAGGGTGGTTACATACTGGAATAAATTTAAGAGCCGGTTAGACAGATAGCTATCCCCTGATAGATGGATGGTCTAGATGGTACTGGGTCCTGCCGTGAGGGCAGGAGACTGGACTTGATGATCTCTTGAGGTGTATTTCATCATTGCATGTGTGCTGTGGTCTGAGAATGACTTGCCAAGTTAGAGACCTCTAGAGCTGCACTCAGGCAAAAGCTTCCAAGTGGTCATGTTGATTCCTGATGCAATAATTAGTTCGCAGCCTCTGGATTGGGTTAGCCCCTGCCCAGCCTTCCCAGACTTTCAACAAGTTTAGTAGCACACAGGTAGTCAGAATCTGGTCTCTGTTACTGTGATTCCAAGATGTTCACACCAGTGTGGCAAAGAAGGGAATCTGACCTTTATTTTAAAACCAAGTACAGATGAGTTTACTTTACAGTTTCTTCTATAAACAGATGTGAAACTTTGAGCACTGATAGCTATTTTAAGTAAGAACTCGAGTATTTCTTTAAAAAAATCCCATCTGGGAGCTAATGTTACGTGGCAGACACAGTGTAAATAACACTTTTATGGTTCTCATGACAGAAGATAGCCTTCCTAATTACAGGAGTGTTATCAGAGTGCTATCCAGAATGGCTTAGCACATTATAGCCTAGGTGTTTACAAACTGTTTTCATTTGGAAGACTTAATGGTTTCCCAGCCCTGGCTGGGAGCTTGATAGAAGAAATGCAGGATATTTATACTCCTAGTGAGGTATATAGACTGTGCGGGATTTGCAGAGGGATTTCACTATTAAGGATATCAACCGAGTTTTAACTAAGTGCTTTGAATAATTATAATCAGTGACCAGCTTACAGCCTCCATTCGTGGATGTTCCCGGCACTGGTCTTTTGGAATTATTCCCAAATCTAATGACTTTAGCTAAATTTAACCGCAGCTGATATCAAATGGAGTCAATCTCTTTTAAGCCTCACTTGGAGATGAGAGTGCATGATAAGAAAAGCTTTTATTGGGCAATCTACCTTAGCATAATTAGATCCACGGTTTATAAGACGTGGTTTTGTTTCGTCATCGGGGAAAAAAATTCTATAGCAAGTAATCGGCACTTGCAGTTGCTAGTGCCAATTACAAATAAAGCCTGTGTTTGAGAGATTAGAAACAGATACTAATCTTGTCTCGCCCGAGAGTTAGACTGTAGAAATTTTGTCACTTCAAACTTACTAAAAAGCTCAAAGTTAATTACTTAATTAAAAATAATAATGATTGATGAATGCTGCAGGAGTACATTAAATTATTCAAATAGAACCAATGCAAATATCCTTAATTAGCTTACACTTCATTTAAAGGCAGATGGGAAATTTGACAAAGTTTATGTTGCGACAGCAGAATACACACAAAAGCAATAGACATGAAGGAGCTATAATGCATTTTTCCAAGTCCTCAGACCACAAATCCGCTGTAGACAGTCCCATTAAATCATTTCACTGTGGCCTTATCTTGAAATGCTTTCGAGGCCAACTAAACCCCATTTGAGCCATAGATGATCATAATGGTCCCTTCTGACCTTAAAGTCTATGAGTCTATGAGTTGTATGAAAATAAGATCTTCAAATTGTTTTTCAGTGTCTTGGAGCTAGCATAGGCTGATGAGGCAGGAGGTGGGAAGGGCAGATAGGGGATTGTTCCCAGTCATTGCTTGTGCGGGCTGTTCCCTTGCAGGAGATGGGAAACACTACGGGCTGGATTCGCCTGTTTCGATGAACCGTAATCTTAAATTGGCTGGAAACTCCCAGCATAGAATTGCCCTTTGTAGAGAGAATCTGCACTGGGGTGGAGCAAAAAAAAGGCTAGTGTAAGAGTGGCTGTGCCATGGATGGGGGAGGGGGAGGGATAGTTTGCAGATGCCAAAGCTGAACCCCCTCTACCTATCCTGTCCCAGCAGAAGAGATCTGCTGTCAGCAACCTGTTTCAGAGTGGGTCACCCCTGCTGGCCCGGGAGTCTTGGAATCAGGAAGCTGGAACTTGCTTCCATTTTCCATTGCATCCGAGCCCAGTTCGGACCTAGCTCAGAACCAGGGCCTGTGAGCAGCTTCCTTTTCATCGTATCCTTGGGCTGCTGCCCTCTGACCCTGCTGGGTTAACCTCCTGCTATTGCCACCAAGGTCAGTGTGAGATCCTTTTCCACTTATTAGCAGGCTGTAGCTATGGAAAGCAGCTGCCTCTCTGGCCCCAGCTCCTACTACTGCTGCCCTGGGCCCAGGAGGTTTCCCACCTCTTCCACCCAGTCCCTGCCGAAATCCATCACGTTTTATCTCTTGTTCTCACAGAGGCAGAGGGAGGATCTGCCCTCCTGATACAAATATAACTGAATCTGGGATCTGGCAGGCCAAGACACTGTCAAGCCCCTCTGCATGGCTTAAATCTAAACATGATCCAACACCACAGGGGGTTCTCAGGAAATTGCCTCTGTTTGGCAACAACTAGAGGTGACGTTTGACCGAGGCCCCTCCCACTCTGAGAAGCAGACTCTCAAGGGGAGCTCCTGTGCCAAGAATGTGCTACCTCGCCTCCAGGCCTTGAAATCCACAGGACTTGGGTGTCATTCAGTCCAACAGAAGAAAAAGAAATGCAGAGGGGGCGTGTGCTTCGCATGTTCTGCTGCATGTCTGTCAAACTTGCTATCAGGTGCTAGTTAATAAGTGTCTCAAAAGTTCCCTGATGCCTTGACAGGTTCATGCAGCTTCATTTGTGGCTCAGCAGGATTTTGTTATGGTTTCATTCACAAGTGACCTTTAGCATTGGACAGTCTAATCCAGCCTTTCACCCCCCCGCCCCCCCCGTTGATGGCAGTTATGCAGTGGGCCCTTTGGCTGCTGTTCTCCCAGCTCGCAACAGCGCATTGGAGGGAGCATTTGAGCAGTGGGCATGTCAGAGTTAGAATCCTTTGTCTCCCCAATGATTATTTTAACACTTGGTGGCTGTTGGTTTGTTAGATTCGCTAGAGCTATGCTCACACTGCAAAAATCCTAAATATTGGTTCACGTTTTTAAAGGAATGTGTTTTGTCATTTTTTTGGGCGTTCTCTCGGACTTTTAGAAAATGTCCTGTGCTCGCCAGGCAGCCAGCAATCATTCATTGAGGCAGAGTTTTTGAATCAGTGATTTACCGCAAACTATTCATTCAGCGATGGTACTGCAGTTGAAGCCATGAGTAGTTCCCATCCGTTTATTTGCAGATGCCTTGGTCACTTCCAGCCTTGCTTTGCTTTTCCATTCCACCATGTTCAGCTCTTGTCTCAGCTGGATTCAGTCATGATTGCGCAAAGAAACCCAGAGCACAAGTCACCTTCAGTTGGCCACCTCAGTCGCACACGATGTTTTAGCAAATTGCACCAGCTGGAAAAGAGGCTTATCAGACAGCTTTAAATCGTGTCTTCTTATAGGTCCTGGAAGTAATGCTGCACAATGTTATCAAACTCTTGAGCAAAAACTGCTGATTCTGACCTCTGTGATACCAGTAAAGGCAATGTAGTTACTCTGGATTTACCCTGGACTAACCAAGGGCAGAACTGACCCACAATCTACAGTTAGAGGCAGCAAGAGGCTCCATTCTGGAAAGCATTTGACACTTAAGTGTTTCAAGCATGTTAGCATGCACAATAAACTCTCACCGTCCTTGCACTCTCTGGCTACCTATTATGCACACTGCACTTGTCATGTACTCTTTTACTTCACTTCTTGCTGCTGAATGGGAAGAAATCTCTGGTTGGATCCCTGGTTTGCTTTTGAATGTTGCTACTGAAGGTAAAGAGTGTGTGCTGCTGTGGCTTCACTATTTTTTTCTGGAGCGTTCACAAAGTGGCAGTAATATTTTCCTGGCACAGGGTATCTCTTTCTCTGTGCCACTCTGGGAGATTCATGGCAGATCAGTCTGGGAATTGTAGTACCCACAAAGGAAAGACAGTATGAAAGGGGATGTTCAAAGGGGTATTTAAGGCAAAGGGTGATCTGAGGGGAAGAGCAGTGGGCTTATTTTGATAGCTGAGCAGCACTGACAGTTGCATTAGAAGTGAGAATTTCTTGCTGTGCTGATGACATATATTGCCAGAGTTTTTTTTTATCATGTTTAGTTAGATCAGCAGTAAATGGTCTTGTATGAAATCTTATTGGAATAATGTCAAGGCTGGGAACTCTAAGCCTAGCCTACAACAATAGTAATAGACCTACCAGGATGGAATAATTTGCAAAATTTTCTGTATTGATTTTGAAGACGAGGTTTCCTCCCGGCAACAAATAGTTTTTTGTGTTACCTATGGCTTTTGTGCAACAACACTTTCAGTCTGAATTCTCTTCACTATTATGTTGGAAAACTTTAATTCATATTCCAAGCCAGCTTTCCAAAATGAACATTTTTGCACTATTCACTGTACACTGTTGTACAGTTGTTTTTTTCTTTTCTTCTTTTTTTGTGACATTGCTGTTCATTAAAGCAGTTTATCCACCCACATAGTTGTTAGAAAAATCCTATTTGAGCCACTTTGCATAAATAGATGGTACATCTCTCAAATAAAGTCTATTTTAGCAGATTTACAGTAACGATTGGGGCAATTTCCACTCAGATTAACTGGCAGTTCTTCTTCATTCCTGTGTAACAAGTGATTAAATAATTACACGGTAGATACACATGAGATTAATACAAACAGGAGACATGATTTTTAGAAAAGCTGCAAAGATGGAAAGGTTCCTGAATCCCTTTAGCAACTAAGGTTAGCGCCACCTTGTCAGTGAACAATCAGCCCCTGTCCTGTGTTTTACAGCAACAATTCTATCCTCCCATACACCCTCAGCAAACTTCTCCTTGCTTCCTGTTAGCTCAGCCAGTTCCCTGGGCCTATCACCCTTGGGAATCCCAGCAGCCTTGCCTGCTTCCTGAGATTCTAGTGGTTCTTTCCAACTAAACCGGTCCCCCTATAGCCCTAAACAGCAGGCTGCATGGGACAGTTCTGTCCCGAATGGGAGGATGGGTTAGATGGGAGCTGACTGGCCCTCTCCCTTGTTAGCCCTCTGGGAAATGAGAAACACAGCAAAAGGCAGAAACAGCTAAGCTAATAACCAAACAACTGTAAAGCAGTAGAGCCTTGTTAGTCTCTGGCTTAATCATTCCCAGGTAGTGGCCTATCTGTAAATAGTTGTTGGCTGGTAGTATCTGGGCTCTGTGCAGCTGCACAGTCTGATATCTGCAGCGGCATGTCAAGGCAGGTGATAATCTTTGCTTCTGTGGGAAAGAGAGTGTTTTCCATGGCAGGCATGCCACGCTGATACAAAAGTGGGGGGGAATAACAGTCCCTCGGTTAGAACCCTCCCAGCCCATCACTCCAGGAGTTGTGTCTGATACCTGTTGTGATACTCAGTACAGCAAGTGGGCCTTTCATTAGCAGCTTCATTCAGCCCAGGAAATCAGTTCATGAGGGCTCCCAGCACTCAGCCTGTACTCCCTGGCATGAGTTGAGGTAAATCAATCACAGCACAAACTCCTGGGGGCCATGCAGGCAGCAGGCGCAGCTAATTAGAGAAACATTTATGCCTTCTAAATAGCCTGTGGTTCCCAGAGTTGCCTCTCAGAGTTTTAGAAGGTAGAGGGTAGGTTAGTCTCCATCAGGATGCCTGCAGAAAAGCCAGGTGATCAGAGTTAGCAGCATACATCGCTCTGGCTCAGTGGTTCTCAACCAGGGGTACTGATACCTTCAGGGCAGACTCAGAGGTTTTCCAGGGGCCACAGCAACTCATCTTGCTATTTGCCTAGTTTTACGACAAACTACATAAAAAGCAATAGCAATGCCAGTGCTAACTTAAATTCATACAGACACTGATTTGCTTAGACGGCTCTATCCTATAGACTGAAATGTGCGCGTGGTATTTATATGCCAGTTGGTTCATTTTATGATCAGATAGTAACTGGTCGGTCAGAGTGTGCTGGGACACGTGTGTATTTTTATGTCTGATGGTGTGAGCAGGCAGTTTTAAGTCAGGTGTCACCTGGGGGCACATGAGGCAAGTCGGACTCCCAAGGGGGCCCAGTAGTGTAGAAAGGTTGAGAGCTATGGCATGGGAGGGATGCCCTGTGAAGTGCTGTGCCAAATGACACTCCAGCCAGATTGTTCTTCGGGTTGAGAATAGCGCCCCCGACCTGGAGGTCTCAGCCTGTTTGCCATTGTGGGATGCATCTGCAGCTCTCTGCGTGTGCTATGTGGGCCACATCCAATACTTCTGTATGGCCCAAGGAGGTCACCTGGGCTGCAGCACTGTGCTGACTGGGCCACTGTGTTACATTGGTGTGAGCAGATGGGTCTGATCCTCCCACCAGAGATAGTGCCCCCAAATCAGCCAGGAATTCTGGGGAAAGCATCAGAGACGTTGTGCTTAGGCAGCAGAGCCCCATGAGGTGGGGCAGACAGTTGGGGGGCAGAGTGAAGAGCTGTTAATGCGAGAGGAGGGTCCAACAGCTTGACAAGACCAGCATAACCATGAGATTTCCCAAGGAAATTTGTGGAGGAGGTGCCTGCCCCAGAGCCTGTCACCCAGAAAGGCAGAACAGTAGCACCAGGCTCGTGCATCCATCAGCCTGCTGTTCGGTCTGCCAGGCGTTATTTTTAAAGTGAATTCATGGCAGCTGGAAGGAGCTGGTGTAGCAGCCTGGGAGAGCAGAGAGGTGATATATGCCCAGAGAGGTGCTGGCTGGGCAGTGGAAGGGCCCATGGTTCACTCTGCCTGCCCATCAGCCCTGTCCAGTCAGACTGTGGCCTGGCCTCTGAGAGCCCTTGTGCTTGCCGGTGCAGGGGAGGCAGCTCTGGCCACTTTTGATTTCAGAACTGCACAAGGCCTGGGGGAGCTACACCTGCAGTCATGTCTCCACTGGCGTCTGATGCAGCCACTCCATGGCCGTGGGCTCAGGCTGAGTCGTGTGTAGGGGGGTGGCGAGGCAGTGGGCGCCCAGCATGTGCCACCATGCCGTGAAGCCCAACATTTCGTCTCTTGCACTCTAACCCCTGCACTTTCCCACCACCTGCACCCCCAGCTCCAGCCCTGCATTGCCAGTGTGCCTACCACACTCCTTCTCTGCCCAATCTCACCCAACTCTTTATGCCAGTGGTTCTCAAACTTTTTGGCCTGTGACCCGCCTGGCTCAATGCAAACCTTTCCGTAGACTACAAGTTGCTAATGGAAATTCGCTGTTAATTACATACTTGCGCCCGAGACACTTTGCTGGTGCTGCAAACTGGCAAGAACAGAAAGATTAATGTAAATTATTAAACAGACTAAACTCTTTAACTTTCACATGTTAGTTTATCAAACTACATTTTAAATAAAGTACAATATTAATTTATGTCCAGCACAAAAGGTTCCCAGGGTTTCCTTATTTATGGAAGGGTGGGGAACCACTTACCCAAAACCGGGTGCAGGAGTGGGCTAGGGGTGCAGAGTCTTGGTGGTCTGCAGGTGCGGGGGTCTGGGTATGAGGAGATGGGGGGCACTTATTTGCCTTTGCACCCCATTCTGGTCCCAGGCACTGTCTCCACTGCTCCCATTGGCTGGATTTTGTTGGAGTGCCAGCGCTGGCTTCCTGCTGGGGGGTGGGGGAAAGAGAAAGCCCAGAGCCTTGCTGCAGGATCTGGCTCATGAGGAAGGCGTGCTCCTCCTTCCCTTCCACTGGCTGGGAAGGGGGAGTGCTTCTGCCCCATAAACCAGATTGCACAGAGAGGCTCCCCCCTCCAGCGGGAAGCTGGCATTGGTGCTGTAGTATCGCCCTCCCGCTCCCCTCCCCATGGATGGAGCACCAGCTCTAGCTGGGAGAGAAAGCCCCGAGCCGCGTGATCCAGCTCGCGGGGAAGAAGTGCTGCCCACGCACCAGGAGGGAGAGTGGGGGAGGCAGGAGGGTTAGGGTTAGGCTGTGGCACTCTGGGCCTAGACAGCAAGCAGGAAGAGAAAAGCCGGCCCACAGGAAAAAGGAGCCAAAGGCGAGGGGTGGGGTCAGATATGTTTGCGGTGCGCCCCTGGCTGCAGTGCCCAGGGAACTAGGCTCTGATTGCCTGGCCCTAAGGCCGGTCCTGAGCAGGGGATGGCTGAAGGGGAGAGATAAAAGGGGAGCAGGTCTCTATCCCAGAGTAATGTGTGGGTTACAATTGTGGAATGAAGTAAATTCCCAGCCACAGGACAATGGGGTAGGAAAGCCACTGTCTCAGTCTCAGAATATCCTGATTCCTGCCGATCAGAAAGTGAAATCTCATAGGCAGTCGAAAAATCGCACTCTTGCTCCCTGAGTTAGCAAATACAAGCACAGGCTGCTTTTGCCTTTCTCTTTCTCTCCATATCCCGCCTCCTCACCTCCTGCCACCCCAGCTGATGGAGAAAGAACTGTTTTCTGTGGCAACAGTTCCCTTGTAAGGCCCATGCATCACCACAGCTCTTATGTTTTCAGGGAAAATAGTGAGGCACCAAAATTCCATTGGTGATCAATAGCAGCCCCATTTATGTCCCACCCACTGCCCAGCGCTGCTCAGATGCACCAATCATGGATTATTAATGATTAGGGTTGCCAGGTGTACGGTTTTCGCCCAGACCATACATTATTCGGGTCCTCTGTCGCATCTGGTGAAGGTGGGGGAGTGAGGAGCGTGGGGCCATTTAAAGGTGCAGTGCTCCCTCCTTTTTTTTTTTGCTCAAAAACTTTGGTCTCCCCCCTTTTTTTTCTCAACAGAATTTTTCCCAGTTGTTTTTTTTTTTAGGGGGAATTTGTTAAACTATCTGGCAACCCTATTAACAACAAAATTGCTGGCTTCATCCCAGTTCTGTCTGCACTGCATAGCCTCGTTAAGGTCACTGGGAAGGTATTGCATGTTCTGCTGGGGGCAGTGTTAGGGTCACTGAGAAGAAACTGGGTGTCATGCTGTGAGCAAGGATGAGGTGGTTGTTCAGAAGTAACTGTGAATCTTGCATAACTGCCCAAGTTGTGCAGGAAAGAAGAGTGTTGTTGGGGTTTGTTCTTTGTTTGGTAAAATGCTCTGTGTCCTTCTTTGACCTCCCGGCAGTGGTATTTGTTCCCTCTCGTTGTCCTCTCTGACAGAGATATTACCTGGGCAGGCTTTCTCTCCTCCTGCTTCTCTTAGAAGCCATGCTGAGACAATTGCTGTCAACCCACAGAGTGCTTGCTCTGTGGAGAATGCAACAAGGATGAGTCATGCTGAGATGTGTCTGGAGGAGCAGAAAGGCCACAAGCAAAACACAGAATAGTTCTGGAGAAAAGGAGATGGTGTGGTTTTACAACTCCTCTCAGCTGGTGGATCCAGCTTTGGGACCAGCAGATCTGGCCCCAAGAGGATCACGCAGCTGGCACAGAGGGTCCTATGCCATCTCCTTTCCCTGCCATTAGGGTTGTAGGGTTTCTGAGTCAACTGCTGTGAGCACCTCCCGGCTGCTGCTGCTGATTTCCTTGGGTTTTTTTTGTTTCATAACCATGAAGGATTTGTCAGAACAATATAAATGGGCGCTTGGTGCATTTCTGAACAAATGTTTCTAAGTTCCTTTGTGTTTCCTCTCAAGAACTCTCTACAGTCGATTCTTAATGAGTATTTTAGAATTCAGGAGGGCTAGTGTATTACAAGGAAAATGCTTCTTGCATTTACATTCAAATTGAAACAACATGTGTCAAAGGTGTCTTTCTAATTGCTATCTGGAATAGTGGTGTTTGGATGTTGGGAACTTTATTGTCAGTTTATGCAAAGAAGATAATTTTTTTACATTTGAAATTTAATTATGTTGATATAATTATTCCTTTCCTCGAGAAAATTGTGTGGTATAGATGTACCATGTTTGAATTGAAGTAGAAGGGCAAAATAGGTACAGTTGTTGTAGATACCAATTATTTTGATAGCAGCTGAAATCCCAGGTAAATGCTAATAGGAAAGCCTGCTATGAATAGCGGTTTTAGGATAACATTGTCCATTTAAGGCTAAAGGAAAGATTGTCCGTCTTGAAATATCTGAACCTTGTGTCCCTTAGAATGTATTTAACTCTATTCACATGGTCTGGAGAGAGAAAGGATGTGATAAATGTTGAGCTTTGATGTGCTAAACTCTGGACCATTCTCAGATGCACTCTGCAGACCTCTCATCCATCCAGAGTATATCACCACCATGCTCTGTGCATGAAGCTCCCAGGATGCAGCTGGAGGAAAGAGTGTGCATTGAACCAGTGGTTTTCAAATGACAGGTTGCGACCCATCACTGGGCAGCGAAATGTTGGGCACTGGGGCTTGTTGCTGCAGGGAGATCAGGTGACCAGTGGGGGAACTAAGGCAGCTCCCTGCCTGTCCTGGCACTGCACACTGAGCTGTACCCCAGAAGTGCTGGCAACAGGCCCGGCTCCTAGGTGTGTGTGTGTATGTGTGTAGAACTCACAGGACTCAGGGCATTGCCCCTGCCCTAAGCACTAGCCCTGCACTCCTATTGGGTGGGAACCTGCTGCTGGCTACTTCTGGGGGCAGCATAGTCTGGGTGTCAGGAGAGGCAGGAAGCTGCCTTAGCCCTCCCGCTGCACTGCTGACTGGGAGCTGCTCAAGAAAAGCCCCTCCTCCCCTGCCCCGCCCCCCACCCCCAAAGCCAGAGCCCCCTACTGCACCCGAAAGCTCCCATCCTCAGCCCCACCCAGGAGCCCACACTCCAGTCAAATTACGTTGGGTCGCGGCATCAACAATTTTCTTCAGCGGGGTCACGAGAAAAAAAAAAGCTTTAAAACTAGAGACTCACCAAGTGCAGTGTTCAGCATTTGGCTGTCTGCTTTCATTATAGCTTGTGTCTGAAAGCAAAGGTCTTTATCCTGCATGACTGAAGATAATGGGAGATTTGCTATTGGCTTCAATGAAAGATTAGGGTCTCAGTGTACGCACAACATGGGATACATTAGCAACTTACTACCTTGTAGGATGGAAAGGTATCAGTCTCTGAAACCTTCCTCAATCAATTATGTCTCTTTTTACATGGTTTATTTACAAATTCAACTGTCCCAGTGTAAGGGTTCGTGAATCATCTGGGATAAAATAACCTTTGCTCAATCCATACACAGCAGACATTCTGTTTACACTTCTTTGATTCTGTTCAAGCTGAGCAAATCATTTACTTGACAAAGTCCTTCTTTTTTTCCCCCCGTTTACAAATTGCCTACAGACTGTTCATGAAATTCTCAAATTCCTTTGTTAATTCTTCAGCAAATACTGAATATTTTCTATTCATGCCAAGTGACAGGGTCCATAAATCATGTAGCATTGTTTGTGTTCCCCAACTGTTCCTGCTGCATATTTATATAAGTGAATGTTTAATTCAGAGAACTTTTAGGGAAGGCTGGAGTATTTATTCAGACTTAAAATTTATTTTACACGTGGATTTGCACAAGTGAATTACTTGAAGGTTAATGAAGAGCAAAAATAAATTTGCGTGACTCTTTTTGCAGTATTGGAACACTTCCAGTGCTTCTTATAACAACAATAACTGGACAGCTTTTGGCTGTAGACACGTCTGTTTTAGGGACAATGGTATAGTTAAGCACTGCTACCAGCTTTCATTAGAAATCTCTGTTTTCCACTATTAAGTAACCACTCTGACCAGAAGCTGTGAAAGAACCTCAAGATTATGGCTGGCATTGTAAGGCAGCAGCATACCATATCCAGCCACCTGCTTGGTACGATCCAGAATTAACCCCCATACCTCCTACGAATAGATTGTTAATTCTGTGTGTCTCTGGTGCCTTTGGTCACTGGGTCTCAGCATGAATTCCTCCTTGCACAACTGCTGCCTGGAAGGTGAATAGTATTGGCCTCTCTGGGTTTCTCCAACAGTAAATGTGACCTTTTTCAACTGCCCTCAGAGCAAGGTTGGGCAAGCTGCAGACCCCTCCACATCCCACTGAAGTCTCTAGGAGTGAAGGACATTCAGCACCATGCAGGATGAGGCCCAGAGTCTTTTAAAACTCAGCCCTGGAATGGAAACACCAGGGCATACAGGCCTAAGATGTCAGAGGAAGAACTCAATTTCAGCCCCATGCAGAGAGCCAGCATAAGGCCTAGGTAGCACTTAAGTACTACTTCACCCCTCTGGCAAGATTGTGTCCTGGTCCAACATAGCCTTGCTGGGGACCAAGGGGGCATAGAACTGATTGACTTTGTATGCAGCTCAGCAATGGCTGGGAGAGAGAAGAGCTTGAACATCAGACTCCCCGCAGGGGAACAGATGAGGTAAGGAAGGGTGGAGCCCTGGTTCTGCCGTCCTGTGTGCCAACCAGCAGAGCCAGCCAGTTGTGTGGAGGAATGTAAGCCGTCCCCCACAAAGGGATGTCACAACTTTCTCAACCCATCCCAGAGAGCAAGCTGAGCAGGGGAGACTGTGCCATGGGGTGAAAATTTTGTCCCAGGGCTCCTAGAAGGAGACGCCCCATCTTCCAGACCAATCCAAGGTTCAGTCTCTCTCTAAGGTTCCGGGACTTATGCAGTAGTCTTGGCCTGGCCTTGATATACATCTGAATTTCACTTGATGGTCTCTTTTTCTGGATGCCCCCTTAGCGTTACTTTTAATGGGAACTTAGATCTCTTAGAAGCAGCATTGAAAATAGCAGCCTTAAAATGTTACAGATGCTCATAACAACATGCAAACACAATGTAAAACAAGCTGATGTACACAGCAGCTGCCCAAAGGGGAGGGAGCATCCTCACAATGCAAGCTGCCAAGATTATGTTATTTGTTAATATTTCACCTCAATAGAAGACTCTGAGGCCTTTTGTTTTCACCAAATTGAGCAAGAAAGCAGCTGAATTCCCAGCTACTGAGAAGCGAATCTATCCTGTCGTGTGGAGGGGAGTGCATTTCCCCATCAGTACACCAGGAAAATAATAGAATACAGCAAAACCAGAATGCAGCCAGTGAACTCTATTTAATTGAGACACATCTTCCCGGAGCTGAGGGATTATTTTAATTAGGGTTATTATCAGTATATCTGAAGCTTGCTTTTTTATCAATAGGTTGTTTTACTGTTGTTTTTAAATTTACAAATGGCTGATAACAGATGTGTTGGCCAAAGCTCTGCATTTTCTCCCCAGGAGATTTAACACGTTGCTGCCTGTGTATCCAGTCTACTTTGCTTTTTTTCATTTGGCTGCATCTCCCACCTCAGCTGTGTCTTGTCTGCTACTGTGTGGCCCCCACTTCCACAAAAGAGGAGCAAAAGCCATGTCACAGGGCACTTTTTGTACCACGTTAACCTGCACAGGCAAAAGATGAACAGAATGACCTGCTATGTTCTTTTCTACTCTAACTCCTAGGTTGGGGAGTTCCATGAAGGAAACTAGTCAGATGTCCACTTACATTTCTCCCAATAAAGGGAAATAAAAGACCTGGAAAAACTACATTTGAGAAAGATCTGGGTGATGTTAAAGTCTCTCCAAGTATTGGAGCATCCCCAGGAGCAACTGTGATTGTGTGCAGTCCAAACTCGGATATTTCTTTGCATGTTTTTATGAACTGAAATGCTATTCCCCCAAGGGCCGCTCACTCTGTGATACCCAAGCTTTCATTATTTACTCTGACAGGCGGCTGGCTCTTGCACTAAGGCCTGTCGCTGCCTGCACTACAAATCATCTCTCACCTTGTCACCACAGAGATGGCAATTTTACAGCTGGCACCTTCAATCAAGTGAAATTCGCAGCTCGCGCACTTTGTCTCTGTCGTGTGATGAGTTGGGAAAGCGGGCTGAAGAAAGCCCTTCTAGCTGGAATCTGAAAAGACTCAAAAGCAAATTAAAACTATAAAGTTAAACCTGTGAGTGGTAAAAGAGTGAAATCCCCTTGTGAGTAGCTCCAGCTCACACAACCATTATGGCAATTATGATGGGAAAAATCATTGTTGCTGATGCTGTTGGTGAACAATAGAATCCAAGATTGTGACACTCTCCTCCCCCTCCCTCCCAGTGATTTAAATTGAGTGTCTTAGTTTTTTTACAATCTGGCGGCATTTCAAAAAAGAGCTTTGTCTTTAAGCAGTTTGTACCATATTATGTAAGAGGATAAGCAACCCAGAAATATACAAAAATGTCCTTTTACCCCCGTACTCTCTGCAGGTCTGTTCCCAGATTAGTTTTATGAATGAGCTGCCTCCTCCCTCACATCCTGCTCGCATAAAGCCCAATTTAGCTGAATCTTAAAACTCTCAGTGGGGGAGCTGTGTTAGTCTGTAAGGGTATGTCTACACTGCCACCCTAGTTCGAACTAGGGAGGCTAATGTAGGCAATCGAAGTTGCAAATGAAGCCCGGGATTTAAATATCCCAGGCTTCATTTGCATCTTGCCGGGCGCCGCCATTTCTAAATCCCCGTTAGTGCGGACTCCGTGCCTGCGGCTACACGCGGCACGGAGTAGGTAGTTCGAATTAGGCTTTCTAATTCGAGCTACCATTACTCCTCGTGGAATGAGGTGGAACGGTAGTTCGAATTAGAAAGCCTAATTTGAACTACCTACTCCATGCTGCGTGTAGCTGCGGGCACAGAGTCTGCACTAACGGGGATTTAAAATGGCGGCACCCGGCAAGATGCAAATGAAGCCCGGGATATTTAAATCCCAGGCTTCATTTGCAACTTCAATTGCCTACATTAGCCTCCCTAGTTCGAACTAGGGTGGCAGTGTAGACATACCCTCACTTTATAAAAACAACAAGTAGTCCTGCAGCGCCTTAGAGACTAACAAATATGCATATATATACAACATCATGAGCTTTTGTGAGCAAAACCCACTTCTTCAGATGAGTGGAAAAAAAGAGCGGAGAAAAAAGGGGAAACCTCCACATTTATAACAGAAAGAGAAAGGAGAGAGGGAGAAAAAAAAAACCTGTCAATAGTAGTGCCAGCACTAATGAGGCTAATTTAGTGGGCTGTGTCTCATACTTAGCTTTTGATGTCATTTGGGTGTTGAATAGCTCATCCAGTTCAGTTCTTACAACCTGAGAGAACATAAGAATGGTCATACTGGATCAGACCAAAGGTCTATCTAGCCTAGTATACTGTCAGCCAACAGTAGCCAATGCCAGATGCCCCAGAGGGAGTGAACACAACAAGTAATCATCACATGATCCCTCTCCTGTCATCCATTTCCAAATAAACAGAGGCTAGGGACACCATTCCTACCTATACTGGCTAATAGCCATTGATGTACTTAACCTCCATGAACTTATCTAGCTCTTTTTTGAATCCTGTTAAAATCCTAGCCTTCATAATGTCCTCTGGCAAGGAGTTCCACAGGTTGACTATGTGCTGCTTCCTTTTGTTTGTTTTAAACCTGCTGCCTATTAATTTCATTTGGTGTCCTCTAGTTCTTATGTTATGAGAACAAGTAAATAACTTTTCCTTGTTCACTTTTCCCACATCAGACATGATTTTTTAGACCTCTATCATATCCCCTCATGGTCTCCTCTTTTCTAAGCTGAAAAGTCCAAGTCTTTTTAATCTCTCTTTATATGGCAGCCGTTCCAAACCCCTAATCATTTTTGTTGCCCTTCTCTGAACCTTTTCCAGTGCCAATATATTATTTTTGAGATGAGGCAACCACATCTATACACAGTATTCCAGATGTGGGCATACCATGGATTTATACAGAGACAATAAGTATTCCCTGTCTTATTCTCTGTCCCTTTTTAAATGATTCCTAACATTCTGTTTCCTTCGACTGCTGCTGCACACGTGGAAGTTTTCAGAGAACTCTTCACAATGACTCCAAGATTTCTCTTTTGAGTAGTTGTAGCTAAATTAATCCCCATCATATTGTATGCATAGTTGGGATTATTTTTTCCAATGTGCATTACTTTATATCAACATTAAATTTCATTTGCTATTTTGTTGCCCAATCAGTTAGTTTGGTGAGATCTTTTTTAAGCTCTTCACAGTCTGCTTTGGTCTTAACTATCTTGAGCATTCAGTATCACCTGCAAATTTTGCCACCTCACTGTTTACCCCTTTCTCCAGAGAAAAAGACATCTTAAAGGACTGTGATGGAAACAAATCCCATGAATCAAAAGCTGAAGAGATAGGAAGGCACCCTAAGAATGGAATCTGCCTGCTGGCCAAAGCTAGTTAGCACTGCCTTACAGAGTGCGCTGGAACAATTGCCAACTTCACTCAGAAAGGAGAAAAGATCCTGCATTTGTTTCATTTTATTTTTGAAGCTAGAAATAGGGTAGGTTAACACAGCTCTAAAGGCTGTTTCAGCAAAATCAGAAAAGAACATGAGGCCTAAACCCAAGATCAAAAGTCATCAGAGCATGTAGCCCTACTAGGACATGCTGTTAGCATTCCAAACAGAAGGAAATGTTCAGGAATTTGGGGCTCTCCTCACAGGATTTGTGGGTTTGTTTTAGCCTCTGCCATAACACCACAGCTCTTGATGGGAGTTGAAAAGAGTCTGATGTTTAAAAGCCCGAGACCCACCAGGTTGGAGTATAGTCCCCAGATTTTCTACAGACTTCCTGGATGACCTAGAGGAAGTCAACTATCCACTCCCTCCTCAGTTTCCCACCGGTAGGATACTAGTCCTCCTTTTCTTCCACCTTTTATCTGGTTTATCTTTTCTGTTCAGGCAGTAAGCTATTTCTAAGCAGTGATGGTCTCTTATCCAGTGTTTGCATATGACTTTGCACAGTGGGCCGTTATTTTGTTTGAAACTTGTAGGTTCTACTCGAAAAATAATAGTAAAGATATTCTATAAGAAAATATATCATTTCTATGAATGGTTTGTTAGCCATCTCTGGTGCTGTTTAGACCCTGGGCTGAGTGTCGATAGCTTTCCCGAATAAGAGCTAATGGCGGCATATGTTTTTCTAGGAAAAGCAAGTAGAGGAGTTGTCTGCAGTGAGGCAGACCTTACAAGCAGACCTGGAAACCTCGATTCGACGCATTGCAGATCTGCAGGTCGCCCTTGAAGAAGTGCAGTCCAGCGATGGAAGTGATACAGAGAGGTATTTAGACAAAACCCAAAGCCACAAGACAAAACCAAGAAGGCCAGGTTTATCCCTGGGGGAAGCATTCTAAACTGAATGCTGATACACCCGGGACCATGTAGCCCTGATGCCTCTACGTGTGACTGAAATAGGTCATTGGTTCATCTTCTACCTTCATGTACATCATCCCATTCAGATCTGCCGATGTGGGGAGGGGAAGGGGAAGTTGCCCCGGGGCCAGAGAGTTTAAAGGGGCCCAGGGCTCCTGGTTCTCACCGCTGCTAAGGGGAGAGGGTGTACCGCATACTCCAGTGGCTCTCAGGACTACCTGGGGGCTGGAATGATGTGCTCCAGGTGTCCTGAGGGCTCCACCCCATCTGCCTGACGCCCCGCCTCTTTTGGGCGTGTGAAGCCTAGCCCTCTCCACTTTGCCTGCAGAGGCTATTGGTGCCCTTGTCCCCATTCAGCATAGTTTATGAGTGTCACCTATTATGCAAAATTCTGCATGTTTAAAAAATTGTTCCAAAAATTCCATTTTCCACCAGATGCAGTCTTTCCTTCAGGGAGGAGATTCTAATCCCCTTGTGTTTGGTGTCAGAAATCTAGCTGTGGTGTTTTGTTTTGTTTTGTTTTGTTTCAGAACAGGAAAGCTTTCTGCTGCATGGCTTTTCACCTTGTGTAGTCATTTGAACCAGGGTAAAAGTGGAGTCCTCTGTGCTTAGCACAGCATGGCAGTGTTTTAGCACTTGTGGAAATGGCTATCCAAAGTGAAGGGACAATGGGAAAACCAGGCCCTAATTGTGTATTTGTCCTTCAGACTTTTCCAAAAGAGCTAGTTGGGTTGGTGGGTAACATCCATTTATAGTATCGCAACTGAAGCAGACTCAGGCCAGTGCTGAAGGGGTTTGAATTTGATAATAAAAAATGTTAGCATTGGAGAGTTAAAATGATATGCTTAATTTTCAAAGCTCTCCTCCCGATTGTTTATCAGCTATTAAAACCACCGGGAGAAACATTTCCATTCTTAGATGCAATAATAGTTTTACTGCCAGTGTCACAAAATGGTCTCACTTTTCGGGAAAACGCATGTTCCCGGCAGGAGGCTCAGAAGTGCCAGTTGGAATTGAAATCTTTATTCTCCAGCACATTTCACGCTTCCTTCCTGCAGAGAAGTGTTTGTGACCTTTTGTGCTTTCAGACTGCTGGGCCAAATGAGCCCAGTGCAAGTCAAATTTGCCACCGCAAAACATTGACAAAGGGCCTTGAGAAAGGCTGTCCTTGGATACATTTAAATATAACATTCTCCTTCAAATTAAAAGGCAGAATAATTCCAGCATTGCAGTCTGTGCTCAACAAAACAAACCACTGAATGATCTCCAAATTAGTGGAATTTCCCTCAAAACCCATGATGCTCTCGTGTCTCTCCAGTGGTAATTACCTACCTGTTCTTCCCAGATCTGTGTTTGAGACCTGTTCTTGTTCATCTAAAGTCATTCTTTGCCTCTGCAGCCTTCACAGAGTCAAATACAGTCTGAAGCTTCCTTTCTGTTACTGATCTTCACACAGCTCTTAAATATTTTTTCTCTAACGGTAAAATCAGTCCAGTGCTGGAAGTCTTTCTAACCACTTTTTAGTCTTCTTGACTGCTTTGGAGTATCTCTTTCCCAGACAACCTCCAGATATGGCTATTGCTCCTGCAGCAGATCTAATAGGATGTTCTTCCTGAAAATAAATCTGTCCCTTCCCCACTCTCCCTGTAGTGATTACTAAGCGCCTCTCTTTTTGTAAGAGGAAGTCATCTGGAAGGGCTCAGTCTTAAAGGGGCATGCATTGGATTGCACTAGCCATAGATGCTCATATCAGAGAAGGATGTTTTCACAGAGCATCTAGTTATCAATTTCTGACAACTAGATGCTCAATAAGTTGAAGTTATTGATTAAAAAAATAGGCATGACCTTTATTTGCCTTCAAAATTAAGGTTGGGTAGGGAGAGAAAACCAGTTTTTACAGTAGAACCAGTTAGAAATGTTTGAAAATGGACAAGAAAACATTTTCATTCAATTTCTGTTCCCCATTTTTTATTAGCTCCTTTTTGATGACAGCTGTCCTCTCCTTTCCCTCATTGCTATGGTGGCATTATGACACACAGAGAGAAGGAGTAGATACATAAAAATCTTTCCCCAATTATTAGGAAAGGGTGAAACCCAAAAGCTCATAAATGCCCTTTTTAATCAAAGCTGCTTTCAGAGACAATAGATACTTTATTCCTGATGGAGAAGTATATCTCAGCAGGGACTTTCCAGGCTGCTGGGCTGAGAGAAATGAGGTTTTGTCCTCTTTACAGTTATTTACCCCTCCAGAGTTACCATAGCATAATGTCTAATGATGCTTCCTCTGCACCTCTTAGTGAGGTAGACACATTATTAGTCTGTAACTTTAAAAACAACAAGCAGTCCTGTGGCACCTTAGAAACTAACCAAAATATATTAGATCATGAGCTTTTGTGGGCAAAACCCACTTCATCGAGTGTGTTTTAATCACAAAAACTCATGATTTAATGTATTTGTTAGTCTCTAAGTTGCCACAGCATTGGTCCATGGTTTCAATTTTCGTATTTCCCTGCAGTTTGGAACTTGTAACCAGTGGATCCTGAAACAGACGCAACCTGTTACTAACTTAAATTAATAAATTCAGGTTTTCTGCTCAGCTGTTTATTGAATGTTTGGGAATGAAACACCAGATCTGTGACAAATTAGCCTTTTGCATGTTGCAGGGGCTCTGATTTACAAATGATCAATGCCTGTGTTTTACCTCTGACTTCAGCGGAGTGAACTGCAGTGCACACAGGCGTGGCAGTAACATCACGCCCCTCACATATTGCAATATGTAGATCCTAGGAAAATCAACATGCTCTGATGCAGAACAGCAGATAGCATTGTGGCTCCCAACAGGCATAACATTAGTTCTCATCGCATTAGTCCCTTTTGTCAGCCCACAAACCTGGGCAAAGTGTTTGAGCATATTACAGGATTGTTAGCTATTCGACTTGCACATCATACATTAGCAGCAGTGGGCTCTTTGACTGGCGCACATCAAATATAGCACACACACATATACCCCGTGTGCACAACAGTAGCATCGGTGTGTGTCTGTGGGTGTGCATGTGCCTTTCTTCTGTGGTGGGATTGGTGTTCAGGAAATACTTTGGACAGGTAGGAAGAGGCCTTGTTAGCTCTGCTGCTCCTTGCCTCCAAAAGGTGGATGAGCAAGTTGTGTTACAATGAATCTGCAATGTTTTTTTGATCTCCTCAAAGAAAAGCTGATGCTTGTGATTCAGTACAAATCCATCGCCTATTACAGTGATCTTTTGTTCCTTCATTACAGTGTCCAGACAGCCCGGGAATCTGCCTATTCAAGAGGAGATATGTAAGTGAACATGAAGACCTGCTAGTGGGTAAAAGCTTTTGAAATCTTTTTGTGATATTGACTCAGAGTTGTCAAAATCTCATTTGGCAAGGATATGTCAATACCTGGTGAGAATGTGCTCGTGCTCTTATTAAATGCACTTTGATTATTTTCAGATGGAATGTCAGATGGATTGCCTTTGCAATACACTGCAGCTAGACTGATATTCTACGCTTCCCCAGATATTCTGCCTATTAACCCAAGACAGATGGCCTTACTTTATTTTTATTTGCCTGGTCATATTTGAGAAAATTAAACTGGCCTGTACTTTCAAAGGAATTGACTTTCTTAAAGGGAATCAACCTGTCAGCAGGGGACACCAATGTTGGGGACCAAACCCGTGGCATAGTGGGAAACCCTTTTGGGAGGTTTGAACCCACTTCTAATGCAGATCTGGAGGACTAATTCAAATGTGTTTTCTGACTGAAGCCATCATCCTTGAACTGAACATGCAGTGAATAAGATGATGATTCTGTTTGCACACAAGCAATCTGGGTTACAGAGTGTTTTCACCAGCCAGAGTGGGAACAGACAGCTGAAGTGGCAATTGCACAAACATCAGATTGCCTGGAAAAGTTTGTTTCATATGTGCTGAAAGGAGACTCTGAGCCAGTCTATGCTACCGCTTTAGAAGGCCGGAACAGTTTCTCTCATCTGGAGGATTTTTTTTAAAAGATTAGGGATGAAGGGACCAATACAGATCAAACAAAAGCCACCACAAACTACCACCCTGAGAGAACCCATGTAGGTTTTAGACATCTTTCCCTCACTTCATTTTTCATGTGCATGGCTTGGTTTGACATGAGATTGCAGCACAAATTCTACAATCTGTGAAAGACTGGGGATGGGGTTGTTTCCAGTCCCGGAGCCTTGCAAAGTCAGGAGAGAGAGCCCAGGCAGGAGAACATTTTCAAATAGCCCATTTTCCAGTGTTCCTTAGATCCCCTTGCAGTCTTTGGGGAAGGAAGGCATGCCAGAGTGAAATGCTGCTGTGTTCTACTTGCAGGGACAACCAGTCTAGCTTAGGCTCCACTCTGAGTCTGGAGCCAGAAGAAAGCCTCAAATCCTGGCTGGGATCTTCACTGGGATGGTCATCACCTTCAGTTTCCAGTGTTGCTGGGAGTCTCTCTAAGCAGTCCACAGGCAGCTGCAGCCTGAGGTAAGAGATGCCCAGAACTGTCTTAGACCAAAACATGTCAGTGGTAACAGACGGGGTGTGATGCAGGCCGAGTTGTCTGTAGATACTTTGAACACTAAGGGTATGCTTCCTGCAAGGATGTTTACTGGATCTGTCAAAAAAGGCTTTCTTTCTTGACTGATCCCCTTCTAGACTGCTGCTTTTTGCCAACAAAGTGCTGAGTTGGCAATACACAGTGGACATTTTTATGCAAATTAGGCATGGGATATTTAAATCCCTGCCTCATTTGCAATGTCAACCTGCCTAATCTGCATGTCTCTGCTGACAGAGGGATGCAGTCTAGACATACCCTCATTGTCAAGGTACCAGAGAGGTACCAGGCATAGAATCAGGAGAACGTCCCTTTCCTAGAACCTGCAAGAACTGTAGTAGTATCCAGTTGGAAACCTTGTCAGGGTGCAACAAGACGAGGTGCTACCAGGCTACTCGTATTTGAAAGGTAGAGTATTTCCTGTGTAAAGTCACACTTCTGCAGCTTGCCCAGTTAGAATGATAAAAGAAGCAGGTACAATGCAAAAACATGTTGCTAGCCAACACCAATTCTTCCACACCAGTATCCTTCACTTGAGCAGACCTCCAAAGCAATGGCATTAAGTTGCAAAATAAGTTACTATCTGGTGTTTATTTCTGACAATTGTTCATTGCCCTTTTAAATAAAAGAGACTGCATTCAACTAGATAAGAGCAAGTGCCTGGTGAATGTTAAAAAGGGTTGGATTTTCTGTTAGGATCAACATCCAGAATTCTGAGTCAGAAAAAGTTTGGAAAATCTTAAGAATACCATTCAGAGTTCCTCATTTCACACAACCTTTATCACATCTGTCACGTCTTCATCTTTCATACTCTTCATTACTGCAGTATCATGTTATAACCAGTGGCTCCCAACCTTTCCAGGCTACCGTACCTCTTTGAGGAAACTGATTTGTCTTTTTCCCCCTAAGTTTCATCTCACTTAAAAACGTATACAATCAGACATAAAATACAAAAGTGTTGTTTCACAATATTCCTGAAAAATTGTTGACTTTCTTATTTTAACTTCAGGTTGAAACTCCTTAATCTGGCACACTCTGGTCCAACAACATCCGTGGTCTGGCATGATTTTAGTTAGCCAGATGTCTATTTATCATGGGTGTGGCCAGCTTTCCTGCAGTCCCATAAAGTTTGTTTACAGCCAGCAGTTCTAGCTTTCAGTGTTCTGTGCTGTTGTTAAGCTCTAATTTACCCCTACATGTCTTCTAAGAGCCCAGCAAGCAGTGGGAGTGTTGATAATACTGCTAGACAATATTGACCTCATGTGGTCTGGCAAATTCTCTGGTTTGGCACCCTCAGGTGCCAAGGGTGCTGGATTAGAGAGGTGGAACCTGAATATCACTGTAAAAGAAATAATTTGGAATATAAATATTTTACTTACAATTCAGAGTTTAGTATATAGAGCAGTATAAACCAGTCATTGTCTTTATTGAAATTTTTGTTTGTACTGATGTTTCTAGTGCTTTTTATATAGCTTGTTGTAAAACTAGAGAAATATCTATATGAGTTCATGTACTCCTTGAAAGACCTCTGTATGCCCCCATAGGTACTTGTATCCTGGTTAAGAACCTCTGTAATTTTTCAGAATATCTGCTCCCCTTGCACTTGATGGCTGCCGTAGCATGATACAATAGCATTTACAGAATGAGTTGGAAGACTATGGTCTAACATGATACATGAGAGGATTTTGCAATGGTTGTATTGGATGCTGTAACAGACCCACACCTTGATGTTCTCCAGTTTATCTACAAGAACTGTGTGGCTGCTGTCCTTCAAGGAAGCAATGGAATCATGAGTGAAATCCTGACTCCATGGAAGATGGAAGGAAGGAAGTGTGTGTGTGTGTGTGTGTGTGTGTAAGAGAGAGAGGAGAGAGATTCAGAGAGGCTATATTTGGTCACCAAGCATGTCACGATACTATTGATCAATCCCACTGAAAGGAAACCAGGATTTGGGACCTACAGCACAAACCAAGCTTGAACTTTTTAAATTTAGACTTCTTCCATGGTGTATTTCACCTCGTACCTGAGAATTTCACTGGCATGCTGGGAAGGGAAGCATTATTGTCTCCATTTTACAGATGGGGAGCTAGGGCTTTTCTACGCTGCCACTTTACTGCACTGTACCTTTCTCGCTCAGGGGCGTGAACCCTGTTCCCACCCCTGCATGCAGAGAGTTACAGTGCTATACGGCACCATTGTAAACGAAGAGTGCTGGGAGAGCTCTCTCCTAGCTTTGCAGCTCTGATTACACTGGTGTTGAAGTGCTCCCACTGCTGGGGTCTAAACTTAGCGGCTGTGTCTACACTGGCACCCTTTTCCGTAAAAGGGATGCTAATGAGACACTTCGGAATTGCAAATTCCACGGGGGATTTAAATATCCCCCGCGGCATTTGCATGAACATGGCTGCCGCTTTTTTCCGGCTCGGGGTTTTACCGGAAAAAAGCGCCAGTCTAGACGGGATCTTGCGGAAAATAAGCCCTTTTCTGGAAGATCCCTTATTCCTACTTTCAAGATAAGGGATCTTCCGGAAAAGGGCTTATTTTCCGCAAGATCCCATCTAGACTGGCGCTTTTCTCCGGCAAAACCCCGAGCCGGAAAAAAGCGGCAGCCATATTCATGCGAATGCCGCGGGGGATATTTAAATCCCCCGCGGCATTTGCAATTCTGAAGTGTCTCATTAGCATCCCTTTTATGGAAAAGGGTGCCAATGTAGACACAGCCAACAAGTGTAGACAAAGTCTCCAGCTCTCTTGAGTCCCAGGCAACTGTTTAACCACAAGCTCATTCTTCTACTCTTGAAGCAGTTCAGTGGCTGGCTGACAGCATTTGCAGTGTAGGGCATGCTTATTCCAAGCCCTTTCATTTGGGATACTCTGTCAATTTGCAGCAGAATGAAGCCGGCAATAGAAACCAGATCTGGCAGCTGCCATTGAAATGTCTCTGTTTGACAGGATAAGGTAGGCCAGATGGACATCTCTCAGTGTCACAGACCAGGGATGCTTTGCTGGATGGTAATGAGGAGGGGGGTTGCCAAGCTCAGACTAGTGCTCTTCTTCTGTCTGTGCAAAATATTGTTCCCACATGTACAGCCAGAATGAGCCATCCAAGAAAATATAGGAGGGAGAACTGAAAGTCCAAAGTACCGCTCTGTTCTCAGTGTGGATTGTTAGGTCTGGATGGGAGTGCGGGGAAGCCTCTGAATAGAAGACGTGGGATGAATCAGCTGTCCAAAATGACACACAGCTGTTTTCTGTAGCTAAAAGGTAAATCTGCACCACAGGGAGCCTTAATATTACAGCAGGCAATGCAGCTCCAGAAGCAATATCCATAACAGCATCCCAGTGCTTTTGCTAAACAAACAACAACAAGACAGACTTTGAGTAAGATCAAAAAAGTTGAAAAGTCCTACTCAGCAACAGCGAAGAACAAATAGTAAATGCATGGTTTTGTGTCTGGATCTAGTAAGGATCCATTTCATTGGGCTACTAGGTCTCACAAATAGTGGTAAGCTGTCGGTTGTCTCATATGAAGTTTGGTGAACAATGTAAGAGCTAGGGTGAGAGAGAGGCTGTGATCATACTTGTTGCAAACTTTGAGTGAGAAGCATGATGTTTTTCCTGAGCTTCTGTGATGAACCTCGGCCCTGGATTCATATGAGCAGCCGTGGTCAGGAGTCCCTTGGGTTGCCAGCTGCCTATTCTTAAGAAGTGGCTATTGCCTCCAACAATCATGCCACTGAAGTTCAACAGAGCTCAAAGTTCTTGGAGCTCACTGAAAACATCTGGTCCAAATGCTGATATTTTGGTGTCACCATCACGATCTGCAGTCCTCTGAAGGGCTGCCTCAGGTCTAACATTCTGCTTCTGTCAGGAAGTGTGCAGTAGCCATTGGCTTCAGAAAGAGCTTGTTGTTTGTTGAAGGCTGCGGGGATGGTGCTATAGCCACATCTGCGAAGTAAAGTGGAGTAGGAGAGTAGTTCAGGTCTGTGTTTGCTATTCAGACTAGTGCTGTGTTGCCAGTGACTTGCGTTTGCCCTTTAGCAGTCTGGTGCTTTGCCAAAAGCTCTAGCTGCCACTGGAGGCCTGAGCAAACTTGCCCATCTAGGCCGAGCAAAATGACACACTGAATTATGTGCCAGGGTACATGCACTTATTGTCTCTATGATTCCATCAAAACCCCTCTTGTTGGTGGAAGATAGAGACTTTTAAGGTCAGAGTGAGGTCTCCTGGTCACATGCCTGTTCCCACCATTGAATGGGGAGGAAAGAGGGAATGAGCAATTCCTTCCATCTCATGACTGCTTCAGCCTATGTCGCAAGGGCTGTCAGCCAGACCTGTTCCTGTACAGTGTGCCAGGATCTCAGCCAGAGGCATCATCACCCATTTGATATGGACAGTAGAGGGCAAACCTGCAGTAGATGTGATTCTAATCTGAATGCAAAAGCAACTGCAGACCCAAGTGAGAACCTAACGTAACTGCTGCAGGTGGCTTATTGTACGCTGACTGTTGCTCAGTAATAAACAGACCAATGATTGCTGGTCCCCAGGATTGCCTTTCGACTCCGTCCCAATCGTCACAGGTGGTAACATCTACTGATTTCACATTTACTTTCTTTCAAGCTAGTGTATTTTTAAAATAGTAGTGGGTTAAATAGCAATCAGTTTGCAAATATCGCTGATGGTTTCATCAAAGTGGCTTATCTGGCAAAAATACTTCATTGCATTTTCAATACTTGCTGTCTCATTAAAATAAACACAATTTCATAGTTTGTTCAACATGCATGTTTGCATAACGCACCAACTAATGAACTATTTTAGTCTGCTAAGCTTCTCAAACAGCCTTCACCATGCACCTGTCGCCCTCTCCTCCCCCCAATATTGTCTAATTTTCAGGTATGTGGAGGGGAACTGAGGAGACACCTGTAGATGTTATTACAGATGAGCCTTAAAAAGGGGGTGTTATCACACAATGGCAAAACAGTACCAAAGATTATGAAGAATGTCTTGACAAGTATTCACTTTATGAATAGGTCATAGTTTGACAGATCACACCATCATTTAAGGTAGCTGCCATTTGAGGTAGAAACAGGAAAGTTATATGGTGGGGCATAATTGTGAGGTTAACATCGTGTTGTCATTAATTTTAATGTATTATTTAAAATCTCTGTAGAAAAGTGACCTCCTAATCAAGTCAGGGACTATAGAATCATTGGTCCAGAGACTGTGAAAATGTTTCAGGCTATGGTTTTTGCAACATGTGGAGAAGGAAGCTCAGTGGGAAAGCATGGTATTTAAGGTCAAACATCAACTCAAGGAAGGCAGTCAGTTCCAAACCAGGATCAGTGGAGTGTTAGATGAAAGCCGCTACTTCAAAACCCCACTTCAAGCCAGATAATATGACTTGACGTATTCTCTAGAGATGATTTAAAGAGATAATGCAATCTATCTGTGGATTTGGGTGCCGCACACTCACATATTTACCATTCAGGGAACATTGTATATGAAAGTGTATAAATGTATGACATGTTAATTTTTAAGAAAAATGTAAACAAGCTGTAAACAAGTTGGGCCATGGCATGTATAAGCAGCGAGACAGCTAGATACTTAAAAGACAAGGCACAGCTTGGCTCACCGCTGTGAGAGACTAGAAATTAGCCCCAGGAAAAGGCTGGAACATAAAGCACATATAAAACAACAGCACAGAGGCCATGTGTGCTGTCTTTACTTGCAGAAAAGAATTTACTCCCAAGAATAGCTCCGTGGAAGCCAGAGAGATTCCTGATATGAGGAAATGCTACTCTGCCTAAGGAAGTTCCTCCGTCGTACCTTTGGGATCTTCAGACAGACAGTGACTTTACAACCTAGATAGAACCAAAGAACACTAGAACTGGAAGGGACCTCGAGAGCAGTGTTCCCTCTAAACTGCGCAGCAGTTCAGTTTCACATGTGATTCATCAGCCCTGCCCAGTCAGAGGTTCAGAGCTCCGTGCACAGAGCTCACTGACTACTCAGGGCTGATTAATCACCCGTGAAGCTGTGCTGCCTCACAGCACAGAGGGAGCCCTGGTCCAGAGGTCTTCAAGTTCAATCCCCTGTGACCATGCACAATCTAAATCATCCCTGGCAGATGTCTACCCAAGTTGCTCTTAAATATCTCCAGTGATGGAGATTCCACAACCTCCCTATGCAATTTATTCCAGTGTTTAACCACCCTGACAGTTAGGAAGTTTTTCCTAATGTCCAACCTAAACCTCCCTTGCTGCAGTTTAAGCCCATTGCTTCTTGTCCTACCCTCAGAGGCCAAGGAGAACAGTTTTTCTCTCTCACCCTTGTACACCCATTTAGCTACTTGAAAAGTGCCTACATGCGAAGAACTTACATGGGCAGAATTTTCACATGTCCTCAGATTGAGGTCTGTGTTGCAGCATTGCCAGGACGTCTGTATATGAGAAGGTGCATCACTCCATTGGCCCAGGGGCTGCACAGGGAAGGGAATCTAGCCATGCTCCCAGGAGAATGGTAATTTGGGTGGACCAGTTTCAAATAAGCTACCCCTCTCCCCAGATCAGATGCGCCAGCCAAGGCGCTGCTCACCCAACACACACTTGCTTTCTCCTGCATATCCAGAACCAAGCCCAAGGAGGCTATGCAGGCACACAAGAGGTTTGTGTGAGTGGCAGAGCAAGAGGGGAGGTTGCTCCCATTGCACATCTCTTGCCCACACAATCCACACACAGTCTAGCTCCAAGTTCTTGCCTGGATTGTGCACCTATTTGTTTCATTTCTATATACGTTATCTGACTTTCTGACATGAAGCCATCACAAAGTGGGGTTTAGTGTGCACCTGATGTATAGCTACCCTGGAGTTGTGTGCAGTCAGTCTGATATGTAGTTGTGCTGCAGTTATGTGATTTTTCAGGATTAATACTAATGTCTTCCATGTAAAGTTAAACACTGTGGGTATGTCTACACTACAAAGTTAATTCGAACTAACGGACGTTAGTTTGAATTAACTTTGATAGGCGCTACACTAGCGCTCCGCTAGTTCAAACTTAACTCAAACTAGCGGAGCGCTTAGTTCGAACTAGGTAAACCTCATTGTACGAGGATTAAGCCTAGTTCGAACTTACTAGTTCGAATTAAGGGGTGTGTAGCCCCTTAATTCGAACTAGTGGGAGGCTAGCCCTCCCCAGCTTTCCCTGGTGGCCACTCTGGCCAACACCAGGGAAACTCTATTGCCCCCCTTCCCGCCCCGGACCCCTTAAAGGGGCACGGGCTGGCTACGATGCCCGTGCCAGGTGCAAGCCTGCCAGCACCCAGCCAGCAGACCCTGAACCTGGCATGGCTCGAGCCAGCCACCCGATGCCCCCCAGCCCTCCTCCTCTTCCCGGGACCAGGCTGGCGGCTCCTGGGAGCTTGCCCAGGACTGCAAGAGGCAGGCGCTTGCTTGGTCCAGTGCAGACATCGTGGACCTTGTCCACGACCTCCGCACTAGGCACAGGAAAGTGGCCGTCTAGGGCAGGAGAGCTGCCAGCCTGGTCACCCAGGAGCAGGTTTGCATGAAAATCAAGGTGGTCCACTGAGACCCTCGACCCTGAGCCCTGAGCTTACAATGGCTGTCCTGGGTCAGACCAAAGGTCCATCTAGCCCAGTAGCCTGTCTGCCGACAGCGGCTAACCCTAGGGACCCTGGAGGGGATGGACCAAAGACAGTGACCAAGCCATTTGTCTCGTGCCATCCCTCTCCAGCCTTCCACAAACTTCGGGCAGGGACACCACTCCTACCCCCGGCTAATACCACTCCATGGACCCAACCTCCATGAACTGATCTCACTTCTTTTTAAACTCTGCTGTAGTTCTAGCCTTCACAGCCTCCTGCAGCAAGGAGTTCCACAGGTTGACTATTTGCTTTGTGAAGAAGAACTTTCTGTTATTAGTTTGAAGCCTGCTTCCCATTCCTTTCCTTTGGTGTCCTCTAGCCCTTCTATTATGGGAACTAATGAAGAACTTTTCTTGATGCACCTTCTCCACCCCACTCATGCTTTTATAGACCTCTATCCTATCCCCCCTCAGTCTCCTCTTTTCTAAACTGAAAAGTCCCAGTCTCTTTAGCCTCTCTTCATATGGGACCTGTTCCAAACCCCTCATCATTGTAGTTGCCCTCCCCTCTCCCACCCCCTCTCTTCCCCTCTCCCACCTCCTTTTCCCAGTCTCCCCCAGTTTTGTTCAATAAAGAGAGATTCTATTTTTGAACACAATTGTCCTTTATTTTGTACATCAGGAAGGGGAGATAGGGAGGGGTAAGTGGAAGGAGGTGAGGGAGGAATGAGGTACGAGCCCCCTATGGGGAGGACTGGGCTGGCTCAGCGGGCTTCTGGGGGTGGAAGCTCTCCTGCAGCCCCCCAATTGCCCCCTCTCCCCAGATGGCAGCCTGCGGCAAGTGCAGCCGGTCTGATGGCCGAGTGCTGTGATGTGCCCAGTGTGGGTACTCTGGGCAATCCAAGTCAGTACTGCTTTGCAAGCGGGGCACCCCTGAGAACTGTCTGCCCGGGGTGGGGGTTGGGTCCCTTTAAGCACAGCCCTCGGCTAGCCTGAGGCAGTAGCTCCATGCTCTAAGTCCTCATCTGATGCCCTGCCGGCACTGCTTCCGGCCATCCTTAACCCCGGTTCAGGGTCCACTCTGTGTGGACATGCTAGTTCGAATTAGCAAAACGCTAATTTGAACTAGTTTTTTAGTCTGGATCCGTTAGTTTGAATTAGCTTAGTTCGAATTAACTAATTTGAACTAAGTTAGTTCGAATTAGCGCTGTCGTGTAGACATACCCTGTGTTCTTATTGTGCAGAGGTCTGAGCTCTATAAGGTCAGGTTCTGTACATGGCAAAATAACTAAATACAAATCAGAATGAATTTTTGGAAGAGCAAGACCCCATGCAGCAAATATTTTAAATCCCTTTTGTTGTGGATTGAAAATGTGTCTCTGAACCTTGCCTATTGCTGGTGTGAAAAGGAATTTAAAACCAATAAAAGCAATGATTAGACTTAGGCATAGGTAATTGACATGAATCCTGCATGAGATAGCATAGTGTTCTGAGAGTGCAGAATTGTACTCTACCATTAAGAATGCATGTGTCTTAATTCCTATGGATATAGTAGGTCTTTGGTCCAAATTATGTAGGTGTAATTGTAAGTGAATGGAAAGAAATCACAAATTTTGGATTAAACTACATTATTGAGATGAACTGTGCTGGATTTATAATAAATGGATAGCACTGTATTTATCTCTACCGAGAGATAAATAAAAGCAACATATTGGTCCAGCCATGGCCTATTTCAAAAAGATCCTTTCCATTCAGGGCAGAAAGACATGTCTCAATCTGGAGCCATTCTAAAGTTCATGGAAAGGCAAATTCCAAATCCTAACCTTATAACTGCAAATAGATGCTGATAATCAAAGACTGAAGTATGAAGCAGGAAGCTGTTATCAAATGAAAACAAACAGAAGGTTATGAAACTAGTGAGTTAATGAGAAGGAGCCCATGTGTCTTGTATCAGTTGATCTTGATTTTATTAAGATTTCACTTACACAAACCACCAGTAATGAGAAATAAATCTAACTGGTGTTCACATCTTGCTAAAATAGGGACAGTTTTCCTTTCCTGAACTAGCAATTGCCAAAAGGAAGGGATATATTCAGTCTAGTGTACAGAGATCAGGAATTTGATTAACTTTGTCTGCAATTCTCTGCTATTAAGTGTCTGCACAATGATGGCAATCAACTCTGAATCCCAGTATATAAGTGGGAATAAAATGTCAACTTTTTATTAGAAAGTGAATCGAAAACTATGTGATTTTTTTGGCTCATTGGGGAACAAGGTGTGAAACCGCTATACTATGGAACTTCTAAACTCAGTATGCAAGAGATAGGGGAGTATTCAGGAAGCCTTTGCTTGGAGGGGTCAGTAGCCAAATAATTCTGAACAGTCCCTGAGTGACTGGACACACATATATAAAAATTAGAACTGTTTTTCTGTGTGTGTATTTATCACATCCCTACCAGACTTATGTTATACTATAGGGGTGCATTTAGACTGGCAAGATTTTGCACAAAAACTTGCCAGCTGTCTACACTGGCTGCTTGAATTTGCGCAAGAGCACTGACTTTGTAATGTACAAAATCAATGCTTCTTGCACAAATGCTTTCACGCTCCCGCTTGGGAAAAAGCCCTCTTGTGCAAGAATACTTGCTCAAGAGGGCCAGTGTAAACAGGGAAGAACTGTTTTGCACAAAAAAGCCCCAATGGCTAAAATGGTGATCGGGGCTTTCTTGCGCAAAATCGCATCTAGACTGGCCACGGATGCTTTTGTGCAAAAGCAAATCTTTTGTGCAAAGGCACTTGCCAATCTAGACGTGCTTTTGTGGAAATACTTTTAATGGAAAAAAATTTCAGTTAAAAGTATTTCCGCAAAATCATGCTAGTCTAGACGCAGCCAAGAAGTCATCTCTTACACTGTGGGGTCCTTACAGATGGGCTACGTCTACACTGGCCCCTTTTCCGGAAGGGGCATGTTAATTTCAGCCATCGTAGTAGGGAAATGCGCGGGGGATTTAAATATCCCCCGTGGCATTTAAATAAAAATGTCCGTCTACACTGGCCCCGATCCTCCGGAAAAAGCGCCCTTTTCCGGAGGGTCTTATTCCTACTTCAAAGTAGGAATAAGACCCTCCGGAAAAGGGCGCTTTTTCCGGAGGATCGGGGCCAGTGTAGACGCTCTTTTCCGGCTTTTCTAAAAGCCGGAAAAAAGCGGCGGACATTTTTATTTAAATGCCGCGGGGGATATTTAAATCCCCCGCGCATTTCCCTACTATGATGGCTGAAATTAACATGCCCCTTCCGGAAAAGGGGCCAATGTAGACGAGCCCATATTGTTCTGTGGGATGGAGGGTCTGTCCTTTCTCTAGTCTAGGCCCATTGATATTATAACAAGCCTATTGTACTCTAGAAAGTTAATGGTACTCACAATGATGCATACTTGGAACTTCATGCTGATATTGGGGGGAACACTGGACTGCACTGCTGCAAAATGAGCATCTCTGATAGCTGTTTACTAGTGTGTGGCCTGCAACATGTGCCTCTAGTTCCATGCAGTAGAGGACAGGCGTGTTCAATCATGCTCATTGCTGTGTTAGTATAGACTCTTCCAAGAGGATTGCTGTGGAAATGGCATAATTATTTACACTTTTCTGCAGTGGTAATTCTGGCTCCTTGGGCATCTGTGCTGATAATCTGGAGGTAACTGTTTACATCACTCAAACTTTACATGTTTGCCTGCAAGTGCTAAAGATAGGTGCTGCACAGCACTGGTGACTATGGAATCTGCAAAGACTTTCTGCAAACCTTGTTACGACTGGGGAATGAAATCACTGTTAAGAGTGCAGGCAAGACTAAGAGACACCGCTTCACTTGATCTCTTTCCATGCCATAGGACAACACTTCTTGAAGAACGATAGTCATGTTCACAGGTTCCTTTGTTGCTGGTCTTCCTGCAGAGTCTTGTTTGGAAACTGTCTGTTTCCTCTCTTAAAGCAGGGTTCGCATTTCCCCAGATGATCTCAATGGGCTGTTACTAGTATTCTAGGGCTTGTCTATAGTGGCACATTTTGTCACCAAAAACTGCCTTTTGGCAACAAAACAGAGCGCTCACACTACAATGTGACTTTTGTTGGAAAAACACTTAGTTTTGGCAACATAAAATTTCCATCGCTGCGAGAGAATTTTGTCTTTTCACTTCCCTTTATTTTTGACAAAGAGCCAGTGTGGACTCTGCTTTTTGTTTTGTCCAGAGAATTAGGTTCTGCCAGTATCCCACAATGCCTGCCTTGATGGCTCTACTCAGTGTTTTGTGTTCTCTGCTGATCTGCTGGCATGCACCTCTCCCCTTTCAAAGCTCCAGGAAGTATCTGACAGTTGAGTGAGCTGCTCTGTTTGGGGAACAAACAAATAGCAGATCATTGGAATGCTCCTGTTCTGCCCTGCTAGGAGCACAGCGGCAGACAGGCTGCTGCTGCAGGGGGAGGGCTGAAGAGACTGCTGTGCTGCTTTGACATTCCTCAGCACAGATAGCTCACAGAGCTATGAGGGAATCCCAAGAAGCAAAGGGATTAGCTCTGCCTTCTCACAACACTGCACTGTGGGATACTTACCCACAATGCTTTGCTCTATCTGTCAGCAGGGAGCTAGCAATGTGGTCATGAAATGTCCACAACGGGAGGCAGAAAAACAGGTTTGACAGGTTTTCACTTTTGGTGATTTTTGCATGTCGACAGCACTTTCATCACCAAACCTTCCCAGTTCAAATTACTTTGAACTTTATATTTATGTTTACTATCATCAGAAAGAACCACTTGAAGACAAAAAAAGGCAACCACATAGATTGATTTCATTATCTGAATACTATTATTATATTACAACTGGAGGTCTTGCACTGTTCGGGAGTTGACCATGCAATTTATTTTATTTTACAACATAATATTATGAAAAACAAATAATTTCTATGAAAAACTACAGATCTGTCTTGCAGAGGATAATCGACAGGAAAATGTCATCGAGGAATCTGGACAAGTTTTTCTCTCTAATTGCCTTGAAATTGTACTGCTTTCATATATGCAGAACCAAGAGCATAATTTGGCTGATATCCTTTTTTCTCTACACATGCATTGTATTGCAATGCAATTGTGGATATTATGGTATGAATTATTTCAACTAGCATAATCATAATCATGTTAATTGCTGTGTAATCTTCACTAATTATTGTTGTATGTCATTTGCTTTGGTGTGGATTGCACACTGCAGAATTCTGTTTGGCTTGCAAATGTGTTTAGGTCTTAGTTTGCCTCTAATTTAGGGAATGAATTTTTGTGGTGTTTATGGTATTTTGCTTTGCAATTGTAATATACTTACAAATTGTGCTTCTTCTAGCACTGTCCATAGCCCTAATTGAAATAATCAGAGAGACACACACACTAAGCCTAGCTGCCATTCAGGGTGCAGCAGAAATCAGACAAATATGTGGAAATACATGGCTATGGTCAACATTTATTTCAAGCTCTGTTAGTTATTGATGGCACTTTATTCAGATGCTTTGAATTTACATACTAACAGGATAAGATTTCAGAATTAGAAGTGACTGTCTGTCTCATCCTTGTGTCTTGTAATGCAAAGTTTCCTCTAACTCAGGGATGGGCAAATACCAGACTGCGGGCCAGATCCGGTTCTCCAGGGTTAGCTCCTGGCAGGGCCCCTCCACGATATTTACCTGCATGGCACAGATACTGGTAATCCCTGCTCCCGTCACCATTCCCAGCCAATGGGAGCTGTAGGAAGTGGTATCCTGGTCTGCAATGCTTCCTGCTGCTGCCATTGGCTGGGAAGGCCAATCTGCTGCCAGTGGGAGCTGTGATTGCCAGTACCTACAGCCATGCAGGTAAGTATAGTCACAGCAGCCCACTCAGGGCTAACCCTGGAAAATCACCATCATGTTATTGCCCACTCCTGTTTTCATTCAACAAGGGGTACACAGAGGTATTCCAGACGGTACACCAACTCATACAGATATTTGCCTAGTTTTACAGCAGGCTACATAAAAAGCACTTGTGAATTCAGTGCAGACTAAAACTTCACACAGACAATTACTTGTTTATATGGTTCTATATACTGCACTGGAAGACTTATTCACTGTTGCCTGGCCTGGGACAGGTGGGGCCACACAGACCACTTGCTGGCTTCTCCCCAGGGTGGGGCAGAGTGAGCTGCACTTCCGTCTGGGGCCATCTTGGATCAGGGGAGAGCATGGCCCATCTGCTGGTTTCTCCCTGAGGTGAGGCCAACCCAGGGCAGGGGAGAGAACATGCAGGCTGCCCACTCATGCTCTCCAAACATGTGGGCGCCACATGGCCCAAGGTGGGGGCAGTGGAGGCCACATGGTAGCAACAGCTGCTCCTCGGGGCAGGCCAGAGAGGTAGGGGTCATGGTGCCAGCCAGCAGCTCATCTTCCAGAGCTGGTGAGATGAATGCAATTGAGGTTGCTGCAAAACAGCAGGGAGAGGCTTGTGACTGTAATTCGAGCCTTGCGTCTGTCTGTGCGGTGCAGATTCAGGGGTGGGCTACTGAGGAGGCTCCCTGCTTCTCTGCCTTCCCAGCTGCCCTGGAACCTGCCTGAACCACACTAACCATCCCATAACAACCCCAGCTGCCAGTTAGAGGCCAGGAGGGGTGGGGTGGGGACAACACAGCTCAGCTTTTGGTTGTTTGTTCCTTGTTTTGCCTTATAGACCAGACACCCATAGTCGAGGGCTTCTTAAAATGCCATCCCTTGCTGCGACATTTTCTGTCTGAAAGAGGATTCTCAGGAAGGCAGCACTGGTGGGGGAAGGAAAGATTTCCCTTTCCCTGGATTTTGAGGCAGGGAAGTGAACACCACGGAGAGAGATGAGCCCAGGAAGCTAATGGACAATGTTGGCACAAGAGCACTAGAGGATAAATGGGCCATGAATGAGATGAAACAGGAAATTAGATGGCAGTTTCTAAGCACCCCATGGGGCATGTTTTAAGATGGATCTTGATGGATCTGTAAGAGAAGGGGCTGGAATTAATGAACCAGCCAGTCTTTTCCAGACCCATGTCCCATGTCTAGAGCCCTGCAAATCCATGGATATCCACTTTATATCTGTGGGTATCTGGATTTACAGCTCGTTTTTGCAGAGATGAATGCTGGAGAGGATACAAATTTTGAATCTAGAACCAGACAAATTTGCAGATAACCATGGGAATCCACATTTGCAGATGTCTGTAGATGCACAGTTGAAGATAGCTGTGGTTTATTTTTGTGGATACAGATGCCGATGCATATATAAATTTTGTATCTGCCAAGGCTCTGCCTATGTCCCTCAACTTTCTTCCTTCCTTTCAATCAGTTTACAGGTCACAGAGAAAGGAGTCATGTGTAGAGTTGCTAACTTTGGTTGGACGAATTCCTGGAGATTTCATCATATGACTTAATCTTTAAAAATTAATCTTTAATTCCTGGAGACTCCAAAACAATCCTGGAAGGTTGGCAACCATAATCAAAGGATTTCTCTCTGGCTCTGCATTTCAGCATAGGCTCACAGGCGGTTCCATGCCAGGCTAGGCCAACAGCCTGTATGAACCCTGGAAGAAAGGTTTCACTGCTGAATGTAGAAATAATGTTCCAGCATCCCAGACAGATTTTCAAACTGGCTGTTCTTTGGCTCAGGCAGGACAATAAAGAGGTTATGATATTACTAGTATTTCCTGTAAGCTGTGCACTTGCACAGCCACCCAGGACTAATTCAGGTGCTGCCCATCTGGTTAGCAGAACACCCACAGCTACTGATGATGTGCATCTGCACATGCCTCAGTGCACATAATAAAATATATTCCACACATGGATGGGAAAAAATTAGCGGGAACATTGGACATCACTATTAATGGAAATGTTTCCAGAGACAGTATATCAACCCAGCAATCAGAAACTTGTTACAAAGGGGAAATTAGCCTCTGGTATGCAAAGTGCTTTCTCAGAAAGTAATTAATTGTAAATGAAATTTAATTTCAGTCTCTGTGTGTGGCAAGAGAGCTGGGTTGGAAACCTCTTTTGGTAGTCACTACATCAAATCAAGTTAGCAGATAATACAGAAAACTCCTTCAGAGCAGGCAAAAGGTCAGCATAACACAGAATTTCTCAGTGCTGGGTGGCAGCAAGAATTGAGGGATATTTCAGTCAAGAGGGAAGCATGCAGCACTTCATAACTGCTTGGTAAAGGCATATCGGCTTCCCCTCTGCTTTTCTCTTGGATAAAATGCAGTGCAAGATACTACTCTCAGATACAAACATTGCTAGGTTGCTCAGCAGAATACTAAGCACTGTCACACAGTATGGAAGAGGCCAGTGAGATTTACTTTACCATATCTATGATACAGGGTGAATGTATAGTAGGAGGTGGTAATCTGCCTTGATTGAATTCCAACTCCTAACAGTTTGTTTACAGATATATTCAGAGGGCAGCAGATGGTTGGAGACCTGCAGGGATATCCGGCACAGGCACACATCAGAAATGTTTAACTTATGTCATTGTAATTTGATAACATCCGGCAATTGAAACCAACCTCCTGTAGGAGTCTTAGGGAGGTAGCTGTGTTTTTTTCTGTAACTGAAAAAACTTAAAAGACAATAAATGGTCCTGCAGTAATTTAGAGACTAAGAAAAAATCTAGATGGTATCATGAGCTTTCGTGGGCACAACTTTCAGTTTCATCTGAAGAAATGGGTTGTGCCCACAAAAGCGCATGATACTATTTATATTTTTATTAGTCTCTTACGTGCTGCAAGGACCACTCATTTTTTAAGTTTCTCCTAGAGGAGATTTGTCATCTCACAGGACTGGGTAGGAAAATACAGGCTGATTCTGCCACTCTGCTTCAAACAGAGACATTCTGCAGCATGCCTAGCAACAGGAATGATGTTTACTAGGTTTACAGAATTCCCTCTGACCACACTTCCATCAAGCCCCATGATGGTGCCTATATTTTAATTGAAAATCTGTTTTGATTAAATCAGTGGATGAATTGACTGACTGCAGTGTCTGTAGGTTCCTAATGCTTTAAGGTACTGACTCTTCACCCACCCCAACTTAGTGCAAAACTATTAAGACAGCTGAATTCCTGCAGTGTCTACACTCATTACACTCCATGGAGTCAGTCTCTTCAGCTGTGCCTATATTGGCAAGATTTTGCGCAAAAGCAGGCGCTTTTGTGCAAAATCTTGCCACCTGTCTACACTGGCTGCGAATACTTGCGCAAGAACACTGATGTGCTAATGTAGGAAATCAGTGCTTCTTGCGCAAATACTCTGACGCTCCCACTCAGGGATAAGCCCTCTTGTGCAACTGTTCTTGCGCAAGAGGCCAGTGTAGACAGGCAACGTTAATTTCTTGCTCAAGAAAGCCCGATGACTAAAATGGCCATCGGAGCTTTGTTGCGCAAAAGAGCATCTACACTGGCATGGATGCTTTTGCACAAAAGCTCATCTCTTGCACAAAGGCACATGCCAGTGTGGATGCTCTCTTGTGCAAATACTTTAACACAAAAACTCTTGTGTTAAAAGTATTTGCGCAAAATCATGCCAGTGTAGATGTAGCCTTCCAATTTAACACCTCAGTGCTAGCCATGCATGACACATGGAACCATAGAAATGTCAAGCTGGACCTTGAGAGGTCATCAAATCCAGCATTGAGATAGGACCTAGTGTACATAGATTATCCAACCTGTTCCACAACCTCCCCAGAAAGCCTGTTCCAGAGCTTACCTCCCATGAGAGTTAGAAAGTTTTTTCTACTATTTAACCTAGATCTCCCTTCCTGATGACTAAGCTCGTGATTTCTTGTCCAACTTTCAGTGGACAAGGAGAACAACTGACCACTGACCTCAGGTCCCCTCTCTGTCTTCTTTTCTCAAAGCTAAACAGGCCCTATTTTTTAAACCTTTCCTCACAGTTCAGGTTTTCCCAGGTTTACTGACGGGGTGGGGTGGAAGTAACGGCCTTAGGGATTCAAAAGAGCCTGTTGGCTCCTGGCTGCTATTGCTTCTGCTGTGGCAGGGGTGGCAGCCAGAACCACAGGCCCTTTAAATTGCTGCCAGAGCACCGCCAAGTGCGCTCCATGCAGCCCTGAGGACTCCCTGGAGATTGTGTGCAGTGCAGTCCGGACAGCACTGAGGGCAGCCCTACCACGACACCACCCCTTCTAGGAGCATGGATCCTCCTGCCCTCACCTTGCACAGGGGCCGAGTAAGTCTGTCAACCACCCTAGGTTTTCTAAACCTTTGATCGGTTTTATTTTTCTCCTCTGGATCCTCATCAATTTGCCCACAACTTTATTAAAGTGTTGCTTGGAGAACTGGACAGAGAACTCCAGCTAAAGTCTCACCAGTTCTGAGTAGAGTGGGACAGCTACCTCGTTATGATGTTCCTGTTTATATACCCAGAATCTTATGAGCCTTTTTAGCCTCAGGTTGCTAACACATCTTCCGTTTGTGATCCACTGTAATCCCCAGGTCCTTTTCAGCAATATTGTCACCTAGATAGTAATTCCCCATTTTATAGCTATGCATTTCATTGTCCCGTCCTATCTGCAATACTTTGCAACTCCTCTTAATTGAATTTCATCTTGTTGATTTCAGGCCAATTCTCCAATTTGTCAAGTATGTTTGGAATTCCTACACAGTGTTAGTACCTATTCCTTCCCATCTTGGGGTCTTCTGCAAATTTTATAAGCATGCTCTCCACTGCACTATCTAACTCATTAAAAATGCACTGCAGGCAGGTTTGCCCCCAGCAGAGCATATCTGATGGCATAATCTGCATTTCCCTGCATCTGCAGCACCATCTCTGTTTCTCATAGACAGGAGCATACTTGTGAGCTGTTCCATTATTTGGCACTCTTGCCTGAAATGCGAGGGTTTATCCAGCAGTATTGTTCATGATGCATTCTTTAAACCATGCGAGCACCCATCTAAAGTGATCACAGCAGAGTGATTTGTACCATCGGTGAGAGAACTTTGGAGCAACACGACTAGCTAGTTAGGTAACAGCCTTCCAAGATCCCCTCTTTTCCCCTTCATAAGATATTGTGTCCGTTGAGTTCAAAGAGACAAAATACCGGGGAGAAGGCTGCCTGCCCCAGCAGCTGCATAGCAAGAGAGCACTATTGAAGTTGATGGAGCTGCACCAGTTTTCACCAACTGAAGCTTTGGCCTTATCTCATATATAATGACTGAGTGATAGCTTCACTATAGTTATCACGCTACTAAAAAAATAGCAGAACTCTGCAGTTAACTGCCCTGGCTGTCATTCAGCTGGTTGCTGACAGCCCTAACCTTTGGCATTGCTCTCTAACAACTATATTAGAATTTCAGGCACGGGTGCAACTGGGCAAAAGTAGAATGGGTTGAAATTTTTCAACCGAACATTTTCCCACTACCAAAAAAGGAAGAGGTTGTAACCCTCCCTCCCCCTCCAAATTATTTTAGTGAAAAAGTGTTACTTGAAAATGCATTGTAAGCTGAAAAAAAGTGTCGACACAGTTTTGCTTTGTTTAGAATTTGAATATTCCGTTTTTGAAAATTAAATCAAAAGGAAAAATTTCCATCTGAATAAAAAAGCCCCCAAATTTCATTTTGTTTAAAATATTTCCTCATGACCCAGTTGATGAAAATTGTTGACGCCCACAACCCAACATAACTTGACTAATATATGGGCTTTGGGATGGGGCTAAGGATAAGGGCTGTGGGCTGTAAGAGGGCGCTTTGGCCAGGGGGGAGGGGTCAGGGCTGGGGCAGGAGAGACTTACCTTGAGCAGCTTCCAGTCAGTGGTACAGCAGGGGTGCTAAGGCAACTTCCTGCCTCTTCTGGTACCACAGACCATGCTGCCCGCGAAGCAGCCAACAGCAGGTTCTTAGCCAATGGGCGTGCAGGGCTAGCACTCAGTGCAGGGGCAGTGCGCAGGGCCCTGTGTGCTTTCTCTCCCCACCTCCCTCCTAGGAGCTGGGCCTGCTGCCAGCTGTTTCTGGGGTGCAGCACAGTCTGTGGTGTCAGGACAGGCAGGGAGCTGCCTTAACTCCCCCACTGGGCACCTGATCCCCCTGCAGCAACGAGACCCGGCGCCCAACATTCCACCGCCCAGTGCTGGGGCATGACCCGTAGTTTGAAAACCACTGCTATAGATCACAGCACTGATTGTTGTGAGGGTAATCCTACTGAACTGGCCTGCAGATGGGCCTAGATGGAGGCTGGCTGCTTTGGAGCCCAGCCACTGCTTGCAATGGGTTGCTTTGTTTGTAAATACTTTGAGCTGTTTGGACATGAGCTCACATTCAGAAAATACTTCTCCCATTTTCCCACTCAGAGACTTGAAAGCCAAAAGGGGGCTCTCTGTGAGCATCTTGTCTGCCTTCCTGTAGCACCTCGTCCTCCCGCTCCTCTAATAAACCCCTGATCTCTGCATTACTGACATCCTCAAAACTTAATTGAGCGACTTCAAGTTACGGAGACTTTACCATTTACTTTAGTTGGGTGAGATCTGTCTCCAGCTGTTGGAGAGATTTGCTAACAGCAGCCGCCTTGGAGGCAACCTCATCATAACATCCCCTCCGAAAGGTTAATAGTATTACCCTAGAAACAAATTCGGTTCTTTTGCCCCCAGTTCTGCCTTAGAAAGTAGGACTTCCCAGGACATCACTCTTCTGATGGCTACAAATCTAATTTGAAGCCTGCGCTTTTGATAGCTAGTTTATAGCTGTTTGTTCTTGGCCTGTAACTTAAAATGAAACCTCTCCCTCACTGGTTGCTATCCCTTTGATGAATTTGCAGAGAGCGGTCATACCATCAGCCTTCCTTCAGTTATACTAAACAAGCAAAGCTCCTTAAGTCTCCGCAAGCAGGTTCTCTCCATTCTTCTAATCTTTATTGTAACCCTTCTTGAGGATGAAGATTTTGCTCCCACAGAGGTTACAAAACAGTAGGCTTTGTAGGAAGGGGCTGCGGCGGAAATGGCATCATAAATGAGTGAGGTGCATGGAGAGCGCGCACACAGTTTCACAGAGCTCCTTTTAAAAGCTCCACAAGATGGTGGAACGGCTCCTCTGTGTCTGGCACGAGCTATGTTTATTCATCAGGAAAAAAGGCACAGATGTTGCTGCTGCCAGCATAGAGTTTTTAAGAACATTGATTATTCCATGTCGCAGCTATAAATATAAATGTTTGAACAGGACATGCTTTTAATGCAATCTTTCTGTCAGGACTCAGCAGAACAGAAATGATTGTTGTCACTTCAATGGCAGAGAAGGTGCTGCCCCTGGCAGCTCCTGTTTCTGTGTTTATTCCCCCCACCACCACCAGCTTTTTCCACTAAAAGACAAAGTCTAGATACATATTTTTGTCAGCAATTCACAGAAATTCTGTTGACAAACAGAAGATGGGGCAAGTAAAAAATCCCATTGCTAATGTAAAAGCCAGAATTGCATCGCGTAGGAATTGCCATTTTACACTGGGCAAATGACCCATCTTGGCTGGCGTCCTGGCCTGTTGCAGATAACTCAGAAGAACATGTCAAATCCCCATATGGACAAATGTGCACTAGCTTGCCATGGAGGATAATCTGCTCATCCCAGACAAGTAGTGGTCAGCTTGTGCCATTAGCCATAAGATTTTATGACAGTTACATGTTACCATTACAAATCCATGGAATGCCCACATCTTGAATACTGTGTACAGATGTAGTTGCCTTATCTCAAAAAACATATGCTGGCGTTGGAAAAGGTTCAGAAACAGGAAACAAAAATGATTAGGGGTTTGGAATGGTTGCCACATGAGGAGAGATTAATAATACTGGAACTTTTCAGCTTAGAAAAGAGGAGACTAAGGGAAGATATGATAGATGTCTATAAATTATGACAGGAACAGAGAAAGTGAATAAGGAAAAGTTATTTACTTGTTGCCATAACATAAGAACTGCGGGTTGCCAAATACAATTAAAAGGCAGTAGGTTTGAAACAAACAAAAGAAAGTATCAGAGGGGTAGCCATGTTAGTCTGGATCTGCAAAGTGACAAGGAGTCCTGTGGCACCTTATAGACTAACAGATGTATTGGAGCATAAGCTTTTGTGGGCAAAGATTCACGTTGTCAGATGCATGAGGAAGTACTTCTCATGCAAACAAAAGGAAGTACTTCTTCATGCAGTGCACTGTCAACATTCGGAACTCCTTGCTGGAGGATGTTGTGAAAGCCAGGACTTTAACAGGGTTCAAAAAAGAGCTAGATAAATTCATGGAGGGGAGGTCCATCAATACTTATTAGCCAGGCTGGGAAGGAATGGTGTTCCTAGCCTCTGTTTTTCAGAGGCTGGGGATTGGTGATGGAAGAGGGACCACTTCTTGATTCACTGTTCTATTCATTCCCTCTCAGGCAGCTGGCATTGGTCACTGTCAGAAGGCAGGATACAAGGCTAGATGGACCTTTGGTCTGACACAGTGTGGCTGTTCTTATGTTCATACACATTTTTCTTCTAGCTACTGTAACTGGGGATGATTTTATTACAATTTTGGTTGCTACTACTCAGTTTCATTGGCATCTTGTGGCAATGAGTTCCATTGGTTGCATTGTGTAAAGAGTGTTCTTTTTTGTCAGTGCTATAGGAGTCACCTTTCAATTTTACAGAGCATCCCCTTGTGTTACTATGAGAGAAGCTGACTAGGGGTACTCAATCTGCTCGGAGAGTCTATCTACATCTATCATGTTAGCATCTGGCCTAGGAGTGACACTGGCAGGGAAGATGCATTCAGTCACCAGATAGAAGACTTGGTGTGTGAAAGAGAGACTGAGTGGAGCCTTGATCCTTTTCTGCAGTAGAGGGAAGGGAAACTCTGGATCCCACTTAAATTAAAACCACTTGTTATGAGGACCTGTGTCTGCAGGGAGGTTTGAGGAGTTGCCCTGGAAGGGGTTAATTAGAAACCGAGAGCAGAGTCCAATACATTGTTCCTTGCATTTTTGGTTCCAGGCTTGGCTCTCCCCTGCTAAGTGCTCTCATGTTAGGTTAAATGCAGAACTAAGAATGAAAGCTCTGCTGGGAACTCCCGTCAGTGCAGTGACTCACCGCCATGTGTGACGCACGTTTCATTCTCTCCATCACACACACACACGTGTCACTGTCACTTGCTCATGGAGGGGGCTTGTGTCTAAAGCCTGCATTGCATCTGGAGCAGGGATAATAGGCAGCAGTTGATCACTCTATTGTTGTTAAGCAAAAGGTCTTGCTGAGTGCTTTTGCTTGGAGGCTCCATGTGGGAGCCCCTGCTCTGCCCTGCCCCCACCTTCAATTCAAGCTTGGGGCTCACCCCACGCAACCAAATCCATCTTGTCCAGGAGTCCCAGTTCTTCTGTGAGTGCTCGTGTTGGGACCAGTCAACAGGTTATTCTGCCTGCTCATTACCAGGTGTAGCAAGAGGCATTTCCAGGCTGCTGGGGAGCAGTGAGCTAGCCTAAGAACAGATGTGAAGCTTCTATGCACTGCAGTGCTCTGCTGGCCAGTTACTCGGTGGAGTCTGAGTGGGAGAAAGGGAAACACAGAATCACCCTGGCTCTGGATAAAGTTCAGAGCATGAGCCATAGGTCCAAGGCAGGTACTCATGGGCTAAACAAGCTGAGTTTAAAGGATTCCTGGCTGCTGGTGTAACTGCCACCAGGCAGATTTGAGCCAGGGATCTCTAGAGCTTAGTGTAGGAGCCACTGCAGCTTGAGCTATAAAGCCAGCTAGCTCTGATTTTAGGCTGTAGAGCCCCCTTGTTCTTAGCTCTTGCTGTAAGTGGTCTAAATGCCACTACATAGGACTGGGAATCACACTAGGGGTGTGGCTACACAGTAAATTGCATATCTTATTTCAATTCTATTTTGAAATAGCTTATTTTGAAATTTGGGGCATGTCTACACAGTGCCAAATTTCAAAATAATGCTTTATTTCGAGACATCCCTTTACCCTTGTAGAACAAGAGTTCCAGGGATGCCAAAACAGCATGCCTCTTATTTCAAAACATATTTCAAAATAATGGGCAGCTTTTTAAGATGTGAGGTAGCTGTTCAGGATATCTCTAGTGTCCAGAAATAGCTGTGCTGTGTAGACGTACCCTCGGTGTATGGGTTACATTGGGATACAGGTTTGTCCTGTCAGTTGCCTTCTGGCTGTAGATCCATGCTTTAGGGCCTGAGTACAAGAATGAATTGTGCAGATGGTCCCAACTGGTGATGCACCACAGTGCTACTGGCAGAAGCCAATGGATTTAAACAAAACATGTGATTTCCACTGAATTCTGTGCAGGGGACTGCGCGTGATGGGCACTGCATCTGAGCAAGATGGGGCTATCGTGTCTGCTTTTGCTCTTCAAGCTGCCAGAATCTTGCCACTTGGCTATTTTTAGATGCCCAGTAACAGGGAGAAAAAGAAGAGCCATATGTCAAGAAGCCCTGTTATCAGGAGAGGACAAAGTACTAGGAATCGGCCACATCGTGAGGAGCACTGCAACAACCTCTTGCAGAAAAGCGTGCAGACCTTGAGCAGCCTGTTCATTTCCCATCGGAAAAGATTGGCTGGGTAGAAAATCCACACAGGTCACCGCTGTGTGCAGAGAAGAAATGACAAGTGTTTTTTTTCAATATAGTCCCTGCTGTTTTGGTGCTTTAGAAATTCACTTGGCAGCTTAAACTGATTTCCAAGTACAGTGTGACTTGTCACAAATGTCACAGGGGGCTGACTGAAGGGCTTGCAGCATAAAGAGGCAATGTTTGTGTCTTTGTACACACAGCAGGATAAATCTTGAGCCCTCTGTGAGAAGAGTGCACCTTCTGGATAAATTGAAGTGCAAGGAGTGGTTTTGTTAATCCAGGCTGGACAAGGTCTGGCTCATTCTCTCTTCCCAGAGATCCTTTAATCAGCTACATCCTCGGGACAGATCTATGAGCAGTAAGGGTTACAGGTGCTCTCCCTTATTGGATTGATCCTGGTCTAATTTCATTTTCTTGAAATGTCTCTGCTTTCTGGTGTGACTCTGGTTTCTACTTTCCCTATACTGTGACCAGGACCGGACGGAGGCATGGGTGAGCCAGGCAGCTACCCAGGGTGCCAACCAATGGGAGGCGCCTGATGGTAGCTGTAAGGGGTGCGCGGCATCTCTTACAGCTGCCATCAGGCGCTGCACACCCGGATCCCGCAGCGCCAGCCCGCCCACATCCCCGTAGCGCCAGCCAGCAACACCCTTCCCCCCACAGTCGCGGGGCCCTACAGGCCCAGCGCACGCGCCAGCAGCAACAGCTGGGCTGGACTGGGCCACGCTTGTGCCATGCGCCCCAGGGGCGGGCCCCGGGCTGCACGCCAGCAGCCGTAGCTGGGCCGTGAATGCGCTGTGCGCCCCAGGGGTGGGCCCTGGGCTGCACGCGAGTGGCTGTAGAAATGTATGTCTTGTACTGCCCTGTGCTCTCCTTCTGGTAATACAAGCGCATAGAAACAAAATACAGGACTATGTAGCACTTTAAAGACTAACAAGATGGTTTATTAGACAATGAACTTTCGTGGGCCAGACCCACTTCCTCAGCTTGGTTCCCGTGTCCCCTGAGACAACAGCTGGTGTATCTGTCCTGGGGTTAGCCGCACTGACTGCTGCAGAAGTCATGGAGATTGAAGGAAGGGGACATCTGTGACAGATGTGGAGCCTTGCTCAATATTTTTAATCACTTAAAGTCCATCTTTTGTAGTTAATAAACTTGTGTTCTTATTTACCTAAACCAGTGGGCGTATGGATTGACATGTGGTCCTGGAGTGCCTGGAGCAGTTGCTGACCCCTAAAAGCTTCCTCCCAGCAGCAGCCAGAATAGCAGTGAGGCACTTGGGGCTTCTCCCTGCTTGTGGGTGAAATGGAAGCTACCCCCCGCCCCAGACTCTCTGGTGCCCTAGGTCTCTCAGGCTCCCTCTAAATTCAATCAGGGGTACTTATGCTATAAGCCATGGACAGGTCAGGGCCCTGATTTTTGTTTCTTGCCCATGATGTATCCATAACTTTTACTAAAAATACTCATGATTAACTTATAGCCTTAAAAATGAGGCATAAAAGTCAGAATTGAGTGCAAAGAAAATAAAAGGTAACACATAAACTGATGGCTAATTTAGCAAACCAAATGAGTTCAAAGCAAAGCTTTTTCTCACTGCATGTTCTTTGTAGTCTTTTACTAGCTGGAAACCTCCAAACCAGGACCCCTTTGACAGGTCAGTGTTCTTTCAGTTGCTGTTAATGCCATGAGCAGAGAGAAAGAGAGGAGAAAGGTCATTTGAGTTGTGTGATCTCTATTCTTATCTCTTTTTCTCCTCTTTAAGGATTAACTCCACCTGGGGTTCAGTTGACAGGTGGCCTTTGGGATGAGACGCTCAGCTGTTTCTTTGCCAATACGTAAATTTCTTGCTTACACTGTTCTTCCTTGCAAAGAATGGACACTTACCTAGGCGATAATCCACAGGATTTTTTTGACACCTGGCTCAAATGTTGGTTTATCTTTTGTTTCAGAGGAACTGGTTTGTGCTTCTAAATTTGGAGTATGTTACAGAAGTGTTATATAATACAACTTTATATACAGTGTTGATACACGTATTTTTACCGGGATAATAATGTTCTGCAGATTATGATTTTTCAAATGATATCTCACAAGGCACACTTTGTATAACATTTCTCATAGTAGTGTGAAAAGGGTGACCATCAGAGTCTGCATATATCCATGTATATGCAGATGGGTTTTCTTTGGAGGTATTTGCACATGATTACTTCACTGTTATTATCTGAGGGCTTGTTGCTGTGCGGTTCTACAGGGCAAAACACAGAGAGACTGCACATGGAGTGAACCTATGTACCCTGCTTCTGTACTTTTATCTGGGGGCAGCAACAATCACCAAAGGCAATGATCTCCAACCTTTTTAACCACAAGATCACTTTTTCAATTTAAGTGCAATGTAAGATCTACCTCAAACCCAAATACATTTGCCTGGCTTCCTTCCCGTCTCTTCTTTGAGGCCCTACCCCTGCTGCACCTTTTCTCCGAGGCCTGACCCTGTTCACTCCATCCCCCTTTATTCCCCATCCTCACTCGCTTTCACCAGGTTAGGGTAGCAGGTTGGGGAACAGGCATTTGGGCCAATGAGTATGTGGGAGGGGCTCCGGGCTTAGCCCAGGATGGCGGATTGGGGTCCAGGAGGGATTTCCAGGTGCAAGCTCTGGAAAAGAGATTGGGTGCAGGGGGACTCATGTCTGGGGTAGGACGTTGGGTGCAGAAAGAGGTTCAGGGCTAGAACAGGGGTTCAGAAAGCAGGCTTTGGCTGGGCACCATTTAACTGAGATGGTTTCCAAATGGTGAAGCAGAGGAGTTAAGGCAGGCTTACTCCTGCCCTGGCCTTGCACCCCACCTGAAAGCAGCTGGCATGTACAGTAATTACTCATTTAACACGTGCCCGCTTAACACGTTTTTGCAATAGCACAATTTTTTTTAGGGAAAGTTTTTTTAATAACATGACCGTCCCCGAAATAACATGAAAATAATCAAGTGGTGGACTACTTCATGCGATGGTGTAAGTTGGGGTATGTCTAGACTACATGGCTCCGTCGACGGAACCATGTAGATGAGTTTACTAGACATAGGAAAATGAAGCGGCGATTTAAATAATTGCCACTTCGTTTACATCAAAATGGCCGTCACGCCATGTCAGTCAGCTGTTTGGCTGCACGGTGGGGCAATCTGGACTCGCTGCGGTTGACAAAGGAAGCCTTTGTCGATTGCTCTGGTAAACCTCATTTCACGAGGCATAATGGAGCGGTCGACAAAGGCTTTCTTTGTCAACCGCCGAGTGTCCAGACTGCCCCACTGTACCACCAAACAGCTGATCGGCATAGCGTGGCGGCCATTTTGATGTAAATGAAGTGGCGATTATTTAAATCGCCGCCTCATTTTCCTATGTCTAGTAGACTCATCTACATGGCTCTGTTGACAGAGCCATGTAATCTAGACATACCCTTGGTGAAAACAGTGCTAATACGCATGAACGGATGAATACACGTGGTCACAGCACTCCTCCACTCACTCACATGTTTATCTTTGTGTTTTAACAAACTGCGGTGGCTTGTGTTGCTAGAGATCTTGTGTTGCTAGCTATCTAATGTTGACATTGATGACAGAGCACCACCACCACCTGAAACGCAACCGCCCACCTTTTCCATTATTTTTAATGGGAAAATTGACTTCGCATAGCAGGTTTTCACTTAGCACGAATGTTTTCAGAAACGCATCTATAGTGTTAAATGAGGAATTACTGTACAGCAATGGCTCCATGGCGCCATGTGCTGCCCCTCATCTACAGGCACTGAGCCCAGAGCTTCTACTGGCCACGGTTCCCCATTACTGATCAGTGGGAGCTGCAGGAGTGGTGTCTGCAGGCAAGGACAGCATGTGGAGACCCTCTGCTCTGCCACTTTCAGGAACAGCAATTACCACAGGGATAATGACTCCAGCCATGACAGGTTCGGCATTTGAGAACTCACTAAAAGAATTAAATGAAAGCATAAGAGAGAAATGAAAGCTATGAAATGCACAGACAAGTCAAAAACCAAATGTAACTCACTTTGCAAGCTGTAAAAGGAATAACAACAACCCCCCAAGTCTGTGTTGGGTCAGGAGATGTGAGGGAAGGACAGTGTGTGTGTGTGTAAGAATGACAGACTCACACACAGTGTGTGAGAGTGACAGATTTGCATTGCCAAGCTCCCTCCATCCCATTCTCCCTGTATGGAGACAGGGTACAGAAGTGGGGGGAGGAGGGACACCCTGACATCAGCACCCCCCTCTTCTCCCTCCCTCACCTTGCACAGCAAGCAGGAGGCTCCCCGGGGGACAACTCCAAGGCAGAGGGCAGGAGCAGCATGACAGTGAGGAGAGGGGTAACTGAAATGCCATCACTTTGATAGCTTCCTGGCCAAACCAGTCAGAATCACCTGTCAGAGGCTCCAAGATCTACTGGTAGATCCCCATCGACTGGCTTATGACCACTGACCTAAGGGACACTGACATAGGGTATGTCTACACTAGCCACCCTAGTTCGAATAAAGGTGGCTAATGTAGTCATTTGAACTTGCAAATGAAGCCCGGGATTTAAATATCCCAGGCTTTATTTGCATGTTCCCAGGCGCCGCCATTTTTAAATGCCCGGTAGTTCAGACTCCCTGCCCTCGGCTACACGTGGCACGGGCTAGGTAGTTTGAACTAAAGCCCCTAATTTGGATTACTGTTATTCCTCATTGCAGAAGGAGTAACGGTAGTCCGAATTAGGGGCTTTAGTTTGAACTACCTAGCCCGTGCCGTGTGTAGCTGCGGGCAGGGAGTCCGAACCACCGGGCATTTAAAAATGGCGGCGCCCGGGAACATGCAAATAAAGCCCGAGATATTTTAATCCCAGGCTTCATTTGCAAGTTCGAATGCCTACATTAGCCACCCTAGTTCGAACTTGGGTGGCTAGTATAGACATACCCAAACAGAACACTCCTCTTCTGCACAGAGAAGTTAATTTTGAGCCCATGTTCTTGTTTGTGAAACCCAGACTCCTTTCTGAGATTGCTTTGGAGGAAAGAAAGAAGCTGAGAATATCTTCCCCGTGATAAGGAGCATGGGAAGAAACAGCAGACAACCCCCTGTTCTGCTTTGGAAGGAATGGAGATGCTGTTTATAAGACTGGAGTATTGAAATTTTGCTCTTCTCACTCACATGGCTGTTCTGACTGCATTATTGCTTGTGTCAAGACTTAGGCAACTAAGCTTGCCTTCCCCTGTGTCATTCCATTATAGCCAGCAGTCAGCATCTGGCCTGTCACTCGGGGCTTGGTTTCTAATACATTCCACAGGTTTCAGGCATTCCAGCTGCAGCTGTTACAAGTCTGGAATGAAATTCACCCTGCAGAATAGATCAGGCGTGAGGCCTCGACGCTGCTTAAGTCGTCCAGATAAGGGCTAAGTGGAGCATTGGCTGAGTGGTGGATTTCACTCTTGCCACTAGTGCAACCTGCTGAAACTGTTCTTTTCAGGCAGCTTTGGCTTACAGAGACCTTAGACTGCAGCGCTTGCTCTAACAAAGATCACAGCACAGAGAAGTCAAGTCCATGTTCATGCTGAGATGCAGAACTCTGAACCCAATTTCTGTCCCTGTACCCCATCCCAAATCCTATGCATACAGTCTCTGTGCTGTTGTCACTCACAACACTTAAGCTGTGTCTACACTGGCATGAATTTCCGGAAATGCTTAAAACGGAATACTATTCCGTTTTCAGTTTTTCTGGAAAAGAAGCGTCTACATTGGCAGGCTGCTTTTCCGGAAAAGCCCTTTTTTCCGGAAAAGACTAGTGGGCTGTCTACACTGGCCCTTTTCCAGAACTGTGTTCCGGAATAAGGACTTATGCCCGAGTGGGAGCAGAATAGTTTTTCCGGAATAGCGGCTGATTTTGTACAGTAGAGCATCGTTGCTTTTCTGGAAATTCAAGGGCCAGTGTAGACAGCTCGCAGCTTATTCCGGAAAAGCGGCTGATTTTCCGGAATAAGTGGCCCAGTGTAGACACAGCCTTATTGAGATGTTCATCGGCAACTAGGGATGTAAGCGATTAGTCGACTATCTGATAAGCAAATGCTTATCGGGTATTCACCTCAACTAGTCACTTCCACCCCCCTTGCTGCCTCTATCAGAGAGTATGTCTACACTACAAACTTAATTCGAACTAATGGACGTTAGTTCGAATTAACTTTGATAGGTGCTACACTAGCGCTCTGCTAATTTGAACTTAATTCGAACTAGCGGAGCGCTTAGTTGGAACTAGGTAAACCTCATTCTACGAGGACTAAGCCTACTTCGAACTTACTAGTTCGAATTAAGGGGTGTGTAGCTTTCCCTGGTGGCCACTCTGGCCAACACCAGGGAAACTCTACTGCCCCCCTCCCGGCCCCGGAGCCGTTAAAGGGGCACGGGCTGGCTACGGTGCCCATGCCAGGTGCAAGCCTGCCAGCAACCAGCTAGCAGACCCTGCACCTGGCATGGCTCGAGCCAGCCACCCGATGCCCCCCAGCCCTCCCCCTCTTCCCAGGACCAGGCTGGCGGCTCCCGGGAGCTTGCCCAGGACCGCAAGAGGCGGGCACCCGCCTGGTCTAGTGCGGACATCGTGGACCTCATCCACGACCTCCGCACTAGGCACAGGAAAGTGGCCGGCTAGGGCAGGAGAGCTGCCAGCCTGGCCACCCAGGAGCAGGTGTGCATGAAAATCAAGGTGGTCCACTGAGACCCCCGACCCTGAGCCCTGAGCTTACAATGGCCATACTGGGTCAGACCAAAGGTCCATCTAGCCCAGTAGCCTGTCTGCTGACAGCGGCCAACCCTAGGGATCCTAGAGGGGATGGACCGAAGACAGTGACCAATGTCTCGTGCCATCCCTCTCCAGCCTTCCACAAACTTTGGGCAGGGACACCACTCCTACCCCCTGGCTAATACCACTCCATGGACCCAACCTCCATCACTTTATCTCACTTCTCTTTAAACTCTGTTCTAGTTGTAGCCTTCACAGCCTCCTGCAGCAAGGAGTTCCACAGGTTGACTGTTTGCTTTGTGAAGAACAACTTTCTGTTACTAGTTTGAAGCCTGCTATCCGTTCCTGTCCTTTGGTGTCCTCTAGTCCTTCTCTTATGGGAACTAATGAAGAACTTTTCTTGATGCACCCTCTCCACCCCACTCATGCTTTTATAGACCTCTATCCTATCCCCCCTACATCTCCTCTTTTCTAAACTGAAAAGTCCCAGTCTCTTTAGCCTCTTTTCATATGGGACCTGTTCCAAACCTCTGATCATTGTAGTTGCCCTCCCCTCTCCCACCCTCTCTCTTCCCCTCTCCCACCTCCTTTTCCCAGTCTCCCAGAGTTTTGTTCAATAAAGAGAGATTCTATTTTTGACCACACGTTTTCTTTATTTAGTACATCAGGAAGGGGGGCTAGGGAGGGGTAAGCGGAAGGAGGTGAGGGAGGAATGGGGTACGAGTCCCCGATGGGGAGGACTGGGCTGGCTCTGCGGGCTTCTGGGGGTGGAAGCTCTCCTGCAGCCCCCCAATTGCCCCCTCTCCCCAGATGGCAGCCTGCGGCAAGTGCAGCCAGCCTGATGGCCGAGTGCTGTGATGTGCCCAGTGTGGATACTCCGGGCACTCCAAGCCAGGACTGCTTTGCAAGCGAGGCACCCCTGAGAACTGTCTGTCTGGGGTGGGGATCGGGTCCCTTTAAGCACAGCCCTCGGCTAGCCAGAGGCAGCAGCTCCATGCTTTAAGTCCTCATCTGATGCCGCCGGCCCTGCTTCCAGCCATCCTTAACCCCGGTTCAGGGTCCACTTAATGTGGACATGCTAGTTCGAATTAGCAAAACACTAATTCGAACTAGTTTTTTAGTTTGGATCCGTTAGTTCGAATTAGCTTAGTTCGAATTAACTAATTCGAACTAAGTTAGTTCGAATTAGCACTGTAGTGTAGACATACCCAGAGGGAGGCCGCAAGGGGGGAGCAGGAGCTGGTGCTGGGGGGAACCAGCAAAGTGAGTCGTGTCCCCCCACAGCACCATCTCTGCGGTGGGTAGTAGAAGCAGAGGCACAGCAGGAAATAGCACAGAAACTCCTTCAGTCCCTGCTTGTGCCAGTTCCCACTGCAGGCGCTTCTGCTTTTGAAATGTGCAAGAACCCTGTGGGGTTCTAGAACATTTCAAAAGCAGAAGTGCCGCAGGGAGCACAGGGCCAGCAGGGACTCAAGCAGTCCCTGCTTGCCCCGTGCTCTCCCAGGTGCCCCCCTCAGTTGCCTCTGTGAGAGACAGCCGAAGGTGGACAGCAGCCAGTGCTGCGGGGAGTCAGCTTAAGTCGTTTTCCCCAAGCACTGTCTCTGGGTTGCTGTTTTCCCCCACCCTGCTGCCTCTAGCAGCTGCTCCCCTCTCCTCCCCCCCCCAGACAGGGGCTGTTGCTACAAAGCAACCCCTGTTCACAGTGGCCAGAGCTGGCTGCAGGCAGGGACTGCTCGGTGGCTCTTACTATATTTAAAATGCAAAGCCGCAGCACAGGTGGCTCCAGAGCTGGCCCAAGCCAGGACTTTCAAGTCCCAGCCCAAGTCAGCTCCTCTGGAGGTACCTCCACTGTGGCTCTGCAGAGGTGCTTATCGACTAATCGTATAGTGGATACTTATTGATTACGTATTTTAACATCCTTATTGGCAACTGATTCAGCCTCAGATCTCTTCACTCTTCCCCCCTCCCTCCCCGACAGGCAGAACTTTATATTGACTATTGGCAATTAAGGCTAGTGTAGCGACATGCTCAGATTGGTTTCCTGTTGATTGTGCTCTATGGTGTACCTACAAAGAGCAACAGGTTATTTCTCAAAGGGTGCAGATTTGGGACTAGTTTATTAGTGCAGGGGTTCTCAAACATCACTGCACTATGACCCTCTTCTGACAACAAAAGTTACTATACAATATCAGGAGGTGGGACTGAAGCCTGAGTCCACTCAAGCCCCAGTGCATTGGGCAGGGGGCCAAAACCTAAACCCAAGGGCTTCACCCCATGCAGAGGGCCTGTAACTTGAGCCCTGCCATGGGGCTTTGGCTTTGGCTTCAGCCCTGGGAGGTGGGTCTCGAGCTTTGACCCTGTGCCCCAACATGACTAATCCAGTTCTGGTAATGCTGTTAAAATCGGGTCACTTTGGCTTCTTGACCCACAGTTGCAGAACTGCTGTATTAGCATGTTGATATGATAGGATTGCTTATGATAAGCAACAGGGCTCAGTAGCCCTGGGGCTCACTTCTGGGTTCTTTCTTGGGGTTCTAACACCTCATGCTTCAAAGTTTCATCTGGGCCACTGTAGGGGTCAGGAAGAGACACCCTTCTGCCTCCAAACATCAGGGATGGCTACAGCAGATGATGGGATACTGGGCAGGGCAGACCAGGACTCTGAGGTCGCATGGAGCTTTCTCTCCCTTGGCTGCTTGACTGGCTGGTCTGCCACATGTGGGATCACAAAGAAATTTTGTGTCTGGTCAGATTGGCAGTGTTCTTGGGGATTTTTTGCTTTCCTCTGCAGCATGTGACATGCAAGAGACTCATTTAGATGATTTGGTACTACTTTCCGGCCTTAATTCCATGACCCTAACTGGGAGACATTAACAGCTGGATTCTTGGCTTTTGGGATATGATTAAGGCCCTGCTTCAATTGTGGGATTATTGTCAAAAATTACCACTGAATTGCGGACAAGCCATAGAAAATTGCAGCCAGGTAAAAATAGGCATTCTTATTTGCAGCAATAAAGTCCATTATTACTTTTCCATGATTTTTGCACTGTCGGCCACCTGTGGCTGAGAGCAGCTGCCAAAGGTGGTAGGGTGGCCAGCGTTCCCACTTTCAAGGCCCACACATGATGGGACTCTTGCTGACAGAATTTCAGTGAAAGCCTAATTTTGCAGTAAATTTCTGCAATGTTCCAAGTTAAGAAAGGGCTTAGGTATGATTTCATGTCTTCTGCTTTAAAACAAAACAAAACAAAAAAGCAAAAGTGGAAAGCAACAGCTAATGTGCCCATCATGAACCAAATAGGAAGAACTCTCAAAATTGCTCTTTGGACAAGGTCTAAAAGCAGAATGGTTCCTCTTGATTGAATTTTATAATATCACAGAGAGCAAAAACAATAAACATGTGTGCGGTTCATTAAGTTTCAGGCTCCAAACACTTTCATAAGATAATGTGTCTGCTGCATTGAACGGTGCAGTGAATATCAGATTCTAACCCTTTCATGTTCACAAGCTGTTAAAGTTTCTTGTCTTTTTGGTACAGTTTTATCTAAGACTTGAACACCAGAAGGCAAACTGAAGCTGCTGTATGAAAAGCTGGCTGTTTAAATGATGAAATTCAGGGGTTCTGCAGTTTACAATGTTGCTTGGTAATATTGAAACGGACAGAGGCAATTCCCATGTAAATCCTCTTGGAAGGATTATGACAGCTCTTTCTGTAGGAAACAATTTAGGATTCCAAAAGACGACATGAATGGGCTGTAAAAGAAAACTGCTTGAACACCAGGGCTACAGTAATGGTATATTTAGCGTTCTAGCGTAGTCTTATCATGTGTTTCCCATAATTGTATTGTATTCATGTAAAACTGAAGAGTCTGTGGGTCAATTCATTTAATGCAGGAAAGTGCAGCAGCTTGGAGTAGACCATTCGGGGCAAAAAAAAAAAAGAGCTGTGTTTCTATGTGACTAATCACAGAACACTGGAACTGGAAGGGACCTTGAGAGATCATCAAGTCCAGTCCCCTGCCCTCACGGCAGGATCAAACTCCATCTAGATCATCCTTGATAGATGTCTGTCTAATCTGCTCTTAAATATCTCCAGAGATGGAGATTCCACAACCTCCGTAAGCAATTTATTCCAGTGTTTGACCACCCTGACAGTTAGGAACCTCTCTTGCTGTAATTTAAGCCCACTGATTCTTGTCCTACCCTCAGAGGCCAAGGAGAACACTTTTTCTCCCTCCTCTGTTAGCCCAGGACTGAGTCCTGATTACTAAACACAGGACCTCCATTTGCACTGTATGTGTATCACCGTGTATTTAGTTAAGTCAGACAAATGAAAATTAAACAATAAGGCTATGTCTACACTTCAGGCTTCTTGCACAAGAATGGCTGTTCTTGCGCAAGAATTTGCAGAGCGTCTACACTGCACGTGCGTTCTTGCGCAAGTAAATTTACAGTAAAGCGTCGGAACAGAGGGCTTCTTGCGCAAGAATTATTTCTCTCCCCATGAGGAATAAGCCCTCTTGTGCAAGAGCTTTCTTGTGCAAGAAAGTGTCCACACTTCCATGGACACTCTTGCACAAAAACACATCTGTTGAGCAAGAGCAAATGGCAGTGTGGATGTGCTCTTGCTCAAGACCTTTTGCGCAAGAACTCTTGTGCAAAACAGTTCTTGTGCAAGAAGCTTGCAGTGTAGATGAAGCTTAACTGGTTTATTTACAAGTTTAAGGAGCAAACATAAAATGAATCCAGTTGTCATAAACTAAGATTGAGAAAACCCTAAACCCCACAACAGAACAGTCCTACCACCATCACGACGTCTGGAGCTAGAAGGTAAGTAGATGCCTTCAGGCTGGAAAACTGCGGCAGAGACAGGGACGGACTGTAGGGTTCAGATTAAGTGAGCGGTCCTCTTCCTTGATCTTCAGTCTTCTATTTTTGTCCTGAGTGTGATATGCAGACCCTAAATGAAATGGATGGTGTGCATGTGAGACTCACCCTATCACAGACCGAACTAACAAATCAACCCTGTCCTAACAGTCGCTGCACTGGAACAAACTGGCTTTAACCCAAGTGATCTAAAAGGTTGAACAGCCTGCTGGCTGCCACCCTAGCACTGCCTGTTAGCTTCTGCCTCAGAGGCCAACAAGGCAACACAGTTGCCAGCTGTTGCCACTGGGCTAGCTTGACTTCTCTGTCTTAGAGGTCAATGAGGCCAAACAGTTGTCACCTGTCACACTAGCACCACTGAGCTGTGCTGAAGGTGTGCACACAGAGATCTGGCTTCTGCCCCAGACAGCCTACAAGGCCAGACAGCCTGCTTGCTGTCGCCATAGCACCACTGCATGGTGCTGATGACATGCACACAGAGAGCTCTGGGGGGAAGGTGAGCGCCCTCTATAAACGCTCTCTGGTTGTTGGGCAGATTAGAGTCACGTGCCTAATTTTCCCCACCACTGTTTTCCTCCTGACAGGAAATGGTTACCAGGGAACTGGTCGTCATCTTAGAGGGAGAAACCTCCTTGTGACACCCTTTTAGATTCTTGAAAACTGCTATAGTGTCCCCTCTCAGTCTTCTATTTTCTAAACTAAACAAGCCCAGTTCTTTCAGTCTTCCCTCATAGCTTATGTTTTTTAGATCTTTATCATTCTTGCTATTCTTCTCTGGAGCTTCTCCAGTTTCTCCACGTCTTTCTCGAAATGTAGTGCCCTGATCTGGACACAATACTCTAACCAAGGGCCATTCAGTGCAGAGCTCTCTAATGGCAAGCCTTCACCAACACCTACTAGCCCTGAGTGTCAGGATGTGTTCTTAGGTCAGGTCGATACTGGCAGAGAAAATTGATGCAATATACGCAACTACAGCTACATGCATAGTCTAGCTGGAGTTGATGTACCTTGTGTTGATTTTCTGAAGTAGCCCCACAGTGGGTGGTTGATGGAAGAAACACTGCTGTAAATTTCCCTTACTCCTTGCAACAACTGACACGGGCACCCTCAGCATTCAATTTAGCAGGTCTTTACTAGACTTTCTAAATTGAACCCTGAAGATCAATTGCCAGAGTGTGGATTCTCTGGTAAGTGGGGAAGTGGCCGTTAGGGCCTGATCCAAGACTCACTGATATCAACAAGATTGATATCATTGACCCATTGACCCAAAAAGCTGCTGGAGTGAGACCACCAGATGTTCCTGAGTTGGTCAGAGGGGTTGCAAGGTTAGTGCATTTGGATGGGTGCATCCGTTTTAGGAGCTTCTCCCTTCATTCCTCAGTTTGCTCAGGCCTCCTCTTGATGCTGAACTTCAGTGCACCTTGTCCATGCGCTGCTGGCTTTTGGGAACCACAAACCTGCAGCAGTACAAACCAGCAATGTGATGCAGGAGTCAGCTCTGGACCACCATTGACCCTCTTCCTCAGTTTTGTTTACTGCTGTCACACAATAATGAAAGCAGCTCAAACATGCAGCTATCCTGTGAGTTCTTCTGTTGCTTTCAGATGCCAACACATCGCAACCTTTAAATTACTTCATTGTGAGTAGAGGCAGGTCTCAACTTGCCCAGCACTGTCTCTGTGATTATTCCTTACTATAATGTTACCATAGCAACTAGAATGCTTCCCTAGTCAGGATGGTTTATTATGTCAAGGTAAAACTCCACTAGCAGCGTTGAAAACATCAGCCCTTCCGTCACACACGGATATTGATTTATGTTTGGGTTCCTCTTGTTTAAATGACTATCCACACACATTTTTCTTCTTTTTGTTGTTAGACAAATTCAAAACAAGAAACTTTTTCATTAAAGACAATGATGGGTCCTAATGAATGATTTCTGTCAGCAGTGATGCAGTACATAAAATACTTTTGTCTTAGAAAATTCTAAGCTTCTTTTACAGCTGTGTCTCTAGCTTCAAAACACCAGAAACAATTCCTTACAGGCAAATACATTGTGACAAACTCCATTCCTAATTTCACAGGCAGGAACGTGAGGGCAAGCACCTTATAGATTGTTATTTGATATGATTGATCCAAAATTATAGACCTTGAAGAAGCATACAATAACTCCTCAAAATGTCAGTCATGCTGCATGCAAAAAACAAATCAATCTCCCCCTTCAGTTATTGATAAAATTAAATGCAGTGTGGAGGAGGTGAAACCTGTATTTAGGTCTTCAGATGGTGTGTGATCATTTTTGAAAAATTTCATCCTGAGCTTTGTGGCACAAAGGCTAACAATGATTGCAACCAATGTTTCCATTTCTCTGCTGCAGACGGGAGAGGAAGGGATGTGTGTGAGGGGGTATGGTCTTGCTTCTTAAGCTGATTGCCTTTCCGTCATTGTTTTGCATCACTGGCACTTTTAGAGTTACACTGTGGCCTTCTCTGCTAAGTCAAAGAACCACTGGCTCACAAAAGGCTTTTCTTACATTACAACTCATTTGAAATGTTGGTCTGGCCATACCCTCACTACCAACAGTCAGTGACAACCCAGATCCAAAAGGAAGGTTCACAGTCTCCTCACCAGAAGCAAATGGGATAAAGCTTTCCTGGTCTGTGGTGCCATAACATCATCCAAGAGCACCCGCATATCCTGCCTGACATTCAGATTGGGAACAGGAGTCACAATGGGCGGGCTCAAGCCCTCAGGTAAAGAATAGCTTTGCCAGCATTCAGTCTCTTCCCCCAAGCTATCAGCCTCTTCTCATTCTTACCTGGCTTGATCTGCAGCAGTTCTCTTCCCTGCGTACCTCCTCAGCCTCCTCACTCCACTCCCAACAGCCCCCTACTCACAATACCTTTTGAACTGGCAGGGAGACAAGATGGATCTCTGCAGGACACCACATTAGAGTAAGGGCTCCCTCCTCGTACTGCCTGCTCACAATGCTCAGCCAGACAGGTTGCATGGGAAAGGGCACTTCATTCATTCAGTGTCTTCTTTCATCATGGAGTGGAGATAGCCCTGGTGGTGTCTGTCTCATACACAGGGCTTTACCCAAACGGCCCAGAGTCAGAGACATGTTATGGTGCCAAGGCCATCAGAGAGTTCTCATACCTTCTAAAGGATCCTCACCAGAAATTCTGGGTAGTAGCTAGCCAAGCTGTCATTGTCATGGCTTGGTTTTTTGAGCTGTATCTTTTTGAGAAGCTGGCACCTACTGTCCCTAGTGCAGGCCCAGAGAATCTGCCTCCCACACTGCCCCCTCCTCCCCTCCCCGACAGTGGAACTGATACTTTGCCAACAGCAAATGAGGCATGGCGCCTTATTATTGCATTTCTTCCTGCTCAGTGTGTCTTCCCTTAAAAGAAAGCTCCAGTGAGTCAACAGCAATAATGTTCCATTCAAGTATTTGCTGATACTGTTTACAGAAAGATAACATGTCCTTGCAAAGAGAGTGGTAGGGAATTCTAAAGGCCCACTGTATTCCTTTGCTAGTGAAAGCTACAAGCTTTGAGAGCCTCAGACCATTAATTATAGCTGTGGCACTGATAGCTAACATTTGACAAGGATTAATTAGAAAAGTCTGCACCACTCCTTTAATTATACATTAGCATTTGTGGCTGTCCACAGAAGGAATTCCCAGTCTCTCGCCTGCCTTGCCTCCAATCCCCGCTGATTGGGTCTCTGCAGCATCTTCTACCAGTGTGGCTCATGTCTTCCATTTGCTGGTAATGGTTTCTCCACAAATGCACTGATTTAATAGGGTGCAAAGGTTAACTACTTCCACTTACTTTGCCCTTTCATTGGAGTCTAATTTTGGATCACCATGAGGCTCCTGGTTCCCAATGAAGGTTTCTAGTTCTGGCCTATGTTCCATTCCTAAAAGCTGTTTTCATAGAGGCAAATCATGAAATGCTTCTGAATGGAAGGAGTTAGTTCCACTGTGTGTGCTGTTCATATCCAGCCCACAGCCAGACATTTATTTTGCTCTTATAGATTATAATTATTTCCTCCTACCAAAGAGAGTTCTGGAGAAACATACCAGAGAGTAACAATAGTGTGTTTTAATTCAGCTTCATTGTATCATCTTTGGATAGTGACAGAAATCAAATAAATCCCATGCAACCCATTTTGAGGCATGCCTTGGTATGTCAGTTTGATGAAGTACACTGTATGCAATGTGATCTACCTTAAGTCATGCATTCTCTAGTTTACTCTGAGTCATTTATGTTGAGATCAGTTATGCTCAAAAATTGCATTTACTGAAACAAGTCGAGTTAATTTACCTGCAGTCAGAAATTCCCACTTTGAGGCAATGGTTCAATTGACACTAGAAGATAAGAACAGGTTTCTGGATACAAGGACATGTCCTTTCTGACTTTGCGGCTATATCAACTCATGTAACATTAACTAAAATGTCTATCTTTTCATTGTTGCTTAGGATGAACACAGAAATCAAAGATCAAGAAATGAACCGACCAGCTTCTGCACTCAGTGCTAGGAGAGGGGAATACGGAAGAACTCTGGGTGAGGCCAATTTTGGAAAGGATGGGAGCCATGTGGTTGGTTCTCGAAGATGGGAATTCGGAAGAACTATGGAGAAGGAGGAGATTGACAGTCAGAAAAAAGTTGTTGCTAAATTAGGAGCTACATCTCCATCGCTGATAAGAAAGAGGTCATCTTCTACAGCAGGAGAGGCATCTTTTCCAAGCTCTTCATCTGCACTTTCTGAATATGTGGAAGAGCTCAGGAGGAAAAGGGCAACAGAGAAACAGTCAGGAACATTAGGGTTAGAGGACACTTCACCCCTTCCAATCTACCAAACAACTGGTGCCTCCTCTCTGAGAAGATGCAGGACTTTTAAAGAGGATGATGAGTTCCCAAGAATGTTTGGAGTCACTGAACGTACAGACAGTGAAGGAGTGCCTACAGGAGCAGGCCTAGTGCGCTCCTCCAGCTTAAAATGCATATCATCTCAGAACACTGAGCCAGCGCGCTCCCCAGCTCTCAAAAGAATGTCAAAGTTTGGCTCCTGTGACTCACTTTTACTAAATATGGATAATACTTCCCTGACACTGAGTTCACCAGCTGTGGGAGTGGATGCCTTCAATTCATCGAGACTTAAGCCATGGAGAAGTTACCTGGAGCCATCATTAGAGGATGCAGCCAATGTTGATCTGGGGAAAGATGCTCTGGTATTTGAGAGTAAGCAATTCAGTGATGTTCCAAATGAAGGAAAGGGAAGTGACCCGTTCACTTGGAAAATACCAACTCTCAACTATGAAAGAAGAACAAATGTTGACTTTGACGACTTCCTTCCAGCAATTCGAAAATCCCAGTCAACAAGCAGTTTGTCCAGGCCTATCAAAGACAAGAGAGAAGGTCAGAGGCCAATGAGTGTTCATTTTGAAGACCAGATTACAGCAGATAGCACTGTGTTGTCTAAGATAAAGACCATTTCAAAGGCCAAAGAGGACCCTGGAAACCTCTCTGACTCATCTTCATCCTCTGGCTCAATCATTTCTTTTAAAAGTGCAGACAGTATCAAGAGCCGGCCAAAGATCCAAAGACCAGAAGGTGAAGGATGTGCTGGAAAGCTAATCACTGAAGGTGCTAAAGAGGAAAGGCGATGGGAGGCTGAAGGGAAAGAAGATGATGTAAATAACATTATGATGAAATATCTAGGAAAAGACTAAGGTAACTTGCTGAGATACTAACTAGGCCCTGTCTGTATGATTAACACTTAGCTTAGATTTGGTTAGCAGTTATAGGTTTGCCATTTGTGCCACTAAGTGAGAGGCTCTGCCCAGATTTCCACTGCAAATTCTCCTCTCCAGATGCTTCTGGCCTGGAACAGCCTAGTGCTGACTAATAAGCAAAACTCTGACCATAATCTACCATTCTACTTGACTTTATTGACTGATAAAATTAACATAATGAACAATCGTCTCTTGGTGATCCCTCCATCCCAGATTAGGGCTACATTCTATCCAGAGCAGGATTGGCCACAAGACAGCATACCCCTCCCCCAAGCACTTCTCCTGCTTCAGAGGCCAAAGTGCCCCAGCCCTCTTACTACATCAAGAGAGCAGGCTGTGCTGCTGCCCTGTGCCCAGGGAGTCCAGATGTGCTTGGCCCTCATGCAGGCTGTACAAGGGATAAAGGATGGCTCCTTGCCCTCTCCTGCGCCCTGCTATGCAGACCCTGTTCCAAGTGATCAGCTTACTAACAGGGTCTGTGCTTATCCCCTAGCCAGGGGAAGAGGCGTCCTGCTCAGGGAGTGACGGCTCTGCCAGCGTCACATGAAGGAGCCCGGTTCCCCATTAACACCGGTGCACAGTGACCATGAAGCACCACCATTTGGAGCGTTTTAAACCCACTGTGTTGCTGTGGGGAATGGGAGAGCAGGCTGCTTTGAGCCTAGCTTAGCCCCTCGCCCTTACCTAGTCACTGCGGTATCATCACCTTGCTCTTCTCACGCCGTATGGCACAGAGAGTCTCTGGGTTGGTTCTGAGACTGCATCCCTACAATTTTGCTTGTTTTATTAATCGCAAACGTTGACAAGCGTGAACCCCAAAACGCACCCCTCCAGAGAAGGTGGGTTTCGCTTCCAGTCACTCTTGCCCTCTGTATTCTGCATTTGCTTCTCACAGCCAGATGGATCGAGTTCTCTTACTGCCTTGGATGCTTCCAGAATTAAGATTTATTGCTGCGACCTAGGTTTGAAAGCACACTCCCTAATGAATGCATCATAACGGGAGCACTGTTTAAAATAGATTAGAAAGATGTTTTGTAAAAAATGCAGCCTTTAGACAGGCTTATTGGATATCAAGCTGTGACCAAATCTGCTACACCAACACAGGAGCAGAGGACGTCTTAATAATCTATTTCTTTAAGGGAATTGGCACTTGCATAATAAGATGTCCCAATTTCTCCCAGACTTAATGATAATAAGTGGTACCTATAAACAATAAAGCGCAGTAACATCCACCAGTCAAAAAACGATGCCTTTTGCTTGGAAATGAGAGCAGGAGTGTCCCAAAGAAGAACTTAAATGAACAAGCCCCCTATGCTGTCAGCTAACACATAAAGGACAGATGTTTGTTCGCATTAGAAAACTCTATAGCACAACCAGAGAGCAGTTTCAATATTGCCCATCCCAAATTCAGCTGCTCAGAATGGTATGTGGCATCTGTAGCTTGCTTGGGAATTGTTCTGTATCGAGTTCCGGGGTCTGAACACGTCTCTTAACCTGCTTCTGGCTTTCATTGGCTTCTTCTTGTCTGGAGCATGCTAAGCTTCCTGACCAAAAGCACAACAATATGAGAGACAGAGATTTGATGTACGTTATAATGGGAAGCTGTGTTTTGACCACTGCTTGCTTTATACAAAATAAAATATTAACTTCTTTGACTTAAGCCTCCTTTCTTCTTTCCTTTCCTTGCAGTGAGAACAGACAGCTGAAAACAAAATGCTTGTATTGAAAAAGGCCACCCCTACGTAAGTGCAGCCCACTGCTGTGGTGAGGTTCAGGGGATGTTTCTCAGTGTAATGCACACTCCTTAGAGCCATCTGCACTTAAGTCTTAATAAACAGCATTTCTGGCAACCTTTACTTCAAATGGATTTTTGCTTTGTCATTTAATCTGTGCACTCAAAATTCTAGCTTCCCAGGAGAGAGCAAAACTTCCAGTTTTTGATGTTTTTTTTAAACTAGGTGTTTGTAGCAAAACTGTGAATCTCTTCAGAAAAACTCTGTCATTGCCAAAGTCTGCCTCTTCAAACTGTTGGCATGTTGACTTGCTCTTCTTGTAAGGTTGAGTTAGGTGGGTGTTATAATTTACATGCTAAATACTTTTTGGCATGGCCAGAAATTTGCACGTAGGCAAAATTCAGTGTTGTGGGCTTTAGAATTCCTCATGCTCCTTTTTTGCTGCATTTTTAATTTAAACCAAACCTTTGCAGCAAGAAGCATTTCCTTTCTCACAGATGGCTGTCAAACTTTCATGTTAGGGCTCATGTAAGCTGTTACAATATACACAAAACTGGCTAATCATTTCCACCTTTTCTCTGGCCTTCTGCAGTCCCTACCACCACCATCTTCAAGTTTGAAGATGAACACGAGCAGAGAACACCTGACATTTTCATGTTTTCTCATGCCGGTGTCTGGCCCCTTAGTAACTTTTCCTGGTCCTAGTGCATTTTTCTAAAGCCAATAATGGAAGAATGGTGAAGTGGCATAATCTACCTCTGATTACAGCTGCACAATTTTAACCCATCTAGTTAATGGCTTGAATATTATTCAAAGCAAAACCAATCCATTCTGTTTTCCTCCTGCTTATATAAATAACCTAAGGAGGAAAACGAGATAATGACCATTGGTGTTTCCAAAAGGCTCTAAAAAGTTCTGCTGAAGTGCAGTCATAGTCATGGTAGTGTCATGGGCTCATCTCTAGCTGTAGAGTTCTGTTGTCCCTGGGGCTTATTTTAACTTGTGCTCTGTGTACTGCAAACTTTATGAATGCACCAGCCATCATGGCTTATGTCTTTTTGTTATGGGGCTTGTTGGCAATTCCTCCGTTGGTTTGACAAACACCTGCTCCTCTCTTGGTGAGAACACACAATGCACCTTGAGGTGTTTGAGAGAATGCCAGTTTGTTACCATCCCTGACTAGAGAAGAATTGTGTCTTTGTGTTGCTCTCTAGAGGAGAAAGAATGACTGGCTGGTTTTATACTTATCAAGCAAGGATATTAGTAGAGCTGGATTAAACAACAAATAACAGTACAAGGAGCATGCAGTTGCGTGTGTAGGGAAACAACCTCTCATTTGCCATTCTGCAGGAAGACACAACCTTGTGAGTAGTCCATGAAAGGGAAAGGCCAGCATGACCCATGTGTTAAAAGAACGTAAGTGCACAAGCAGTCATTTCCCTGGTGAAAGGCAGGAGCTAGCAGCTAGCAAGTGGATATTCAATGCTGGGTTGACTGTGCAATACTGAAACAACCCATGGCAGCTCTTCCCCATTATGGCCCTGCACCTCCTTTTAACACAATGGACTGCAATCATATGCTGTCACTTCCTCGCTGTCTGCTTTGTAATGACTTGGGCAGCTGGCCAGGCTTGTTTCTGAGCACAGCATGATTACCTAGTCCAGACAAAATGGTTATTGGAAGGAGTTCCATTCAGAAGGTGACCTCGTTGAACACTTTGACTTTAGTGGAAGGAAACACTGGCTCACATTTGATTTGAAATGCCTGGTAACACAACTCCTGGTGTCACTCAAAATAGTCAAGGACTCCAAAGGAACCTTGCAAACAAGCTACCTGGCCAAAAAAAGTCTCAGAGGGGAAGCCATATTGGTCTGTAACTTTAAAAACAATTAGTGGTCCTATGATACCTTAGACTTAGAGGCTAACCAAAATACATAGAATCACGAGCTTTCACGGGTAAAAGCTACTTTATCAGATGAACTGTCAAACTGGACAGTCTCTATGACAAAGGATAAGTGGACACAAATCAGACATTAGGAATGGTAACACACATAAATCTGTAGGGGAACAGTTGGTCATCCTATCATGGATTTAAAAGCAGCCATTCTTCCACAAAGGAATTTCACAAATCAGTTACAGAGAGAGTCTGCAGAACTGGAATTAATCTACGGATTTGACACTGTTCTTTGGGCTTGAAGAAAGACATAAACTGATTGGTGCATTACAAAGCCAATTTCTCCTGCCATGAACATCTGCATTTCCACATCAAAAGCTATATATGGGACACATCCAGCCCACTTAATTAGCCTCATTAACATGGGTCCTACAATTGACAGGCACTTCTGCTCTTATATCTCCCTTTTGGGGTTTATTATTTCCATTCCAATTCATCTAATGAAGTGGGTTTTTCCCATGGAAGTTCATAATTCTGTATATTCTGGTTAGCCTATAGGGACATGCCTACACTAGGAAAAAATATTTCGAAATAACTTATTTTGAAATAATAACTCCCAAAATAACTATTTCGATATAGGGTGTTCACACTACAGGGAAGCCTCGAAATTAGTCCGAGGCGGCTCCCTTAATGTGGACACACTACCTTGACTTAGCGCCCCAGGAAGCACTGGGGAGTAATTACTTTGAATGACTCTGGGGAGTAGTTATTTCAAAATAACAGCTGTGAAGTATCCACACTGCCATTATTTTGAAATAACTGTTTCAAAATAAGCATGATTCCTTGTGGGAAGCAGGAGTTGTTATTTCAAAATAAGCAGCCCTTTATTTTGAAATAATGGTCTTGATAGTGTGGAAGCTCTGCTTGTTATTTCTAAATAAGGGCCTGGTTATTTTTAAATAATTCCTTAGGCTATGTCTAGACTGCAAGCCTCTTTCAAAAGAGGCTCTTTCGAAAGCGTCTTTCGAAAGAGCCTCTTTCGAAAGAGAGCGTCTAGACTGCACGGAGAAATTTCGAAAAAGCGGCTTGCTTTTTCAAAAGAAAGCATCCAGTGAGTCTGGATGCTCTCTTTCGAAGAAGCCCTATTTACATTGAAGAACGCCTTCTTTCGAAAGAGGAACTTTCGAAAGAAGACGTTCTTCCTCGTAAATTGAGGTTTACCGCCATCGAAAGAAAAGCCGCGTTCTTTCGAATTAATTTCGAAAGAACGCGGCTTGAGTCTGGACGCAGGGGAAGTTTTTTCGGGAAAAGGCTACTTTTCCCGAAAAAAACCCTGAGTCTGGACACAGCCCTGGTGTAAACCATGGCGAAGTTTCCATAGGACCACTCGTTGTTTTTAAAGCTACCTGGCATCACTGTTCCATTCCTTGTTTAGAGTTTAAGGGTATGTCTACACAGCAAAGTTATTTCGGAATAACAAACATCATTCCAAAATAACAATGTGAGTGTCTACACAGCAATTCCACTATTTCAAAATAATTTCAAAATAAAGGGAGGCTTATTCTGGCTTCTGTAAACTTCATTCTATGAGGAATAATGCCTATTCCAAAGTAAATATTTCGAAATAAGGTGTGTGCAGATGCTCCACTTCTGCTATTTCGAAATAGCCCCTCACCAGGGCCATTCTAAGTTATTCCTCCTAGGGTTCTAAATCAAGATAGCACATCTACATTAGGGAAGCCTGCCTCGGACTAATTTGGAGGCTTCCCTGCAGTGTAAACATGCTATTTTGAAATAAACTATTCTGGAATAACTTCTGGAAAAGGTTATTCCAAAATAACTGCATTTTAGACGTAGCCTAAGCCCCTAAAGGCAGGAAGCATATCTTATCCCTTGTCTTATTCAAACCTAAACACATTTTCAGTGTTTAGCCAAGGATCAACAGTAAGAATAACATTAAATTCAACCATGGCTAGGTCAGAGGGCTATTATATACTCTGATGTTACTTACTAGTTAGTGCTTCCCGCAGATGCTGTGCTTTCCAAATATTAACAAGCTTACATAACACACTTGGGAGTTGGGGTAAGTAGGTATCATTGCCTGCGCAATTAAGATGATTTCAGGTTGTGGAACAGTTTATCAGGCACGTATGTTACTTTCAGGAAAAAAAAAGGATCCCGCTTTCAAAGCCAAAATGTATTCAAAGTGTTCCTTCTGGAGTTCTTCATTAAAAGGCCTTTTTATGGGCATATTACATTCCTCCAGAGTCCTCAGTGCAATAACATTAAGAAATCATGGCTTTTTCTTCAGATCCTTTCCCCCTTAAAACTGACAAAATGGATCACTACAGTACACTGCACACTCATTATAGCCTTTGCAGTTTCCGAAATGGAACCACGGCTTTCTTCCGTTCTCTCAGACTATAAAAAATAGAGAAAAGCAAATGAGAAATTATTTTAAAAAGCCACATGCCTCCTTCTCCTCTTCATTCATACCTTGCCAAAAAAATCACAGATTTTCAGACAACTGAGAAATCCTTGAGACCTGTCCTTCAAACCAGCCCGAATGTCTGTGTAGCTTTTATACCTAATAGCACTCTGGAAAAAAAAAACACAACCGGACAAAATTGACTGAACATGTCATGATCCCAGTGTTTGCCTGGGACTTTTGCTTTATGGGAATCAGCAGCTGCATAAAATTGATGAGAAGAGGGGAACTCCCATGCTATTTTTCAGTGTGAATGAAAATAAGTGGCTCCCACTTTCACACATATTGATCTATGCCACCGAGTTCCCGGGTGATAGGGTTGGTTTTATGCACCTACATGGAAGAACGGAGGCAAAACAATGAAGTTGGCTGCACTGCCTCATTCTGGCGAGTTGTTGGTGTAGCATTTTGGCAGGAGAGGGCACGTGGCAGGACAAACACACAATCTGGCAGCATCACAGCTTGGACCAGCCTACCATAATGATGATGGTTTTTTTTTAAATGATCTTCAATATAGTCAGCAAGGATCAAATGCTTTCCTACCTGCATTTTGAGTTCTGGCACATGTTTATTGTGGCCGTAGTCAGGAGCAGGGCCTGCGTGATTCTGTGCAGACAAAAGCAGACCTACACTTCTAGGCATAACTGCAAGCAAACCTCTGAAATGATTGAAGTTTGGGATGTATTTTGCTTTGTCAGCCAAATCCTAGCTCCTCTCTTCCCTGCCTGAATGAGGGCGTTCTGAATGGGGCATGATGATACCTCCTGTATCATGTGTGCTTTCGTAGTCATGGTGGTGAAGCTCCCCTGGACAGTGCTCTGCACTCTAACCCAATACTAAATGGTCATCTCAGCATGGCTTTGAGAAAGCATTTTGCTACTGCAAAGTGCCATGCTCTGCTAAGGGTAAAACTGGGCCCTTTATGATGAAAGGTCCCATTGCACTTGTCTCTGGAACAGGATTGCTACCCTCAGTGATTGCAATCCTCCTTTACAATCTGTCCCGTGTTGAGTCAGTTAGATGGGTATTATGTTTCTACTTAGAGTTGTGCTGCATTGTGATCTGCTACTGAATGACACCCTGCCCCAGAGGCTTCTGCCTTTCAAGGCCCAGGTATGTGTAGCTCTAGCCTGCCACACAGTGCACCATGATGTCTAATTTGTAAATGTCTGCACAGAGCATTGAATGAAAGGTTCTTTAAAAATGCAGGGATCTCAAAGTATTATATTATGAGTGGTGATTGGAACTCACTGACCCATTCATACAGATACCATAACATTTGCAGAAAAGCATGGCTAATAGTACAGCTTACTTTGCCCAGTGTATATTATACTCTTGTTCAATCTTAGCACCTATTGAATCCATCACAACTGAAGACAGCTAAGCCAGAGACCGGCCCCTATATTTCTCCCATACATTAGGTACAATGAATATGCAAATACCTTATAATAGATCTAGGCACTGCACAAGCATACACTGCCCATGTCATTGTTTTTAGTTATGTAGAACCCAGTGAGAAAATACTTTATCTTGTCACCCCAGTTATGTTCATTTGTCTACCCCACTGGCCAGCAGGATCTCTGGCCCAGCCCTGCTCTGGCTGCTGGCCAGGCTGGGCTCCAGGCTGCCTGCTGGTGGTTTGCATATTAGCAGCTCCCTGTAGCGATACCAGTAGCACATTGCTATAGGGAGCATCATTTATATACAAAGCACTGACAGTGCTCCCAGTCACTGGCAACCGCTGGGGCTGGGCCTCTCTGATCCAGCAACAACCATGGTCTTGCTGGACCATAGATGTTTCTGGACCAGAGTCCTGGACCACAGAGGTTCAACCTGTGGAGAATCTCACAGGCAGTCCACTTTCCCCATCCATCACTAACTGTCCATTTAGCTGGGTTCTCCTTAGGAACAGGGACCCCAGTTTCCCATCTCTCTCTGCTTTCAGGAACTGTTTTCTACTGGATTGCATTTCTCTTTGGTTCGACTCAGCAGCAGGCCTTGCAGACTACACTAACTTCAGTCATCTTGACTCAAACACTGAGAAAGGTTGTAAGTGCTCACCGTCTGAGAAATACTGTATTCCCCTCAAATGTATGTTTCCTGTTTGGACACCTCCAGGGTGGAAGGTTCCTTGGCCCCAGGACACCTGTATTCAGAGCCCCATTCAACAAAGCCTCAACACCATGTGCTTAAAGTTCAATGCATTGGCAGCCAAGTCATGCAGCTGCTTCACCTAGAGGTGCACTGGAAGGCATGTACTTGCCAGGCCCTGGGGCAGTTGCCTCCTTCTTTCCCACCTTTCCCCATGTCAGTGGACCTGGGCAGGACCAATCCCAATTAAATCATCCCCGCCAGGGCTTTGTCAAACCAGGACTTAAACACCTCTAGAGATGGAGATTCCACCCCCTCCCTAGGGAACCCATCCCAGTGCTTCCCACCCTCCTAGGGAAATAGCTTTTCCTGATATCCAACCTAGACCTCCCCCACTGTAACTTGAGACTATCTGCCACTGAGAACAGCCTCTCTCCATCCTCTTTGGAACCCCTTTCAGTGAGTTCAAGGCTGCTATCAAATCCCCCCTCACTCTTCTCTTCTGCAGACTAAATAGGCCCAAATCCATCAGCCTCTCCTCATAAGTCATGTGTCCCCAGCCCACTAATCATTTTAGTTGCCCTCCGTTGCACTTTCTCCAATGTGTCTACATCTTTTCTGTAGCGAAGGCCCCAAATTGGACACAATACTCCAGATTTGGTCTCCCCAATGCTGAATAAAGTCAAACAATCACTTCCCTAGATCTGTTGGCAATACTCCTATTGGTGAAGCCCAATATACCATTAGCCATCTTGGCTACAAGGGCACACTGTTGACTCATCTCCAGCTTCTCATCCACTGTAATCCCCAGGGCCTTTCTGGCCAAACGGCTGCTTAGCCAGTCGGTCCCCAGCCTGCAACAATGCTTGGGATTCTTTCGTCCCAAGGGCAGGACTCTGTACTTGTCCTTGTTGAACCTCATCAGATTTCTTTTGGCCCGATCCTCCTATTTGTCTGAGTCACTCTCAACCTTATCCCTGCCCTCCAGCTTAGGCAAGACTGAAACAAAATAGGCATTAAACACCTCAGCCTTTTTTACATCATCCAGTATTAGCTTTTCTTCCCAGCTAAGTAGAGGACCTACATTTCCTTTGTCTTCTTCTTGCTCCTAAGGTGTCAAAAGAACCACTTCTCATTGCCTTTTGTGTCCCTTGCTAAGTGTGGCTCGTTTTGTGCCTTAGCCTTTCTGATCCTTATGTGCTTGTGCTATTTGTTCTTGTTCCTTCTGAGCCATTTGTTCATGTTTCCACTTTTTGTAGGATTCTTGTTTGATTTTTCACATCATTAAAAAGTTCCTGGTGGAGCCATATTGACCTTTTACTGTTCTTAGCTTTTCCTTCACACCACAATATCTGGCTAGTGGGTTTTTAATGTTGTTTCTGTAAGAACCTGCAAGTTCTCCTGGACTCCTTTATCTTTTAGAGAATTGGTAGATAAGGTCTCATGGGAAGAAAATCTGTGTGTGTCTGCTTTTTTGTCCTTACTCTGCTGCTCCCATGCCAGCCTTTCCTTAGACTTGTGAAATCTGGCATTTCATGAGCACATTTACCCAATTGCCTTTAACCTTCAAAGTAACAACCTGTTCCTCCCTGTTAGTCAGAGCCCAAGCTTAAAAGGCTCTCTCGCTGGTTATGTCCTCCACCTTCTGAAGCAAAATATTGTCCCCAGGGCATGCCAAGAGCCTATTATATATTTTCTGTTTTGTCTCATTACAACAGATGCTTGGGTAGCTAAGGGTCTCCATTACTATTAGATCTTATGTTCTGTATATTTCTGTCGCTTATTCTAGAAACCTCACCCACCTCTTACTGACCTAGTGGTCTGTTCTTTGATGTCTATATTCCCCCTTCCTGTCTTCCCCCAGGGACTTTCAGCTGGCCTGTCTCACACTTCCTTCTGAGTCTGAGTGACAGTGTGTGTAGCCTTACTGTACAATAAACGTTTTCTCTTTGCTTCCTGTTATCATCTGTGCAGATATTCCAGTCATGACCTTCATCCCACCCTGGTCAATGATGACAGTTAAGTCATAATTTAATTTATGGCCTAATAATTCTAGTCCTTAGGGTTTATTCCCCACACCCATTGCGTCTGTGTAGTCACACCCATTGCGTCTGTGTACAGTCACACCCATTGCGTCTGTGTACATCACACCCATTGCGTCTGTGTACAGTCATTTGAGTCACTGAGAGTTTCCCCCACTGTTATCACTGCTGTTGATCCGATGTAATTTGCCATCTACCGCATCCCAACATATAGCCCTCTGTTACAGCGAGATCACTTTTTAAAACATACCTACCTGTGGGCTTTTATCATCAGCTCTCTCTGATCCTACTTGAAAACCCTCCTCCCTGGCTTTGTGAGTTGATGTGCAAAGATGTGTTGCCTTTTCTTGGGGTGATGCCACCCCCAGCTCAGGCCAGCATCCCATGGCAGAGCAAAGCTCACCTGCTGACAACTCCATACATCCATGCATTCACCTCCAGAGTGTACATGGCCCTGCCTGGGCTCTTATGCTCAACCAGGAGTCAGTTGGTCACTGAGGGCATGTCTACACTACAGAGTTTTGTCAGAAAAACGGCCATTTTGCTGAAAAAAATATATCCTACGTCCACACTGCAATCACATTCTTTGGAAAAAAATTGAAAGAACAGAGAGGTGTTTGCAACATTGGTAAACCTTTTTCTATGAGGAAGAAGCCTTTTTGTGAAAGAGTTATTTCACAAAAAGATGTGTGTAGACGGGGAAGAGGGAGTTCTTTCGCAAGAAAAGGAAAGAGAAAAAAGCCCTGGTGACCATTCAGTCCATAGCAATAACAGCTTACTTGCGAGACTGTCCATTCAGTGTGGACGCTATCTTTTGAAAAAGCACTTTTTCGATGCCCTTTGGCAGTGTGGACACTCTCTTTCGGAAGAAGTTTTTTCAAAAGATCTTTTCCGGAAAAGCTTCTTCCGAAAGCAGCTTGCAGTCTAGACGTAGCCTGAGTGTGTGGGCCTCCATCCCTCATCTGCACGATGGGGGAATAAGAATCATACAAGAACCTGTGCTACATGTGGAGGCTACACACAGAGTTGGAACCAATTTGTTCCTTTATCCTTTTAGTTAAGTCATTTGCTATGGTAACCTCACAGTCATCCCTAATAGAATGAAGATGCAAAGGGTCAAGTTCACAATGGTGCCTGTTTTTATCACTGGATTTATGATGGTCAGTGCTTGTCTGCAAGTTTAAGCTCTGGCAACCAAATGACCACCCAGACAGTTCCTGTACATGCACCGTCCCAGGGCTACAGGGGCTGAGCAGGGCTTTCCCAGGAAATGCTCCTCTTGGCTGGTACATGCAGTGGCCCAAGGCTCAGGAGCTGAGAGAAGGAAAAGGGTCTCTCCTGTGCTCTCCAGGCTGCATTGCTGGCACTGACTGAGGCAAGGGTCCTACATAAAAATGAATGAGTGAGCTCTTCATTACAGTGTGTCTCCTACTGCATGGGGGCAACCTTCAGTTCCACAGGCAGCCTTCCTGCGGGCACTGCCTAACACAGGGGCAGGGCTCTCTGTAAGCTGAGTGCATGGACAGCTGCCCAGGAGAGATTCAGGTGCCACCCAGCTAAATTCGCAGACTGCCTACAGCTGCGCACAGACAACAGCATGTGTTTCTCTGGTGGTGCACATCTGCACATGCTTTGGTGCACAGAACACAATTTATTCTGCAGAAGCATGGAAAACTTTAGAGGGATCCCTCCCCAGGAGTGTCTGACTTTGCATGGAACGTATATACAAAAGAACATGATTAAGATTTGCAGTGAGCTCCATTAATGACGCATGGACATTGCCACGTAAGCTACCTGACACGTGTCGGATTGCTCATTTGGGAACTTGCACCGCCTCCCAGTTCTGACAGCAGTGTCCTTCCCTTTTGTCATGGGGTCTGATAGGAGCAACCAGCTGCACCCAATGCTCTGTTGTGCTGAGCTCTATGCAAAGTAAGAATTAATCCTGGCCCCAGGATTTATGTGCCAATGCAGCAGGCCAGAGGAAGGTAGAACAGAGGCACAGAGACATGCTCAAGGCCACACAGCTCAGGGCGAAACAGCCCACATGTACCAGCCCTCCCCGGCTGTACCCTGTGCCCCTCCCCTTCCTGGGGGGGATTATTGTCATTCAGATGCCCTCCTCGGCGGCCCCTTGGTCGATCCTCCTGCTGAAGCAAAAAAAGGGTTGGCGAACTGGAATCGCCGGCCTCTTAGCGCCCCTCTACCTCCAGCCGTTCTCCGAGGATACTCTCGGTGCTCCCGAGCCCCGGCTACTCTCTCCACCTCCTCACCCAGGGTTATGGCGGCGCTTTTAAACACTGCGCCACTTCCGCCCTCCCTGACATCATGGGGGTGGAGCTGTCGCGTCTCCACGCTGGCTCCCCTCCCCTTGCGGGCTGCCAAGGTGCTCCGGCTCACCCTGCGCTGCACTGGCTCACCACCGTGCTGAGCTCACGGGACAGGGGAACGCCTCCGTGTCATCCCTGCTCCCGTCCCCGCACTCCCAGCCCGCCGCCCGTGGGTTGCCCGGCTCGGCTAGCCATCGTGCTGTGCGGGAGCACTCCGTGCACCACCGGGCTTCCTCCGCCCTGGTGCTAAGCAACACGTGCTCGGCGGGAGTCACCGTGCGGGGCGATGGTGCCCCATCACACCACGTCTTCAGAACGTTTATGTATCACCCTATCTACTGGACCCTGCAGCCTTATATTAAGCACCGTCTCAGGGTGAAGGGGAAAGGCCAGCCATTTGGCTCACTCGTGTTCCTGCCATTGGGTCTGGCGGGAAGTGTCTCTTGCCTGGGGCAGTCTGGCTGGGTCACAGGCCACATGACCCTGTTTTGCATAGTCACCAAATTTAGAATGTAAACGAAAAGTCTGCACACATAGGGTGCATCTACACTGCAGGGCTTAACTCAAAATAAGCTATGCAAATTGAGCTACATCAATTGCGCACCTTATTTCAGAATAGCTTATTTGAAATAGGGAGCATCTACACAGCACTTATTTTGAAATAGAGGATTACAGGAGTTGGAGTAAGAAGTCCTTGGGCTGGACAGAATTTTGGCACTATTTCGAAATAACTGCCTACTGTGTAGATGCAGACTAAGTTATTTTGGAATAGTGCTAGTTATTTCGAAATTGTGTTGCAGTGTAGACGTATCCATCATCTCAGTTTAGTGGCAGTAGCAAAACCTGACTCCTTAGATGCTGAGCTTTTAATTTGGAATCAAAGTAACATCACCTTGCTGCCACAGACTCACTGAGCAATAAAAGGTAGACGTTTACACTTCCAAAAGGAAAGCGGAGTGGAGTTTCATCAACATTATTCATTTATTTTGGCAGTGCCGCAAAGGAAGTTGCTTGGTCAATAGAAATGGATTTGCACAACATCTAACAACCTGCCAGGGGAAAACCGAGGTGCATGCTAGAACTTTTCAGCCTCAGTGCACCGAGTTGCCAGCTTTTAAATGCCTAGGCCACAAGGTGATCTCTACTTGCAGAGATGACAAAGAATGTTGACCAGTCACTAAGCTCTGGCTAAGCATAATACTGTCATCATGTTGTGAAAATGATACAAACTCATTTTTCCAACCTTATAATGCTGCAATGCACAGAAGGCAAACAGGTGCAGGGTCAGTGAAGTTGCTGTAGGAAATAAAGGAAAATGACAGTTTATGGCCTTGAGTGGGAGAAGAGTGTTCCGTCTGGTCCCTATTGTATTTTAACTACACTTGCTCGTGTTCACAACCACACCATTTTTCAGTTTGCCAGAATCATGAGAAAGGCCAGACTGGGTCAGACGAAAGGTCCACCCAGCCCAGTGTCCTGTCTGCCCACAGCGGCCAATACCCAGATGCCCCAGAGGGAGTGAACAGAACTGGGAATCTTCAGTGATTTCATTCAAAGAAAAGAAACGTTTTTCTGTAACATGCTATGGCCTGTCATCTCCATCATTCAGGTCCTTATGGGAATTCCATCTGCCTTTCCTGAACTGGCCAACCTGATCACCACAGGCTGGAAATTCCTAGGTCTCTGGTGCAAAGGTGATAATGTGGATCAGGCCCTCAGTGGCCACCAATCAACATCACAACATGGACTTCATTAGGACTAAGACATATGCTTACCATGAGACATCCAGAGGCGCTGCACAGTGCAGGATCTAGCCCTATGGGAAGCAAGCTAAATTAGTATTTTTACCAGTGATGGAGTTTAGGTGCGGGGGTGCTCAGTTGTATAAAGGCGGCCACAGACTGGCCTTAGCTAATGGAAGAGTGTGGGAGAAGGAGCCTTCTGGCTGGGCTGGCGTCTGGAGCAGCATGCTCAGGAATTCAGGCGTCACTGCTGTGCCTCATGGGGAGTGAGGAGTGAGTGAAGAAAATAGCTTGCTGTATCTGGAATGCCGCGAGTTCAGAAAAAGCCTGTGCCTGGGGGTGCCATGCTGTCAAATTGCTTTTTTGGTACATTAGCCTCCATGAGACCATCACGCAGGGCCAGATTCACAGCTGCTACCGGAAGAGTTACTGCCTTCTGCTAGGGATTCGATCAGCTGTTTAGCGGGTTTTATTGTTACCTATCTTTAGAACACACCAGACCAGCTGGAGGTTTCAGCACACTTTGAGTGCATTTTCAATTGTTTCCTTCTGGTTTTATGACTTTTGTACTTCTCTGTAGGGATGGATTCTGACCAGCTCCCTTGCCAGTCAAAGGGAAATTTTTTCTTTCACTGCAGTAGAAGCTGGGGAAAGTTCAGATTCTATAAAGAATATCCTCCCATCAGCTTGCATCTCTGGTGCTTTTATAATTGCCAAGGATGCAACACTAAAACCACGGCTCTTCATGTTAGGCAAACATTTGAAAAGTGTCTCCATATCAGACTGAAAAAGGCCCAGTGGTGCAGTGTGCTAAGTTTCTAATGAAGGCAAGTAAAGTGTGCTTCCTTGTTCAACAGCTACACCTTCTAAAAGTGTTCATCAGAGCAATGAATTCTCTAAAGAGCACCCTAGTTACCAGGACATTCATAAATTCAGAACATGGAAAACCAATCCTAGCTTACATTGCAACCAATACTAGATTTTGCATATAGGAATCATTTGGCTTTTCTTCCCATATACCTATTTTATTCAACACCACACCTGCTCTGTGCTTTATACGAATAATGCTACAATAACAGTCCATCTAGTTTTACAGATGAACACTGCTGTGAACACTCTAAACATTCATCATTGCTGGCCAGGCAAAAGAATGCTGCCTTAATGGCCCTGGGGATGCGGGCATGCAAGCATGAGGCTGATGGGGGTTGCAGGGACTTATCACTTTGGCAAGCAGGCCCACTTCTTAGGGGCAGAAATGTAGACGTTTAGGAACTCAGTTTTGGAAACTTCTGCCTCAACTTCTGCCACATAAGTGTGTGTGTGTGTGTGTGTGTGTGTGTGTGTGTGTCTATGCACGTGACAGAGAGAGAAAGAGAGAGGCTGAAGCAATCAGCGGATTCTTTTTCACTCCCATAGCTAGTTCACTGAAGAACTAGTTTAATTATATGGATCCCTTTAGCTTGGCCTTCCTGACAAACTTGCTGTCATGCTTGAAAGGCTGTTGTTTTTATGGCAGCTTCAGGTAATAGAATCACAGCCAATGGCTTGACTGAAATAGTATTTTCAAATAAATGGCAAGGCTGAATCATGCTGTCCTCTTAGCATTGCTCCTTTCTTGTAGGATGGGAGGGTTTTTATTTTAACTAGGATTTTAAAGAGCACAGAATGTACAAGAATAGGTAGAGAAGTATGGTTTGCAAGCCAGCCAAAAGCCCTAACAGTCAATGATTTACCAGTGCATTGGTTTCATGATGCTGGTGGGGGGGAGCAACCAGTAACACTGGGGACTGTGTGTTGAAGATCTGAGCTCAGCATCATATGGGCTGAGTACTGAGCTGGGATTAACACCAGCTCCAAGGCTGACAAAATGAAACCCAGCAGCTCCAGGAGCATGATGTGCCAGGAATAGGTAGGTTAGCAAGCGGATACTTGCATGTCCCTGGGACATCCCTTGCTTGGTCAGACCCACAGCCCTTCCTTTTCATTTAGTAGCAGCCCTGCTGTGCCTCATGCTGAGTGATAGCTGCTCGCTGGCAGCCTAGCAAAGCAGGGCTCTTGAACTACGGTTCTGAGAACAGTAAGTGACAGCGTGCTTCTGAGAGGAATGACTACACAGCCCCAACCCCAGTTTAAAGGACAGCCCTGGCAGGCTGCATTAATCCCTGATGCAGTGGGTGGGACCCAGTGTCTGTTGGCGCTGAATTTCCCCAGGCTGGCAGGTCTTTTCGTGCCCATCGACATTGGCAGGACCTGCAAGTGTGGCAGACGTGCAGATGATGAGCTGCAACTGGAGCTGCACCATGCTGCACGCAGCAAAAGCAGGGATCACTGCCTGCCAAGGACCCTGCTCCCAGGGCCAAAAGTCAGAATCATCTCGGCTCAGACTCTTACATCACAGCCTCTGAGTTCCTTCATGGGTTTGCTCATGAAAGCCCCCTTTCCAAACACAGGCCGCCCCCCAGAAATACACACAGTGACCCTGCAGCAGCTTGGGGTCTGTGTAATACTCTCCCAGTGTCCCACAGCAATACCTGCCTCTCCTGATACAAATTGCCCCACACCCTAGCCTCATTCCCCCCCCCCCCCCCCCCAACCTATCCTGCACAAGAGAACAGGAACTGCAGGGCAGCCTGCTTTTCTCTGGCTCGCTTGTAACTCAGAAACCCACTGGCGGGGATAGAGAAACGCCTTCTTCCATCTCCAAGGAGCTCAGATCTGATCAACTTGGGTAGGGGGCTTCCCATGGCCTCCCCCTTTCTTTCCAGCATTTGATGGGGGAGGGTGTCATGCCTGAGCGATACAGCAACGTGGCGTGAAATTGCTGTGGTGAGCGGAGCCTCTATGCAGGTGAGATGAGCTCTTTCTACCCACGGCGATGGAACTGAAATTACTCTCCCTGCAGGCACTTTAATAGGCCAGGAATCCTCCTCATGCTCTTCTTAATGTTTGCCATTGTGACTGGCCTTGTGCCTTGGGGCCGAATTCCCTGATAGCAGCTAAACCCACAGCTGTGACATCGATGTTCTGGCAACCTTCACGCAGGCGGGACTGCAGAGGATTCCCCGGGAATGTACAGGGCCGAGTCTGTATTGATGTAGTATCCAAATGGGAGCACTGCCGGGGCGAGGAAATTGGCTCTTAGCCTGTAAAAATAGTAACATAGCCGGGAATCGACTCTTTCACATGAGTCAGCCGTGCAGACAGCTGGGAGGATCAATACAGTGTCTATGAATGAGGCTGAAATGTAGCCTGTTCATGCTACTCCACAGGCTCCATGGCTTCCTGGGTGGTACATCAGGGTGGCCTGAGCAAGAGCACTGAGCTATATGCCATTTCTCTCCCTCGCTGTCCCCCACCTCCTCATCCAGGGGGCATTGCAGCAGCTTTGCCTCAGCACAGCCAAAGGTGCAAATGGTCCAACTGGAGACGAGCTCTACACAGAAAGAAAATCAGTCTGATGCACAGGAGATGCATCCCCGCCCAGCCTTACACATGATGAGATGTAGGTAGACACATGGGTGCACCTGGACCTGGTAATGGTCCTGCAAACCACAGAAGGGGCTAGAACAAGTCGTGTTGAGACTGTCTAGAAAATGATGGATTTATGCTTTCCGTTCTGCTCCCTCTTAGTAGCTTGTCAGCTGTGGGTTAGCTGCCGCTAACAGCCCAGCTGAGACAAACGTTTAATTCTGATCTGGCAAAAATGTTCAGGCTGAATTTTATTCTGTTTGAACCCCTGATGCATTTTCCTGGCACACATCTCTCTCCCGGCTCCTCACCCCCCCAACTCAGCCCCAGGTTCTGGAGGAGTGAAGAGGCTGGGGTTGTGCTCACACCCATTCAGCACAATCCCAAAGAGCCCCAAGCACACCAGGTCAGATGCCTCAGCATAAAGCTCTGGGCAGGAGGGCCTAATAGTGTGAAAGTTTCATGCATCTTCTGCAAGTCTGAGCATAGTTCCACAAGCAATGCCTGGTCCCCAACAGTCCGGGGAAAGGGTCTGATGTAGTGAAGCCTGTGAGACGGTTGCTGTGAATGGTTCCCCCATCTCGGCTCATCACTTCTGGAAATTCAGCTAGGCAATATTAAGCACTAACACCCCTGGGCCCCTCTCAGACAGCTGGATGCTCACAACTTCGTTGGTCTGGTGGTGGTGCAGATTATTTCAGCTGTAAATAGCTGGCATCTGTCAGTGTCTTGGGCCCCAACAATATTAGTCCCAGGCTAGCTATGTCCAAGGACAAACTAATTATTTACTTTGAAAGCTTTGCTCACACACAAACCTAGGTAAAGCCCCTAATATGCACCCTAACCCAGTGGTTTTCAAACTACAGGTCATGACCCAGGACTGGGCGGTGGAACGTTGGGCACCGGGTCTTGGTGCTGCAGTGGGATCAGGTGCCCAGTGGGGGGAGCTAAGGCAGCTCCTGCCTGTCCTGCACTGAAGGCTGCGCTGCGCCCCAGAAGTGGCCGGCAGCAGGGTGTGTGTGTGGAGGAGGAGAGTGCCCCGGGGCCCATGCACTGCCCCTACCCTGAGCACTAGCCCTGCACTCCCATTGGCTGGAAACCTGCTGCTGGCTGCTTCTGGGGCAGCCTGGGCTGAGGTGCCAGGAGAGGCAGGAAGCTGCCTTGCCCCCTCCCACCCCGCTGCACTGCTGACCGGGAGGCACTCAAGGTCAGCCCCTTCTGCCCTAGCCCAGACCCCCTCTCCCCAAACCGGAGCCCCGTCCTACAGCCCATAGACCCACCCTGGAGCCCGCACTCCAGTCACATGATGTTGGGTCACGACATCAACAATTTCCCTCAACTGGGTGATGAGAAAAAACGTTGGAAAACCTCTGGGCTAGGGTTTGTCCCTGCATGATTAAAGCAAATGGGAGCCCTTGTGGAGGCCCTGTTGAAGCTATGCAAGACCCACAGCCCAGCACAGTGATGCTAACCGCCGTACAATGGACATGGTACTCATGGACACCCTGTTGTTTCTCCGCTGGTCACAGGCGAGCTGCTCAGATGACTTGAAAGAGAGACATTGCTTTGAATTAAAATCCTGATAGAATAGCTTGAGCTTAATTACAGCGAACGAACCCCGTGCTTGCAGCAGCAGCACATTGCAAACCAGCTGGTGGGCGAAAAGTTTCTACAGCAGGAGCCGTTCCAGAGAGCAATGCACCAGCATTAGGAGACTTTAGTGAAAACAGAATTTATTTTTAATGGAAATAACTAGTGAGAGGTTCATTTGCATGCATATTGCAAAGCTTAGGCATTGGCAGTACAAATTCAGTCCACCCAGACATCACTTATGCTGAACCAGTGCAAGATCGAAAACTGGGGCAAACTGTTGATGCTGCAAATGCTAGATATTGGGAATATTAATGCTCCATTACATTGGGCTCTGTATGTGAAAGTGTTGAGCACAATGAATGTGTCTTGTTAAATGGCTGGGGACATAGTGGCCATGTAATCTGGTAGTTGTTGCAGGGAGGAAGGAAGAACAAAATTAATGGCCGTTTTCTTTTTGCTGAAATACAGATTGAAAAATAATGCATAAAACATTTTTAGATGAAAAAAAACATTTTAAGCATTTGAACACTGTATAAAACTGGTAACCTAACCTCTGGCAGTTTTTGAGAGAGTCTCCCAGGGTGTGTCTACACAGCAAAATTATTTCAGAATAATGGCTGCTATTCTGTAATAACTATGCGAGCGTCTACACAGCAAGTCCGTTATTTCGAAATAATTTCAAAATAACAGATGGCTTATGCTGACTTCTGTAAACCTCATTCTATGAAGATTAAAACCTATTCTGAAATAGCTATTTCGAAATAAGGCATGTTTAGATGCTCCACTGCTGATATTTCAAAATAACCCCTCTCCAGGACCACTCTAAGTTCTACCTTCTGGGGCTCTAAATCAAGATAGCATGTTTACATTAGGGAAACCTGCCTTGGACTCAAGATAGCATGTTTACATTAGGGAAGCCTGCCTTGGACTCATTTTGAGGCTTCCCTGCAGTGTGGACGTGCCATATTGAAATAAGATGTTTTGAAATAACTATTCTGGAATAGCTTATTCTGAAATAACTGTGCATTGTAGACATAGCCCCACAGTAGTCTTGCTGGCAAGTTAAAGAAGTAAGGAATGGATGAATGGACTGTAAGGTGGATTGGAAGCTGGCTAAATCATCAGGCTTAATAGGTAGTGATCAACTCTCGATGTCTAAATGGCGGCTAATATCAAGCTAAGTGCCTCAAGGTTTGGTCCTGCAGCTGGTTTTGTTCAACATCTTCATTAATGATCTGGATGATGGGGTGGATTGCACCCTCAGCAAATTCATAAGAACATAAGAACGGTCCTACTGGGTCAGACCAAAGGTCCATCTGCTCCAGTGTCCTGTCTGCCAACAGTGGCTAATGCCAGGTGCCCCAGAGGGAGTGAACAGAGAATCATCAAGTGATCCCTCCCCTGACACCCATTCCCAGCTTCTGACAGAGGCTAGGGACACCATCTCTACCCATCCTCGCTAGCAGCCAGGGCTCGTCAAACCGCAGTGAGCCCCGCTCGCCAGCCGTGCTGTCCAGCGATCTGCACATGCACAGATCATCCTGCGCATGCACAGATCTCCTGAACCCAGCTCTTCCAGGTTACAATCTACTCGCCATGGGCAAGTAGATTGTATCATTTGTCGAGCCCTGCTAATAGCTATTGATGGCTCTATTAAATCCATAAATTTATCTAGTTCTTTCTTGAACTCTGTTAAGGTCCTGATCTTCATAACATCCTCTAGCAAGGAGTTCCACAGGTTGACTGTGTGTTGAGTGAAGAAATACTTCCTTTGGTTTGTTTTAAACTTGCTACCTATTAATTTCATTTGGTGACCCCTAATTCTTATGGGAAAAAGTAAATAACATCCTTATTCACTTTTTCCAAACCAGTCATGATTTTATGGATCGCTATCGTAGTCCCACTTAGTCTTCTCTTTTCAAAGCTGAAATCTGAAACTGACACTAAGCTATGGGGGAAGGTAGCTATGCTGGAGGGTAGAGATAGAATCCAGAGTAACCTAGACAAATTGGAGGATTGGGGCAAAAGAAATCTGATGAGGTTCAACAAGCACAAATGGAGATTCCTGCACTTGGGACAAAAGAATCCCAAACATTGTTACAGGCTGGGAACCGACTGGCTAAGCAGCAGTTGTACAGAAAAAGACCTGGGGGTTACAGTGGATGAGAAGCTGGATATGAGTCAACAGGGCGCCCTTGTAGCCAAGAAGGCTAATGGCATATTAGGGTGCATTAGGAGGAGCATTGCCAGCAGATTCAGGAAAGATTATTCCCCTTTATTTGGCATTGGTAGGGTCACATGTGGAGTACTGCATCCAGTTCTAGGCCCCCTACTATAGAAAGGATGTGGACACACTGTAGAGGGTCCAGCGGAGGGCAACCAAAATGATTAGGGGGCTGCAGCACATGACTTATGAGGAGAGGCTGCGGGATTTCTGCTTGTTTAATATGCAGAAGAGATGAGTGGGGGGTGATATAACACAGCCTTCAACTCCCTGAAAGGGGAGTCCAACAGGGATGAAGCCAGGCTATCCTCAGTAATAGCAGATGATACAATACGGAGCAATGGTCTCAAGTTGTAGTGGGGGTGGTCTACATTGGATATTAGGAAAAACTATTTCACTGGCAGGCTGGTGAAGCCCTGGGATGGGTTCCCTAGGAAAGTAGTGGAATCTGCATCCCTAGAGGTTTTTTTAAGGGCCGGGTTGACAAAAGCCCTGTCTAAGATGATGTAGTTCGGATTGGTCCTGCTTTGAGTAGGGGGTTGGACTAGATGTCCTCCTGAGGTCTCTTCAGATCCTAATATTCTATGAGTCTATGTATTGCAATCCAAATTAACTCAAATGAAAGAAGAACCTTTCTAATAAAGGCCAAGAAGGGAAGTCATGGGCTACGTCTAGACTGGCATGATTTTCCGCAAATGCTTTTAATGGAAAAGTTTTCCGTTAAAAGCATTTGCGGAAAAGAGCGTCTAGATTGGCAGGACGCTTTTCCGCAAAAGCACTTTTTGCGGAAAAGCGTCTGCGGCCAATCTAGACGCTCTTTTCCACAAAAAAGCCTCGATCGCCATTTTTGCGATCGGGGCTTTTTTGCGCTAAACAAATCTGAGCTGTCTACACCGGCCCTTTTGCGCAAAAGCTTTTTTTTTTTTTTTTTTCAGACAGTAGGAAGTCAGTGTTCTTGCGGAAATTCAAGCGGCCAGTGTAGACAGCTGGCAAGTTTTTCCAGCCTAGACACAGCCAAAGAGTTTAAACCAGGTAGTAAGAAAAGTTGGGAAATTCATCATGTTTTTGAAACATGGTGGATGAAATTCATCCCTGCCTAGGGATCAGCAAAAAGGCCAGATATGTTCTGTTTTGGCATTATTTTTACTCTATATTAATAAAGCAGTTCAGCAAGACTTTTTTTTTAATGTCCTAATCAACACTCCATAAAGAGTGTTTATTTTGTAGAGTTCGGACTCCTAAATATCATGAGTGAGCGCCTTGGGTCTACGTCTCAGAGGAGTAGCCATGTTAGTTTGTAACTTTAACAATGAGCAGTCCTATGACAACTTAGGAACTAATAAATATATCATATTATGAGCTTTTGTGGGCAAAACCCACTTCATCAGATGAATTGGAGTGGAAATTACAGGATCCAGAATATATACCAGCAAAAGCAGTTACCTGTCAATTGTAGGGCCACAATTAATGACCATTTTGGGATTGTGTATGAATTTTGTTTTAGATTATAAATGCTCTATGTTTAACAATCATCCTTTTCAGAATCAGACACTCTTTTCTGTCTCCTTTGCACAAGTGTGCAGGCAAGCTACCCAGGAGCGTTTAAGGCAGGGCTACTCAACAAGTGGCCTGTGGGCCACATGCAGCCTATGATCTGTTTGTTTGTGGCCCCGATGTGGTTTGGGTTTAAACGTGGCTCAAAAAGTGCAGCTGGGAGCCAAAACAAAAAAGTAGTCGACATCATGATTTTCTGCTGATATGCATTTTAGTAGTTAAATTCCTGGACTGTTATTGCTCATTAAAAGTGCTGTCACATGGGTAGAAATTGGGTAAATATTGAATTTTATTAATATCAGCAGAACTGACTTAAATGGGGCCTGCGTGTCGTGAAACTATTTGCATATATTTGCCTATATATTTGCATGGATATGTAACCACACTTAAATTGCAGCCCTTAGCATGTGCTGGGAGTATCATTGAAGACCCTGGGGCTTCCAAAGTTGAGTAACCCCAGTTTAAAGACACGAATAGATCTTGCCCAAACAAAACAAGTGCAAGGCTTCATCCCAGAGGAAACCAGTTTTCTGCAGCTTGTTCACAGGAAGGAAGGGCTCTACAACATGGAAAATCTCCTGTGGGGAGCAGAGACTAACCCCAGGTCTACACTAGACAGGGAAAGTCAGCTTAAGGTATGCACTTCCAACAACATAAAATTCATAGCTGGAGTCAGTCTACTGTAAGCCGAGCTAGGTACCACGGTGGGAGGCTGACAGGAGCATCTTCGCAGGCAGGGTTGCAAACCTAGTGAGGAGGGCTTTAAATTAGGTTCGTCAGGGGACGGTGACCAAAACCCTAAGGGGAGTGGGAAAGTTGTATACCAGGAAGAAATGCAGAGAGGAACGAGCAAGAAAGGAGGGCCCCTGATTCGAATGGAGAAGATAGGGCAATCAACCTGAGGTGTTTGTACACTAATGCAAGAAGCCTGGGAAACAAACAGGAAGAACTGGAGGCCCTGGCCCAGTCCAAGAAATACCGTATGATTTAATTGAGATAACAGAGACTTGGTGGGATGACTCGCATGACTGGAGCGCTGTCATGGAAGGATATAGACTGTTCAGGAAGAACAGGCAGGGGAGAAAAGGAGGAGGAGTTGCACTATATGTAAGAGAGCACTACGATTGCTCTGAACTCCAGTATAAAGAGGGAGAAAAACCTGTTGAGAGTCTATGGGTTAAGTTTAAAGGAGCAAACAACAGCACTGATGTTGTGGTTGGTGTCTGCTACTTGGCCACCGAATCAGGTGGATGAGGTAGATGAGGCTTTCTTCGGACAACTGAGAGAAGCTTCCAGATCACAGGCTTTGGTTCTTGTGGGGGACTTTAATCACCCTGACATCTGTTGGGAAACCAATACGGCAGTACACAGGCAATCCAGGAAGTTTTTGGAGAATGTTGGGGATAACTTCTTGACACAGGTGCTGAAGGATCCGACCAGGGGCCATGTGCAGCTTGACCTTCTGCTCACAAACATGGAGGAACTAATAGGGGAAGTAGAGGTGGGTGACAACCTGGGAAGCAGTGATCAGGAGATGGTAGATTTCAGGATCCTGACCAAAGGAAGAAAAGAGAGCAGTAAAATACACACCTTGGCTTCAAAAAAGCAGATTTTGACTCCCTCAGAGACCTGATGGGCAGAATCCCCTGGGATGCTAACATGAAGGGGAAAGGAATCCGGGACAGCTGGCAGTATTTTAAAGAAGCCTTATTGAAGGCACAGAAAGAAATCATCCCGACGTGTAGCAAGAGAGGCAAACATGGTAGGAGACCGGATTGGCTTACAGGGGAAATCCTTGGTGAACTTAAGCACAAAAAGAAAGCTTACAAAAAGTGGAAACTTGGACAAATGACCAGGGAGGAGTTTAAATGTATAGCTCGAGAATGCCGGTGGGGTATCAGGAAGGCAAAAGCGCAAACGGAATTGCGACCGGCTAAGGATGTGAAGTATAACAAGAAAGGTTTCTACAGGAATGTTAACAAGAAGAAGGTGATCAGAGAGGGTGTGCGGCCCCTTCTGGATGATGGAGGTAACCTAGTGACAGATGATGTGGGGAAAGCTGAAGTACTCAATGTTTTCTTTGCCTCTGTATTCACGGACAAGGTGGGCTCCCGGACTAATGCGCTAAGTGACGCAAGATGGGATGAAGATGGACAGCCTTCGGTGGGTAAAGAACAACTTAGGAACTATTTAGAAAAGCTAAACGTACACAAATCCATGGGTCCGGACTTGATACATCCGAGGGTACAGAGGGAGTTGGCAAATGTCGTTGAGGAGCCTTTGACCATTATCTTTGAAAAGTCGTGGAGATCGGGAGAGATCCCGGATGATTGGAAAAAGTCAAATGTAGTGCCCAACTTCAAAAAAGGGAAGGACTTTAGCAAGGCTTTTGATACGGTCTCCCACAATATTCTTGCCAGCAAGTTAAGGGAATGTGGACTGGATAAATGGACGGTAAAATGGATAAAAAGCTGGCTAGAAGGCCAGGCCCAGCAGGTAGTCATCAATAGCTCGATGTCAGGATGGCGGTCAGTTTCTAGTGGAGTGCCCCAAGGTTCTAGGACCGGTTTTGTTCAATATCTTTATTAATGACCTGAATGAGGAGATGGATTGCACCCTCAGCAAGTTTGCGGATGACACTAAACTAGGGGTAGAGGTAGATACGCTTGAGGGCAGAGATAGGGTCCAAAGTGACTTAGACAAATTGGAGGATTGGGCCACAAGAAATCTGATGAGGTTCAACAAGGAGTCCTGCACTTGGGACGGAAGAATCCCAAGCATAGTTACAAGCTGGGGACCAACCAGCTAAGTAGTAGTTCTGCAGAAAAGGACCTGGGGGTTACAGTGGATGAGAAGCTGGATATGAGTCAATAGTGTGCCCTTGTAGCCAAGACGGCTAATGGCATATTAGGTTGCATTAAGAGGAGCATTGCCAGAAGATCCAGAGATGTCATTATTCCCCTTTATTCGGCTTTGGTGAGGCCAGATCTGGAGTATTGTGTCCAGTTCTGGGCCCTCCACTACAAAAAGGATGTGGACGCATTAGAGAGGGTCCAGCAGAAGGCAAACAAAATGATTAGGGGGCTGAAGCATATGACTTCTGAGGAGGGGCTGAGGGACTTGGGTCTGTTTAGTCTGCAGAAGCGAAGAGTGAGGGGGGATTTGATAGCAGCCTTCAACTTCCTGAAGGGAGGTTCCAAAGAGGATGGAGAGAGGCTGTTCACAGTAGTGACAGATGGTAGAACAAGGAGCAATGGTCTCAAGTTGTGGTGGGAGAGGTCCAGGTTGAATATTAGGAAAAACTATTTCACTAGGAGGGTGGTGATTCACTGGAATGGGTTCCCTACGGAAGTAGTGGAGTCTCCATCCCTAGAGGTGTTTAAGTCGGCTTGACAAAGCCCTGGCTGGGTTGATTTAGTTGGGATTGGTCCTGCCTTGGGCAGGGGGCTGGACTTGATGACCTTCTGAGGTCTCTTCCAGCTCAATGGTTCTATAATTCCATGAAATGCTCTTGTTGGCTTCCCTTATTCCTCATGATTGCCAGGAGTACAGGCACCAGATGGAGCAGCCCTCAGCGTTTGATTTACAGGTCTTAACTAGACCAACTAAATAAAATGCTAGAAGAGTGATCTCCAGCACAGCGAGTGAAGATGTGCCCAGAGAGATCAGAGCAGGGATTTAAAAACACACAGAAGACTGTGGAATTGAGGAGGTTTCCTGAGTCAAAGGGACCTGGTGACTGCAGGGCCAGTGTTAGCTCAAGGAATCTGGAAGGTGAGCCATGATTCAGAAGAGAAGTCTGACCTGGAGAAGTGATGTCTTAGAGAGAGGCTCTTGGGCCCTGATAGGACACTGACCCAAATCCAAATGAATGCCCATCGTGGTGAGGAAACAGAAGCAGGGAATGATGTGCAGTTGTTTTTACTGAGACTGGTATCTCTCATTCTAATGCAAAGAGTCTTTGGTTTAGAAATGGCCATTATGTCCCCCAATGCACAATCTGATTTCTATCCAGAATCACTTTCCTTTGCAACACAGAAATATCAGTGATTGCTCTGCTACGCCCTGTGTCTGGGGACTGTGCCTGGACTGGGAAGGAGATGGATTTGATACCCTAACCTTGATAAGTTGTACAATCCGTTAGCATGTCCGTGACGTTGTTTAATTGGGAGGGAGAAATGGTTCCACAGTTGCGCTTTGTGGAAGGCTTCCTCACAGTTCCAATGTAGAAATGGGATTTCACGGCTGACCATGCAAGGAGAGGGAGGGCATGCTGTCCAATGGATGGACTAATGGAGAATGTCACATTGTCAATTGGATGGCTGGCGATGTCCCTTTCTACTAATCACCAATAAGCACTCCACATATGAGTCTGTGCTCAGGTTAACATCCCCTTAATACATTTATAGCCAAAAATAATATAACACACGTTTCTGGTACCCACCGTCCCTTTTGAACTGCCTTCGGTAATGAGGTCCATGTGATCAGGGGCCACTGCCCCTGCACTGCCTAAACTCAAGTCCACCCTACCATATCTCTGGTTTGCATTGGGAGGCTCTCTACAGTGAACAATTACTCAGGACTTTGTTCCTGGAACAAGCGTAACTCACCCACGTGGCCCAGCATGGGGCGGTAGGGGGACCCGGGCCCTCCCTCAGTCTGAGTCCCAGCCCAGGGCCCTAAGAGCAGAGGACCAATCCTCTGCTCAGTTGGTGAGGCTACTGCCCACAACTCACCAACCTCAGGGCCATTTGAATGGAGTCCGGATTACCCCTGCCCTGGGTCGCTTCCTACCGCCACACAGTCCTCACTGTCCTGTCCACTCATCGACGATGAAGCCTCCAGTCCCTGATGTCTCTCCCAGGTGTCTTGTGGATGGCGCAAAGCCCGCGAAGCGCTGCCGCCATCCCTGGGACCCCCCTTGATGCGGGGCTCCACCAAGTGTGCTCTCCATGCTTCAGGATTAGGCTAAACCATCCAGATGGCCCCGGTCTGCCCAACGCAGCCTCTCCACCTGAGGTCCCCCCCCCGCCAAGATGCTGACCGGTGCCATATAAGCGTCCTTGCTGGACAGATGTAAGAACCATCACCTGGCAGCGCTGCTAGCATGCTGCCCCCGCTTCCTTCACCCTGCGTTGACTCTCTGAAACCTGCGTGGCCAGCGGCACAGGTGCATGCACCACAGCAAAGCTGAGGCGGGGACTTCTCTCCCCAGAATCCTGCCCCTCCCCTCTCTGCAGTGCAGGGGTTGAGCGCTGCTACGCCATGGGGTGTGAACACCCCATTACAGGAAACAAGGCGTGGAGTTCTGCTGCTGACTGCCTTGGGTACAATGGGGCAGACTCACTGAGTTGAAAGGCGTCACTCCAGCATGACAGAGTGGAGAATCAGGCCCATATCCGCTCTGTGCTGCAACCAGTCCAATAATTACAAACAATGTGGACAGAGGGTCGGAAGCAGAAGTGTGAAAAATACCCATCGGCACTGCCCAGCATCCAAGGTCTCTTCTCATTTTGCTACAAACTCAAATGTAGCTCTGAACATGGGCGCTCTTCGAACATGAGCCATGAGCCAAGCAAATAGAGCTTTGGCGTTCAAACTATGGGAACATGTGTTTGATGGCAAGTGCCAACAAAGCAACATTTGGAGGTTAAGAAATGGCACGATACAGACAGATTTATATGAGGAATGTAGTGAAATGGTGACAGCAAATTTCACAGAGCTCAAGCTGTGCAGTTTTGATCATTAATGAATATTTGTACAGGGCTTTGGGATCCTGAGCTGAAAATGTGTCAAGCCATCCCATCCTAAAGCAAGAGAACTAACATGCTGTAGAAGAGAAGCAGAAGTATATGGAGAGAAGTTAGGAGCCTGTCTGTAGTCCAAAGTGAGTTAAGGCAGCTATGAAACCAAATTCACCCATGGAAAGGGCAGCTAAAGAAAGTGCTGGTAGAAACCAAGTGCCCAGGACAACTTTTTAAGACTGGTCTCTGAGGGTAGAGAGCCCTGAATAGGCTCTCAGGAAAATGGAGTCATATGTTATTCCTTTATCATCGTCATGGTTTTCATCAGCAGTTGGACTATCTTGGGTCACACACACCGGCACCCCAGCTGGCCAAAATCACTGGCTCTCCTGTGGAGGGCAGGCTCTTATTCTTCACCTGAATGGCAATGCTAATCTGAATGGAGAAATGATATTCTGCAGCCCAGCAAGCTGCAAACTCGGGGCTGTCGCTGGAAGCGAAGGGTGCATTAATAAACTCTTGCTTCCAAGCAGGGCTGTAAGCTGTGCACCCTTGAAACATTTGGGAATTAACGTTGCCAATTGCAATTTGGAGCCCCGAACACCTCGCAAATTAAATTATTTATTCATACGCGATGTGCTTACAATTGCAAAAGAGAGTCCCTTAATTGAAAGCGCAGCTAGCATTTTAATAGAGCCATAACAGGATGAAATGTGCATAAAAGGAATAAAAGTGTTTAAAACGATTGCTCATGGTTAGTGAATATACTGAGGCTCCAAAATATCTACACAAAGAGCTCTGAGCTCCTATGGGCACAGAGGTATTTAACCTTTCTTGTACAAGCCCTAGGCTAAATTTCACCTAATTCACAATTATGACATTAAGTCAAGGAGATCTCCCTCCACTGGCCCTACCTACCAGGAGCCAATCAACTCAGGAGCCCCTCAACTAGCATATTACACTCACCCCAAGTACTTACAGTCATATGCACAACCCTGGGGGCACTCTCACCCCAATGGGCACACTGAAACCCTTGGACCACACACCTTGCACAACAGGGACCAGCCACCACATGCAGACCGAGCACACGGCCATCGCATGGCAACTTCTGTGCCAGGACCCTCGGTGGCAGCAGGGGAGCCGAAGAAGAGAAAGAAGAACCCACTTGCCATCGCTGTCCGTGTATGACACCATTGCGCTGCCTGTCCCTATCTAACAGTGTGGCTGGCTCTCTGGACATTTTCTTTGGGAGGTCCAAGTGGCACAACATAAGCTAGTGGACATTTTTGCACACAGCTTTGGCCAAAATTGCCCTTCCCATGTCTGATGTTCTGATGGACCCTGTCAAAACCATTTGGCAGCCCCCTGTGACTGCCCCTCCAAACTGCTGGCAAGGTCTGACAAGCAATATTATTCAAGACCATCCATAGAAGGGTGTCAGGTCTGGAGAAACACTCCCTCCCCATGCCTCCTCAGGCCCTGCTCTATTCTTCCTCTTCCCGCCCCTGCTAATTTCCTGAGTGACCAGTGGGAGGCGTCGCAGCAGCAAGTCTCATCCCTATTACATGCCCCCTTGATACCACCAGACTATATATTCACAACAACAGCAGCAATCTGAGTTGCAGGGTCACAGGCACAGGGCCTCTAGGGCATGACAATCTACATTTTTAGCGGTGATGTCCCAACCATCAGCCTCCAGGCAACAAATTTGAAGCCTTGGTGGAGGACCCAAGAACACCAGCTCTATCTGTGCTGAGGCCATCTCTCCACCAATCATTCATGGATTCCCTACTTCCTTTCTGTTCCATCTGCAAGACCATCACCTCCAACAAATGGGTGCCAGAAATTGTGCAAACTGGTTACTCCATCTCCTCCCTTTCCTCTTTATGGGGATCCCTCTCATGAGCACCTACTGCACTATGAGGTGAAGCACCTCATGCGACGAGGAGCAGCAGAATCCGTTTCAACACAACAAAGAGAAAGAAAATTTTATTTGCACAAAGAAAAAGTCCAGGGGATGTAGAGTAATAGGCAACCAATGGCGACTCAATAAGTTTGTCAAAGCACAATTCAAGATGGACACATGAAGCACCATAATCCTAGCACTGAAAGGACGGGATTGGTTCTCAATCCAAGGGTACCATGTAGGGATGCTGGAGAGGGAGGGGGGAACAGCAGCCATGAATACTGTGTTGCGGCTTGTTTTCCTTCCCATTTTGCTGACTATCAGAGAGCAGGAAGAAAGTAGACAGATTTTGTGAATTACTCCTCTGCCCCCTCCTTTCACCAACCAGGAGTGAGAGGCATGCACAGAAGCTGTGTGCTTTCCCCTCACTCCCTGATAATCAGGAGAACAGGAATAAAAGCCAGCCATGTCCTGGCACACATGGCTACTACCCTCCGTGTCCTCCTGAAATGGCGCCCTTGTCTCAATCTCTGGAATATTATTTCCATGTAACAATACACCCGTCCTACCAAAAGGTTTTCCCACTTCACTATTAGGACCATTTTCAGTGCAAAGGTTCTCCTTTTCAGCCTCTTCACTGCCTCTCAAGTGTTTTCAAAAGTACTAGTGATGGTGACAGCCTATCTGTGCAGAAGCACAATTGTTATTCCCATACCTGGAAAACCGCCAGCTAAAAGTGCCAACAGAGGCTATGTCTACACTGTAGGGTTTTCTGGATTACCTCCGATATCCTGGAAAAACTCTGCAACATCCCAGGGACACATTTGCTCTTCCGCTTTTTTTTGTGGAAGAGCAAACATGCTCTTTTGGGAAGCCCTGTATATTCCTTTCTGAAAAAGCAATAGGAAAAGGCTATGCAAATTGCGGAGCACAATTTGCATCGCTTTTTCCGACAAAGGCCTATAGTTTAGACCTAGCCAAAGTAGGCAGCATTGCAAGCCACCAAACAGACAGTAACCTTCTGATTGGCCTGGGTGTGGGGGAGCATGCCAAACCTCTTCCAGGGAATGGGTGCCTAGTGGGTAAGAGGGGCAAAGGGGCTCCCCTCGCCCTCCCCTATCCCGCCTCTTCCTGTTTAGGCCTCGCTCCTTCCAGGGTGGTCCGGGACTACTTCAAAAAATGTTGAAGTGGTCCCTGGGCAAAACTTATTGCCCAGCCTTGGTCTACACAATCACACGTAGCTCAAAATAAACTACACAAATTGCGTAGCTTATTTCTAGATAGCCTGTTCTGAAATTAGGCGCTGTCTAAATAGCTCTCATTCTGAAATAGAGTGCTATTCTGATGAGTCCCTTAATCCTCGTGCAACGAGGTTTATGGGACATTGGAATAATAAGCCCGTTATTTTGAATGTATTTCAAAATAATGGGCTTGCTGTTAAGACGCACAGAATGCTGTTTCAGGATCACGGACATTATCCCAAAATAGTGCTGCTGTGTAGATGTCCCCCTTGTGATACATGCCTCCTGGAGTGGAACATCCCTCCCCCATGCCTTCCCTCCCATTCCTTTCTTGGAACGTGCGATTCACGAGTCTCAGAGGGGTAGCCGCATGAGTCTGTGACTTCAAAAACAATTAGTAGTCCCTATGGCACCTTAGAGACGAACACAAATATATATGTAGTAAACCCACTTTATCAGATGGGATGAGCTTGAGTGTAGAAAAAAAGGGAGGCCCCTCAGAATAAGAAAGGAGAGAGCGAAAAAAAAAACCCTGTGCATTGTAGTCCCAGTGCTAATGTGGCTAATTGAATGGGCGGGAAGTGTCCCATGCTTATCTTTTGATGTCCATATGGTGTTGAATGTAAGGAAAGCTGGTTTTATAGTAGGGGAACATTTATTTGGGTCAGGGCCACTGATGCACAGAAAAATTAGTGGGGGGCCACACACAAGTGAGAAGCAAAAAACCCCCCAAAACACAGAAAACACTCACTGATGTGGTACCTGAATGAGAAGGAGCCTAGCGGGGCCTAGGCTAGAAGATTTTGTATTCCAGCCCCGTGTAGGAGTGGGCGGGGGGGGGGGGGGGGGGAAACTGAAGTGACAGTGCAGGCTCCCCAGTGCTGGGGGGAGCCCTGAACTTTGGGTGCTGGCTCCAGGCAGACTGGGGGCCGCATTTGGTCCCCAGGCCTGAGGTTCCCCAACCCTGTTTTATAGCATGACATGAAAAGGTGTAGCAGTATAGCTCACTTCCTGGGCATACACACTCTGGCTGGTAGCCCTTCTCAGAAGTAGGAGGCTGCAGACAAACCATCCCAAACCTGGGCTGATCCCACCCCTCCAGACTGTCTACTGGTATACCCATGCTATACCTTTAACCTACGCTCCACCCTGGGTCACATTTTACCCTCTTTGGGGCATTTGATAGTTGAAGCACACAGACTCAAACTTTACAATGGGATTTCTAAAATAATTGCTATTCTTCCTAGACTGCAAAACAGATAATCAGATCCAGGCAAGATCATGAACACCTGTACACAATTCCCCACCTCTATTTCCTCCCCCCTCCCCCCCCCCCCCCCCCCGTCCCCCATCCCCAGAGCATTCTCTGGACTTTGGTCAGGCCCTCTAGTGAATTAATGTTGTGTCTACATTGGAAAGGTTTGGTGAAGAAATTTCTGGTAACATGCAAAAGTTGCAAAAAATGAAAACTGGTCAAACTGGGTTTTTTGTCTCCCATTGTCAAAGCAGCACAGCAGTCTCTCCAGCCCTACCCTGCAGCAGCAGCCTGTCTGCCACTGTGCTCCTAGCAGGGCAGAACAGGAACATTCTGATTATTTGTTCTTTGTTTGTTCCCCAAACAGAGCAACTCACTCAGGGTATGTCTACACTACCCCGCTAGTTCGAACTAGCGGGGTAATGTAGGCATACCGCACTTGCAAATGAAGCGCGGGATTTGAATTTCCCGGGCTTCATTTGCATAAGCGGGGAGCGCCATTTTTAAAACCCCGCTGGTTCAAACCCCGTGCAGCGCGGCTACACAGGGCACGTACTAGGTATTTCGAACTAGACTTCCTAGTTCGAACTACCGTTACTCCTCGTGAAATGAGGAGTAACAGTAGTTCGAACTAGGAAGCCTAGTTCGAACTACCTAGTACATGCCCCGTGTAGCCGCGCTGCACGGGGTTCGAACCAGCGGGGTTTTAAAAATGGCGGCTCCCCGCTTATGCAAATGAAGCCCGGGAAATTCAAATCCCGGGCTTCATTTGCAAGTGCGGTATGCCTACATTACCCCGCTAGTTCGAAGTAGCGGGGTAGTGTAGACATACCCTCAGGTGTCAGATACTTCCTGAAGCTTGCATGGAGGGAAACAGAGATCACAAAACATTGAGCACAGCCTTCAGAGCAGGCATTGTTGGATACAGGAAGAATCCAGTTCTCATGACAAAACAAACAGCAAAGTCCACACTGCCTCTTTGCCAACAATAAAGGGAGTGGGGAAGACAAAAGTTTCTCACAGGAGTGGAAGTTTTTTCTCACAAAACTGGGTGTTTTTCCCTACAAAACTTGCATTGAAGTGTGAACACTCTGAGTGTTTTGTAGCCAAAGGACAGTTTTTGGTGACACAATATGCCAGTGTAGACAAGACTGAGGTCCTTCCTCTCCTGCGCCTCCTCCTCCACAGACTTGCCTTCTAGTATTGTCCCTACATGATTAGTGAGAGATTCTTCCTCTCCTAGACTTCCAATTTCCCCTCAGTAAACTTTGCTGGTCACTCCCAACTCCCACCCCCAGATTGTGATAAAAGTCTCTTATTTAATGGTCTACTGTTAGGTCATCAACCGCATAGGGTATACACTTGAAAAATTGGTTTGTCTTTGGCTAGCTCTTTGTCCAAAGGTGCCTCTGTGTCAGTGGATGATTATCAACAAGATTTAATGACCATCCATTGTTAGCTTTCTAGCAGATGAAAGAATTTCTCCTGGCACCACCTACATGTTTCAGCTCATTTTAGAACCTACAGAGCCAATGTGAAGACATAGGACAGTATTCCAATTAAAACAGGGCTAAGAAAACAAAATGAAATTTGTAGATTGATCTAGACCGGCAATGGGTAACCTAGACTAGTGAGTGAGCTGCAAGATTGTTGTAACTAAGATGATCTCCCAGGATAAGGCTGTTTTGCTCACTGCGCTTATGTACCTAGCATTTGCAGGGTGTGCCGATTGCACCATAACAGCACTGACAGTCAGTGCTGTGTGCTATCAGCACCCACCTCACTGCATGTGTCCTGGCTTTGCGTGTGTGTAGACCGGCAATGGGCAACCTAGTGTCACTTCGGTAACACTGGTAGAAAAAAATGACATGCGCGGAAACCATCAGAATCTGAGAACCCTGCGTTTGAGCAGCTGTAAACAGAACGTGTTGCGGCCCACACCTAGAACCCCGATGGGCCGCATGTGGTTGCCCACCATTGATGTCGATGCATACAAAAAATATCCATCTGAGTTTATATATTGGACGTAGATTGCTCAACCATTACATTTCTACCCCATTTTAGGGATGGATAAAACATAACTGGATGGCTGGTGCATTCATATACTTTCCTCTCTGAGCCTCTGCTATTCCAAATTAAACAGTTCATTTAACACAATGCAGAATATCATGCTTACTACAGGAATAATAATTAACCACCCCTTTTTTTGCCTTCTCATTATAAAATTGTTTCACTGCTTTTCTAACACTGCACTTTTAATCTCACAGTCTAAGCAAAAATGTATTTGCTGCGAAAGCCACTTTAACATGACTCATTAATGTGGTGAAAGCATTTGAGAAGACATACAAGGACCTCCAAAGGACAGACCCATGCATGTGAACACGATCTTTTAGTAATGCAGAGACTAACTACAGCCCCTCCTAGCAATGCTATTCTTGTGGCAGTCTGAAGCACCTTGAATGTTACAAGCACTGCTGTTCATGCAAGAGCCACAGCACAGTTTGGAAAACACAAGAAGTTCAGGAGAAGCATTTGAACTACTGGATTCTCATCTGAGATGCAATATTATGAGGTTTGCTAGTCACGGACAGTAACCAGACTTTCAAGCAGTTACTCACAGATGGGTGTTGCTGAAATTGACAACGAACAAGTGTAAATTGCACAGCAGACTTTCCTACGGAATTTGGTTCATGTAGCCTGATTCTGGGGCTGTCTGTCTCAGAGTACTTCATATACAGTCACTACATGGGGCTGTCAAAGGGCCCCACGGTGTGCAGCCTACATCTCTTTGTTCCACTGAACTACAGTGCAGCACAGGAGGTCATGGGGCCTTTGTACTTGCTCGATGGTGGTACCTCAGGGGTTGTATGGATAGAATAAAGCAAATTAGTCACCAGACCCATTGCTTTAGTTCAGTGTGTGGTGCCCCTGCACCACTGTGGGAGGAGGCATTTATCTCTGCCTTTGGATACTAGCTGCAGCCAGTTCTGCCATTCTGTCAGTAATAGCCTACAGCAGTTTGTCTGGGTTACGAGAGCCTGTCTGCTTCCAGCTGAATGGCATGGCCCAGCAGGGAGATTGCTTGGGAATTACAGGGCAATTATAATTAATGGAACAAATGGAGAAGGGAGACATTGAAGGGCTGTTCTTCTGGAGGTGGGGGGCGGCGAGCGAGGCAGTGCCATCACACACACTGTGTAGAAAACACTGCCCACTCCATTGCTCTGCGTCATGCTTCCATAGTATGCATGGCACGGCACCGCTTGTTCTCCTGGGCACAATCAAAAGGATAACACAGCAATTAAAAGGCATTAATAACACCAACGCGGAGCAACCAGCTTGACTGTGCAAGCCCTCCCAGAGGAACATATTCCAGGACTGTATTCGGCTGTTGCTGCCACTAAATGTGTCCTTAAACCTCCACCTAGCAGTGCGGGCATGGCCCATGGGAATGCCAGAGGAGGAACAAAGGCATTTGTGGCTTTTACACCAAAAATTCTAAAAGGCGCTTTCTCCCTGGATTTTCCAAGTGAAGCTCGCGTGCACTGCAAAGGGAACAGGGTAGTCCACATAGGTATGTCTGAATGCCCGTGGATAGGGAAATGTCAGGCAAGATTCTCATTTGGTGTAAACCAGACTAGGTTGACTTGTTTCAATAGAGCTGAGAGGGTCTGGCCCACGTGGCGTATTACCCAGCAGTGACTGCAATACAGACAGACATTAATGGGCAACAGGTGAAATATTCATACTCCGCCACCTAACTTCTTCTCTCTGACCTGTAGGGCTGCTGTCTTTGACCACACGAATCCCGGTGTGATCAGGAGAGACACAGTCCCTGGCCCATGCTTATCATTCAAAGCTAACTTAGTTGTGTCTGTATGAACCCGTGTGCATCTGGGCTTGGCTGGCCCCACTGCCCATGCCTGCCCAGCTAGTGAATGAAGCCCAGCATTGGCTATCATATATATAGTAGCCCAATATCTGTGACTCTGTAACACTGAAACACTGTTGCCTCTGGGTGACGCTGTTGCCTCAGTCACATCCTTCGCCTCCCGCCATGGTGCTCAGCTGACTTCGGCACCGCTCAGCTGGGCTGCTGCGGAGGAGGGAGGTAATGCAGCACCCAAATGGCCGCTTGTGCTGCTTGCTCCCACGTGGCAGCCCTGTTGAGCAGCGCAGAAGTCAGCCAAGCGCCACGGAGGGAGGCAAAGGATGTGATGGTGGTGATGTACACAGCAAGGCCCCACCCTCTGGCCGTGTACGTCACCGCCCTGCCCCCTTTGCCTCCCGCTGTGGCGCTCGGCTGACTTCTGCGCTGCTCAGCTGGGCCGCCACGCGGGAGCAAGCACCCATTTGGGCTCCGCGCTCTGCATGCATGAGGAGAAGGAGACGAGAAAGAGAGAGTGAGAGTCAGGAGGGGGAGGAGAAGTGAAAGAGAGTGAGAGGCAGCAGGGGAAAGAGGAGAACAGAAAGAAAGATTGAGAGGCAGGAGGAGGAGAATAGAGAGTGAGAGGCAGGAGGTAGAGGAGAGAAAGAGATGGAGAGGGAGGCAGGAGATGGAGGAGATGCTGAGGGGGGGAGGCAGGAAGAGGAGGAGAGAGAGAGAGAGAGATGGAGCGAGAGACTGGAGGCTCAGGAGAAAAGAGTGAGATAGAAAGGGAATAGGATGTGGAGGAGAGACCCAAAAATCCCATTTTACGACTGGCTGTGAGTGCTGCCACTTGAAAAGGAAAATTGTGTTCAGCCCAAAGGGACTGTTAACAAACAAAGTGTGCTCATTATTCCTCTGCATAATGAGGAATATGCAGGGAACCACCAAACGCACAACAATATCTGTTCCTAAATAGGTGGTAAATAGAATGCCTGGTGCATGGGGAGTGGTTAAAGAACCCTTTTTCCTGCACTCCTCCAAAGACTCTGTCTTTTTCACTGCTTTCATTGGTGCTATAATTCTTAATGCAATGCTGTCAGACTGTTATCCACCTGTTTAGTCCTTGCAGCTGTTGAAAAGAGCCACCATGAGTGCCTGCCTCTTGGTCCCTTTTGTTGGCCATGTCAAGAGAATTTCCCTTTAACGTAGTAGCTAAGTTAAGTTACAGCTAGCAGCAGCTCGGACTTGAGTTATACTATGCCACAGCTCTGCTACCACTGCCCATGCTGTATCTTTTCTGGAGAATAAACTGGTGCTTTTGATCCTTTCACCATTTCCTAATTCACTGGGAAAATTTTAGACTCCCCAGAGCAGACCCCTGTTTTTATTGCATTTTCCTTGCAAACAGTTGATGCCTCTGGATCTACACAGCCAAGAATACAATGTCTGAAGCCACAGGGGTAACATTAGCTATTGGAATCAGCAAATGCTGACACTGTGACTTTTTGTCGTTCTGACCTGTGTCCAATTCAGTTTTGCTAACGCTAGTGATTTAATTAAGTATCTCCTGCTAATTATCATTTTTTTCTTAAAGCCCAGCTCCTGATGTCAGTGGATAATAAGAGAATCTCAGCTTTCATTGAAAAGAAAAAGGACGTTTCTAGTTCTTGGGATAAATGCTTGAAAACACAAGGCTCAGAAATGAGGCAGCCAATAAAGAGAGAATCCAACATTTATTAATTTTTGAATGTCTTAATTTTGAATCCAGTCTCATGATTCTAGGAACTCAACTCCTGAGTACTGAATGCTTATAAATGAATGATACAGGATGAAAGGTGCCAGGAAATAGAGATTTGTTTTATACCTGTATATCACAAATTTATCACAAGTACCTCAGTTAATGGTGGGTGTTATCTGGGAGTGACAGCATTATATCTTGTGTCAGACATGGTGAGCCACCCATAGTCTGGTGGAGAAGTGCTATAGAAACTCTGCATCCAGTAACAGGGGTAGGAGTCATGGAAGCTTAACAGGGAGATAATGACACCTCAGATAAAATAAGTTTCATCAAAATCTGTAGAAAGAAAGAAAGAAAGAAAGAAAGAAAGAAAGAAAGAAAGAAAGAAAGAAAGAAAGAAAGAAAGAAAGAAAGAAAGAAAGAAAGAAAGAAAGAAAGAAAGGGGAAAAGCAGCAGGAAGAGCAAATTAGAGTGATTCTACATAAAACAATGAGGTGTCCTGTGGCATCTTAGGGCACGTCTACACTACAGCATGATTTCAAAATGACAAGGTGAGTGTCCACACAGCAAGTGTGTTATTTTGAAATAACAGGCTTCTTAATGTAAGGAGGGTCTGAATCAATGCTTCCATCATAGCCCGCTGGAATGGGAAAGGAATCCTGGGTGTGGTTATGTTCATTCAGTTTGCTAGGTATTCAACAGTTGTTATGTAACTATAGTTCATGCTGGATTAGGACAGAAACCCTGGGTGTGGTTATGTAAATACACTGCACACAGGTTGTTTAGGCTTGCTAGATGTTCAACTGTTAGAAGGTGCTTTGCCCCATTGTAACCAATGTGGCTGCTGTGGGGGTCACAAACTATATTAAAAGTAAATGCAGTAATTGTAAGATATGCTTGCAATGCTTGCAGTTATTGTGGGACTGCACAGTGCAGAAAAGTCAGACTGTTTTAACGCAGGAGAGACCCTGTCAGTGTAGATACGCTTGGATGGACAGAGGCTCTTCCAGAGCCCTATCTATAGATTAAGCTGGGGAGGGATCAGCAGGCTGCATGCCCTCCAGGCATGAGCTGTAAGACTGGTTCAACCTGCTTCTCCCGTTTTAATGATAGAGTCAAAGAAAGGCTCCATAAGGGGTCTCTTTTGTATATACAAATCTCTAGTGGATGCTGGAATCTCTTGTGGCTGGAATGTGCATTGGGCCAAGAGCTGAAATCACTAAGTTTGGCCCAGAGCCAACTCCACTGCAAGTCAGCAGAAGAAGCAGCCAGCAGGGCAGTGATGGAGAGGTGTGAGGAGTGGCAGCAGCGAGGGGCGACCAATGGGGAAGTGTGAGAAGCAGCCAGTAGAGCAGCAACAGTGAGGGGTGATGAGGTAGATGGCGAATGACCAGTGCAGTAGGTGAGATGCCTTCTACCTTCTTCTCCCCCTCCGCCCCCCTCTCGCCCCGTCAGCTGGGTGGTGAACTCTGCACATAGCTTCTGAACTCTGGGAGACTGAGTGTGGGGTGCAGAGAAGGGCTGGGAATGTAAAGGGAACATCTACTTTCCTGTACTTGAGGGCAGAAGGGAAAAGAGCACTGCCCAGACGACTTGCTCTGGGATGCTTACTCGTGGTTTTGGTTGTGAACTTTGTTTTTTTTCCTATTGTGGTGTTTTCCCAAATTAATGCCATGTTATTTCCCGCCTCTTTTAGAAAAGCTTTCTTCTCTACACTCAGTCTCTGTGCTTGAGTGGGGAAGGATCACCTCCCAGAGGTAGCCAAGGATGGTATGTGAATTTCCCAGGTTACTGGGTATGGGCCTGAGCCAGTTCTGTGTTGAATGGAAGGAGAGGAACCCCTAGATATTGAACCCGGCCTCTGGCTGCTGCTGGTGCTACTTGGCAGAAGGGTTATATTACTCTGAAATAGTGAACCCTCATTTCATGATGAATAACCTATTTCAAAATAGTTACTTCAAATCAGGGTGAGTGTGGATGGCAGCTGTGCTTATTTTGAAATTATTGGCCTCCAGGGATTCTCACGGCTGCCCTGATGGCCACTCTGTCCACACCCCTCAAAACTCTATATATCTCTTCTCCGGCAGTCTTTAAAGGTGCAGGCAGAAGGGAAAGTGCTTGTGGCAAGATGCAGGACCTGCTCACATCCTGCCCAACCTTCCCTGCTGCAATGAGAAACCCCAGTGCTCCCACCAAGTCCCTCTGGCTACAGGCATGCCAGCAACTACCTCTGAAGCCCCTGGCCAGAGGCAGAAGAGGAGGGCCCCATCCTGGACTGGTGCAGAGATCCTGGATCTCATTGAAGTCTGAGGAGAGGAGGCAAACCTCCAGGATCTCTGTACCAGGTACAAGAACACTGAGGTGTACAGCCAGATGGCTGCCAGCCTGGTCCAGAAGGGCCACATGCACACCCACGAGTAGGTGTGCATGAAAATGAAAAAGCTCAGACAGGCCTACACCAAGGCCAGGGAACAAGTTCCCAATCCAGAGAGGCACCCCAGACCTGCCACTATTATGAACAGCTGGACTGCATCCTGGGAGAAGGGTTGGTCCCTTCTCCCCTCCCATAGTCAACTCCGGCCTGGAGATGAGATGCCCATCGTCAGCCTCCTGGAGGGCAGAGCTATGAGGATGAGAAAGGAGGTGGAGGAGGAGGCCAGTCAGGACACGATTCCCACCAGCCAGGAAGTCATCATCTTCCTGGAGCTGGTAACGCCCACCACCCAGGATGTCTCCCAGGGTTCAGATAAGGCCAGGGAAAGCACATCAGGTGAGTTTTCTACCTTTCCTTATCTACATACGAGGACAGGGAGTGGGCAGTGAGGGGCTGCATGCTCCTCACTCAGCCATCTTGGCCTGGGGATCACACAGTAGCCTGTTAGGAGCACCAGTTAGGAGCAGACAGCCCCATGAGGCTGCCACATGGGAACCCATCGCTCTTTCTCATAAGATTCCTAGAGAGGCCTGCCTGACTCCATACTCCGTGGTGGGACACCTTCCCACTGCAACCCACTGGTAAGGAGGCTGGTGTCATGCACACACACAGCAGGGCTGCACATGGCACAGGCTCATGCCCACATGCTCGGGGGCCTGTGTTGCCTGCCATCTCCACCCTGTGTGTGTATGGAAAGTAATGGCACTCACCTGATGTGCAGCCTTGGACAATGTGTGGGAGACATCCAGGGCATGGGGTACCAGCTCCAGCATCAGCATGGTGATGGTGCTGGCCTCATCCAGCTCCTCCTCTTCCCCTTCCTATTTCCTCTGTATCCCAGGGAGGGTGACAACGGGGGTCTCTAGCTCTGAGTCCACTACCAGGGAGAGGGGGAAGGACTGACCTGCCTCCTAGAATGAAGTGCAGGTCTGAATAGTAGGAGCAGGTGTGTAGGGTTCAGCCATTCAGACTGTGCTCCCTGGACTTGGCATAGGCCTGGTGGAGCTCCTTGACCTTGATCCGCACCTGCTTCTGGGTGCACATGTGGCCCTTGGGGCCCAAGCTACTGGCCATCTGACCATAGACATTGGTGTTCCTGCATCTGACGCAGAGATCCTGGAGGTTTGCCTCCGTGCCTCAGACCTCAAGGAGGGCCAGGATCTTCGCACCGGACCAGGAAGGCATGTGCCTCTTCTGTCCCCTGACGGGATCCTGGGAGCTGGTTGACTGCTTCCTGGGAGCAGTGGAGGGCTTGGTGGGAGCAACAATGTCACTCATTTTGCCCTCTGCTAGGCAGTGGCAGCTGCTGAGTGACTCAGGGCAGTCAGGGACTGCTTCCTGCCATAAGCCCTTTCCCTTCTGCCTGAAGCTTTAAGGGCTATAGGGGAAGGGAAGCTATAGAGTTCTTATGAGTGTGGACAGAGTGGCCAGCAGGGCACCTGTGGGATTTCCTAGAGTCCCCTTATTTCAAAATAACTCCAGCTGCCCTGACTAGACACACACTATTCCAAAATAGCTATTTCAGAAGAGGCTTTATTCCTCATGGAATGAGGTTTACAGAAGTCAGAATAAGCAACCCATTATTTCAACATAACGAATTTGCTGTGTAGATGCTCACAGATTTATTTCGTAATAACATCTGTTGTTCTGAAACAGCACTGCTTTGTCAATGTACCCTTAGGGCCTAACAGGTTTCTGATGAAGTGGGTTTTACCCACAAAAGCATCTGCCCTAATAAATCAGTCTCTAGGTGCCACAGGACTTCTCATTGTTTTTGCAGATACAGGCCAGCATGGCAACCCCTCTGATTCTAAATAAGTCATTGTGTTAATTAGAGAACAAGAGGGGAAATTCTTTGCTCTTTTGAAACTCACCCAGCATTATATTTGAGCTTCACAAGGTACTGGTTACTCCTTGCTAGGAAACTGAAGGCTGTTAGTCGGTGGAGTCTGTCAATGGGGTATCAGTCACCATTCATACATACCATTGTGAAGAATCTGATGGACTTCTGTGACTCCCCAGTGGGAACTAAAAACTGTCACTGGCATGAACAAATCCTCCCTAAACAGCATGTGGAAAATGCTTCCTATTGAAGAAACGTATACCAGAGAAATGGAGTACAGAATGGAGACAGATTTTTCGCTTTCCTTTAACTGTCCTTGGAGCCATTGTATGTTCTGGTGAGGAAAAGGGGTCAAGGAGGCAAAGCACAAAATAAAAAAAGAAACCATGAAGAATTAGACCCTGCAGCTTCAGGGGGTTTGGCTCCGTTGTGTCTAACTTTATCAGGTTTATTTTTAACTTTCTTGTGGAGACAAAGATGCCACTGACTTTGTATTGAAGAAGCCCATTATGCATCTGAGCAAGCTGTTCCACTATGCATTACCTACCACTGGTGCTTCTGCAGGCTCTGTGGGATTGCATCTAAATGCAGCCATAGGAGTCTTTTAAACTGAGCCAAATCATTTGTGCACTTGGATTTGTGTATTACAGGCACACGCATGGCTCCTGCCCAAGGCAAAAGATCTGTGGCAATCAGCTGAGGTTCTTATTGCCAGCCCAGAACACTGTCAATGGGCCCCTCAATAAGGCATGCTTGTTTACATGCCTTTGCATGATCACCATGGTATCATGAAATCCAGACCAGCAAGCGGCTGTGTCACACTTGCCTCGTAACCCTGCTCCATTGTTGTCGCTCCCTGCCTGAGATGCTCACAGTCAGCGACAGGCATGTAATTGGCCTGCATGCTATGTAGCCCCAACCCTGGGCATAAGCAATTTGCCCCTTGCAACAACACAGTCACTCACTGGTTCTCACCTCCCTGGTTACACCTGCCATAATGACTTTGACAGTCCTCAGCCTGGAATTAGCCCCGAACCATGTGCTCTGTGATGTCCACCTGCGCTGGGCCATGAATAATAAGGTTTGTTTGCTCTGAACGATGCAACATGTACTTTAACTGATCTTAACAATCACTGTAATTCAAACACTGCACTAGATTTCGTTTGATAGCAAGTAAAACACGTGTGCTTTATTACAAAGAGGATGGTTTTAAGTGAGATCACATAGCGGCAGTAAAGAGTGAATTGGTTACAAAGACATAAAAGTGAAAAATGCTTTATCATGCTCAGACTTTAGCAAGCCACTCTTTAGGTATTGGGTAAGACTCTCACCATACACTTTTGTCCAGCAAGATGGCTGACCACCTCTCAGGTCAGGATCTCTCCCTAAAGACAAAGTGTTCAGTTCCATTGTCTTCTTCGATGAAAAGATGCTTTCCAAAGGTTTATAGCAGAGGGGAAGTGAATACCAAATATCAGAGGATCTCTGTTATTCCACAGGCAGCCTGCTCACATACATTCCATAATGGTATTCTGGAATAATAATCCATTATTAGTTTTCAAATGATACATGTTGAACTTCTCTAGGCTGGCACCTTTGGGACCTGATTGGTGCTGAACCAGAGAATTTACTGAACCACGGGAGATCACTATTGTCTAGCAGCATTATCAATACTTCCACTGCTTACTGGGCTGTTAGAGGACATACAGGGGTAAATTAGAGCTAAAGAACAGCATAGAACACTGAGAGCCAGAGCTGGTGGCTGTAAACAAACTTAATGGGACCATGGGAAACTTGGCCACACCCATGATAAATGTTCTTTCAGCTAATTAAAATCATGCCTCATGAGAAGAGGTGGTCACCTCATCTGAAAAAAGATATATTGGCACTGGAAAAGGTTCAGAAAAGAGCAATAAAAATGATTAAGGGTTTGGAATGGGTCCCATATGAAGAGAGATTAAAAAGTCTTGGACTTTACAGCTTAGAAAAGAGGAGACAAAGAGGGGAGGGGGATGTGACAGAGGTCTATACAATCATGACTGGCATGGAAAAAGTGAATAAGGAAAAGTTATTTACTTGTTCCCTTAACATAAGAACTAGGATTCACCAGATGAAATGAATAGGCAGCAGCTTTAAAACAAACAAAAGGAAGTTTTTCTTCACTCTGCGTACAGTCAACCTGTGGAACTCCTTGCCAGAGGATGTGGTGAAGCCTAGGACATTAACAGGGTTAAAAAAGAGCTAGATAGATTCATGAAGGTTAGGTCTATCAATGGCTATTAATGCCAGAATGGCTAGGAATGGAGTCCCTGGCCTTTGTTAGTCTGTAAATGGTTGACAGGGGAGGGATCACATGAGGATTACCTGTTATGTTCCCGCCTTCTTGGGTATCTGGCATTGGCCACTGTCGGCAGACAGGATACTGGGCTAGATGGGCCATTGATCTCACCCAGTGTGGCCGTTCTTACGTTTTCATGCTGGACCACAGAGGTTGCCAGACCAGAGAGTGCCAGACTAGAGAGGTTCATCCTATTCCTCGCAAGGTATAATTTCTACATACATTCTAGTAGTGTGGAGAGTGTGGTACAGGAGCTCTTAGTGTCACAGAAGGTCACAAGCCATCCAACATAACATGTGGATGTGACAGGATGTGTGCTGTGAAGGTGTTAGAAGCCTGTCTAGACAAGACAATTGGCAAGCACGCCAGCTGTGAAGAACGGGTAAGGTCTTGGAGCCGATGTTGAGGGCGGTTCTCTTGCAGTGTTCCATGTCGATTGAGAGAGTCACGTGTGACCCGTGGTAGTTTAACTATTCACCCCCATGTTAATCACGTCTCTGATTGCTCCGGGGCAATGCTCTGAGAACAGGAATGTCGTGATGCTCCTCTCCTGGCAGAGAGCTCCAGGCAGGAAGAGCTTAACTCATATCCCATGGTCACTTTCCAGGCAGCATCAGACTCCAGAGTGACATACAACAGAGCCTCACTGCTTGCATTCTACCAGGTACAAGACGTCAGCTTTGAGTGAGGCTGAAACCTGACCTCCATAAGCTCCCTGGCGCAACAGGTCCATATGAATCCAAGAGAGAGATTATGCTCTCTCTTGTGCTGTGTAAGTCGCTGAATATAAGAGAGAATTAGCACTTACAGAATGCTTCATAAACGTGAGCATGACTCCTCACGGGTGCCTTACAAACTGGTAAACTGAGCCAGAGAGATGAAATGTCTCACCCAAGGCCAGGTGAGGAGTCACTGTCAGAGCTGTAACTGGAACTCTCCAGTTTTGGATCCCTCTGTCCTCTGCTCAGACCATGCGAGTGCATGGGCCTCTCCAAAACTGTGTTTGCACTGAATGCCAGGCTGGAGTCACTGCTAACCAAGGAGACTGGGAAATGATAGCAATTGTTTTTTCTAGTTATAAGGGGCGTTTCCCTCATCTCTGTTATTGCACACGGTTGTGACCTGTATAAATAAAACTGTGGCAAGCGCTGCAGCCCTTTGCAGGCCCAGAATACCTTCCCCACTCGGTCACTCCCTGTCTCCCTACCCTGTGTTCAACTGGTAACAGCTGATGTCAGGCTGCACAGTCTTGGAACTTGGCATGGGCAAATGCAACTAAATCCCTGCACTGTATCCTAAGTCCACAAATAGGACTAGCAGACCCAGCATGCAGAAATGGTAGGTCAGAGCCTCAGCCGGTGTAAAGTGGCATGGCACCAGCAACATTAAGTTACCCCAAGTGAGGCTGTGACCCTCAGTGTTTTCATGGAAGACTTTGGTCTGGGAATTCTGGATACTGTTCATTACTGTAACTTAGATGATTTGTAGGAAAACTCTCGAGCTGTAGAGACTCACTGGCTCATATTTAAGCAGAGTAAATGTTGCTCAGCCAAAGACCTTGGGGAGAGTTGCTGAATTCCAGGAAGGACACAGCAATAGGTTACAAATTATAAACCGCAGACAGAATTTAAATAAGGCTAGGTGCTGAATTGGAAAGTTCCCACCACCTGAGGCGCTGAATTTCAAACTTTTTTTCTCATGATCCAGTTGAGGAAAATTGTTGATGCCGTGACCCAACATCATGTGACTGGAGTGTGGGCTCCGGGGTGGGGCTGAGGATGGGAGCTTTGGGTTGTAGGAGGGGGCTCTGGCTTGGAGGGGGTCAGGGCTGGGGCAGGAGGGGCTGACTTTGAATGGCTCCCATCAGCGGTGCAGCGATGGGGCCAAGGCAGCTTCCAGCCTCTCCTGGCACTGCAGACGGTGCTGCCCCCAGAAGCAGCCGGCAGCAGGTTCCCAGCCAAGGGGAGTGCGGTGCTAGTACTTGGGGCAGAAGAAGTGCATGGATCCCTGTGTGCTCTCCCCCTTAGCCCACCTAAGAGCCAGGCCTGCTGCCGGCCGCTTCTGGGGTGCGGCGCAGTCTGCTGTGCAGGACAGGCAGGGAGCTGCCTTAGCTCCCTCCCTCCCCCAACTGGGCACCTGATCCCACTGCAGCAACGAGACCCAGTGCCCAACATTCCACCACCCAGTGCTGTAGTTTGAAAACCACTGCCCTAATGGACAGACATGCTGCACCCTGCCTGTCCCTGGAGAGCAGAGCACAGACACCCTCTGATTCTACAGAACTGCCTCAAACCAGCCTGGCTGTATTCAAATCTGGTCTGATTCTTCCTTGGACATCAGATTACACTGTGAGACAGATATCTGGCAATTCCTAGTCATATGAGAATTGTTCCTGCTATCAGCCTAGCCAGCACGATAACTAGGTATTTTTGCACCCAGGGCAAACTATTAACTATGCGCTCCCTCTCCTCAGGTTAGCATGCATCACACTCTTTACTGTTGCAGCTTATTATGTTAACTTACTGTGTCTTTGCGACTCTGATTATGATGTACCCGGGGTGAGCGCCCTGCTTGCCTGGCCCTTGTTACGGCCCAGAGCCTCACATTTATTACTGAGGAGTCTGTCTCCTCGGTGTCGAGAAGACAGCTTGATGCTGAGACTTGGACCCGATCTAGAGTGCTGGGATTGTAAGAGACAAGCCCAAAACCAAGACTTTGCTGTGGAAAGGGATGGCTCCTAGGCCCACAATTTGCTCTCAGAATCACCAAGGCCAGGACAGCCATGGGCGTAACACGGGCAGATTGGAGCCTTTGTCTTTCCAAGGGAATTAGGGAGACCTTCTTGCCTGACCCAGTCTCACCTGCAAGTGCTAGGGCTGGCTCTAGGTTTTTTGCTGCCCCAAGCAAACAAATTTTTGCCCCCCCTCCCCGCTCCACAAAAACAAACAAACAAAAAAACACCGGGAAAAAATTCTGTTGAAGGGGGAAAAAAAAGACATGGGGGGGGGGGGGAGGGAACGAAGTTTTTGAGAAAAAAAAAGGGGACTCCAAGACTTAAGCCCCCCAAAAAATTAAAATAAAAAATAAAACAGCATGAAAACAGCATGTCCCCTTTAAGCCTGGTAAGCATGGGGGCTGGGGCCAGGGGGTTGGAGGGCTGGATGTCTTGGGAGCCCAGGGGGTTCAGGCTGGGGGGGAGGCCGGAGGCTGAGTGTTTGTAGGGTTGCCCGGCATTTTCGCCTCCTGGTTGGGGAAAAAAATCAGAAAATACCGACAGCTCAGGTGTCCAGTATTCTCTGAATTTTTTTACTGGACAGGAGGTGAAAATAGCAGGAGGTGGATACCAGACACCTGGCAACCCTAGGCAGGAAGGGGGCGTCCTACCTGGGATTTCCACATGATGTAGGCGGAGGCGTGGCTGATGACCGGGTCCAAGCTGCGGGTTTGGTGGAGCAGAGTCTCCACTTGGAGTGGAGAGGCTCTTGGAGGAGGTAGCGGCCGCCAGGGAGGAGCAGGACTCAGGAGACAGAGCTGGCCAGCAGGCTCTGGGGCTGGGCGCACTTGGTGCCGGTGCTAGCTGCATAGGGTTGCCAGGTGTCTGGTTTTCTACCAGACAGTCTGGTATTTGTACCATCTGTCTGGTAGAAAAATTCAGAAAATACCGGACACATGCAATGTCCGGTATTTTCTGAATTTCCGGCTGGCCGCCGGACAGAAGCCTGGTGAGAGCGGGGGAGTGACTGGGAGGTGGGGCCGCGATTGGCACTGGGAGCCCTGTGGTCGCGTGCAAAAGCAGGGCGGGGTGGGGCGAGGGCTGGGACTTCCAGCCACTCCCCCCACCTGGCTTCTGCACACGACCAGAGGCTCCCAGCGCCAGTTGCAGCCCCTCCTCCCAGCTGGGAGCCTCTGGTTGCGTGCAACTAGAAGGAATGCCTGCTGGGAGCGTGGCCTGTTGGACTCCAGCTGTGGCCAGTGGCTGCACCCGCCCCCCCACCAGTTCTGCTTTCCCCTTCCTCCGGCCCCCCTTCCTCCCAGCCAGCCCCGTGGCCCCCGATCCCTGCCCCGCCAGCCCCACCTCCCACCCCCCTTCCCTGCTGCCCATGATCAAGTGTGTCCAGTATTTTGGGGGGGTCTACCTGGTAACCCTAGCTGCACAGCCGCAGCATCTCCCGCAGCCCTTTAAAATCGGCAGGGCTGGACTGCCAGGGAGGAGCAGGAGAGGAGACGGGGCAGCCAGCAGGCTCCGGGAGTGCATTGGTGACAGCTGGCTGCACAGCCATGGCATTTCCCAGGCTGCGACCCTTTAAAATTGGCAGGGCAGGGCTAGGCGTTGTCGGGGGCGGTGTCAGCTGCTTACCTGAAATGCCACTCCTGGCAAAGTGCCGACCCTAGCACCTGCCTGATTTGCTGGAGCCTACAGCCGACCCTGGCTAGTGCTGCATGCTTACCTGTGCTCCTACACCCCTAATGCAGCTGCTCCTCACGCCAGCAGGGCACAGCGACTGGGACATGCTAGCCTGTTTGTTAATGTGCTGTCAAGCAGGAGGGATCCGGTTTGTAAAGACACAACCCGGACGTTCCACAGAGAAGTGGGGATGGAGTCTCACTGCAGTGATGCTGAGGTGACCTGACACTTCTGCTGCCCGGGGTAAAGACACTGTGTCTGAGGGTATGTCTACACTGCCACCATAGTTCTAACTAGGGTGGCTAGTATAGACATACCCTGAGTCTGGCTGTTGCTGTTGTTTCCTTCTGCCACAGGCCTTGCAGGTCTGAGCTGGGTCAGAGCAGGAGAGGGGGCTAACCCCCCACTGATGTGCAGGGATGCTTGTGTGCGGCACTGCGAGGCCCAAACATCAAACGGGAGCAGTAGGGTAGCATCAGCAGGCTGCTACACTGCAACAAAGCAGCTTCTTTAGATGGCCACTGGCTTTCAAAGCTAGGGCAGGTTCTCTGACTCCCCAACATCAGGGCAACCTGCTAGAGACATGCTGGCTGGGCTCACATGCACCCTACCTTTGCTGCCTGGTAGGGAGGTTAGATGTGTGTGTCCTGGTGGCCCTTCCCTTCTGCAGCTAAAGCTGTTTGGTCCCCCAGTGCCACGCACCAGGACATGGCTGGGAGAGCTGACTTGAGACAGATTTACAATTACATAGACGACCTGCATGGGATCCCAGTACATTGTCCAAAGAACAAGATTAAAAGGTCTTAAGGCTGAGGCTATGGAAAGGGCAAGAAGATGACAAGGAGGCCAGTGGGGGGTAATTAAGAACACGGCCTCTGGGTACTAAAACGCTGAGGTTATTAGCTGTTACCGGTGTAGTAATCCTAGTGTGCTAGGCTCTTTACAGTAACAACGCTGGTACTAAAACCAAGCCCTAGCCTGGACAAGTAGAGAGGATATGCTGCAATTTTTAATTTCCAGATTTGACTGAAAAATCTCATCACAAGGGCAAAATGCAGCCCAACAAGAGCCCAAAAGGCCTGCTCTCCAAGGGTGTTCAGACAACGAGCTTTGCATTGGCATACAAAAGTAATGAGATTAATAGCATTCCCCGGCTTAATCCCTTTTTCTTTTCAGGAGTCTGCTACCAGGGAAAGCGAGGATTATTTTAACACTAATTTGTTGTGGGTGCTGCTGTAATACAGGGTATTGGGGAGGTGCCGGAGTGATTGATTTTTTGCTTTAATCACCAAGTAACTCCAGGAAAGGGGCTGTATGGAATCACAAAGCAACGGGATTGGCTACTGAGAGCAGCTTCCATCTCTGTGCCGCGAGCTGGAGGCTGGTTTTGAACGAAAGGCAATGCTAGTTCCTGATCTGCACATTACAAGGAAATTGTCATGCCAGAAACCAGCTTTTTAAATGTATTAAACAAGCCTTGGATGAGCCAGAACCTTGTCCAGGCTTCTCCTTGCCCAGCAATGGTTTCCAATGCAAAGATCTCCCTCTCTGCAGGCACCACACTGCCCCAGGCTGTGGTCGCCATGTCACTGGGCCCAGTTCTCAATGGCCCGCCCATGCTGGGTAATAGGGATTCCCATGGGATGAAGCTTGGAGCAGGGATAGCAGACTCAGCCCCTTGCTGGTCATTCATTCTTAGCTGTGCTTTGCCATCGCACCCTCACGGTCCCTTTGTGGACAGCAGACTGGAGCAAGGTGGAATCTGGCTGCCTCCCAGGTGCATGAGCGTGAGGAAGGAGGAGATGCTGAGATGCACCAACGCAGACTCGGCGGGCAGGCATAGGGACAAATCGTGGCAGCAGGGCCATGCGGGTACCCATGGCATCCTCAGCACCTGGCTGATCACAGCTCACTGTAGCTCCCTCCTGCCTTCCTCCCTCATTGCCTGTCTGCTTCTGCCTCCCTCTGTGTTCCCCTGCTCTCCCCCCTTTTCCCTGAACCCTGCCTTGTCTGGGCAGCAATTCCTCCCCCAATAAAAGCATCAGACCTAGTCCTCCCAAGCACTGTTAATACCCAATGCTCTGCTCTCTGTGCCAGTGTGTTTGGCCCTTCTCCTTAGCCCTTGGGCTCTCCTGTGTACTTGGGGGGGCATTGGCCTGCTGCCAGTCAGGGGTAAGGGCAGTGTCTGGACAATGGGCTGTGGGTATAAGAGGCAAGGGAAGGCAATTCTCAAATTGCCAGCCTGGCTCCACCCACACGCTGTCCCCAGCCCCCTTTCAGTGCCTCTCCTGGAGCTTTCTGGGCTTCAAGATGGGGCCATGCTGCCCACAGTCTGGGCTATTGGGGTGGGGACACAATCCTCTGCCATGCTCTCAGGACCAGGGAAGGCTGGGGCCATGGTGTGTGGAAGATATTTTGTTCAATGCTCACACACACATGCCCCTTTTCAAAGGGGTGATGTCTAGTGGCTTTTTGTCACCTATTTGTGTTCCAATCTCCAAAGTGATTTTCAGATAAACAGATACATTTTCATCAGCCTGCTTGGGACATGTAACCTTGATGTGCATGAGAGTCATTCGGTAGCAGTGTTCCCTGTAGCTCAAGAGAGATTCCAGTGCCACCCAGCTGATTAGCAAGGTGCCCACTGTTAGGTTTCTGGTTTATTCTGGTGGTGCACATTCACACATCTCGTGAATATTAAAATTTATTATGCACATGGCTGGGGGGAAAATCTACACATGGATGGAAGAGATTAGAGGGAACACTGTTTGTCAGTGGCTCAGAGGACTGCATAAATACCCCAGATCACAATCAAAGGCGAAGGTGCTACTATTGGTATCGATTTATTTTGATGGACACAATGCTCTGTCAGAATGAGAACTGAAGATTGATATGGGGCAGGAGACTCAGCTCTCTCTGTCTAACTGCCAGCTAACAGCTTCAGGCTGGCATCTCTTTTCCAGCGAGGAAGGAAATCTCTCTCCCTCTGGCAGTGTATTCTGCTGAAACTCCCTTCCTCCTCCCTAGCACAGGGGTTCTAAGAAAGACTTGCTCAAACCCCAGGTGCTTGGTCCTTGCCCAACATCACCATCTCATGGCTAAAGCACCATAGAAAGCAAAGGCTCAGAGGAGGCCAAGTGTCTATTTATGCAGCAATAATGTATTAAGGACCTGTCCCATCACCTCCTCACCTCTCACCCTGCAGGTAACCTGAGGATGATTCCTGTGCATGGACTCCTAGGCGGCAGCATTATTACACAGATCATAGAAACCAGCTCCTTGGAAACTCTGGCTGCATTTCAACAGAGCCCAGGTCATTCAGGCTGTTTCAGAGACATAACTGCATTCACTACAGCCCATGAGATGATGAACCCTCCAGCAAAGCAGCCTGTGGCTGGGCAAATGGCTGATGAGTTGTGCGGGCACAATGTAGTCAGATTGGATATGTCTACGCTACAAAGTTAATTTGAACTAACAGCCGTTAGTGCGAATTAACTTTGATAGGCGCTACACATGCAAACCGCTAGTTCGAACTTAATTCGAACTAGCGGAGCGCTTAGTTCGAACTAGGTAAACCTCATTCCACGAGGACTAAGCCTAGTTCGAATTAAGTAGTTCGAATTAAGGGGTGTGTAGCCCCTTAATTCGAACTAGTGGGAGGCTAGCCTTCCCCAGCTTTCCCTGGTGGCCACTCTGGGCACCACCAGGGAAACTCTATGCCCCCCTCCCAGCCCCGGACCCCTTAAAGGGGCACGGGCTGGCTACGGTGCCCGTGCCAGGTGCAAGCCTGCCAGCACCCAGCCAGGAGACCCTGCTCCTGGCACGGCATGAACCAGCCACTCACTGCTACCCAGACTTCCGCCTCTTCCCGGGACCAGGCTGGCAGCTCCCAGGAGCCTGCCCGGGGCCTCAAGAGGCGGGCGCCCACCTGGTCTAGTGCGGAGATCATGGACTTCATCCACGACCTCCGCACTTGGCACAGGAAAGTGGCCATCTAGGGCAGGAGAGCTGCCAGCCTGGCCACCCAGGAGCAGGTTTGCATGAAAATCAAGGTGGTCGAGTGAGACCCCGACCCTAAGCCCAGAGCTTAGAACATAAATACATAAGAATGGCCGTACTGGGTCAGACCAAAGGTCCATCTAGCCCAGTAGCCTGTCTGCCGACAGCAGCCAACACTAAGTACCCTGGAGGGGATGGACCGAAGACAGTGACCAAGCCATTTGTCTCGTGCCATCCATCTCCAGCCTTCCACAAACAGAGGCCAGGGACACCATTTCTACCCCCTGGCTAATACCACTCCATGGACCCAACCTCCATGAATTTATCTAATTTCTCTTTAAACTCTGTTCTAGTTCTAGCCTTCACAGCCTCCTGCAGCAAGGAGTTCCACAGGTTGACTATTTCCTTTGTGAAGAACAACTTTCTGTTATTAGTTTGAAGCCTGCTACCCATTCATTTCATTTGGTGTCCTCTAGTCCTTCTATTATGGGAACTAATGAAGAACTTTTCTTTATTCACTCTCTCCACACCACTCATGCTTTTATAGACCTCTATCCTATCCCCCCTCAGTCTCCTCTTTTCTAAGCTGAAAAGTCCCAGTCTCTTTAGCCTCTCTTCATATGGGACCTGTTCCAAACCCCTGATCATTTTAGTTGCCCTTTTCTGAACCTTTTCCAAGGCCAAAATCTCTTTTCTGGGGTGAGGAGATCACATCTGTACACAGTACCGAAGATATGGCGTACCATAGTTTGATACTTCCCCTCCTTGTCCTTCCCCTGGCTTCCCCCTTCCAGCTCCCTCCTCCCAGGTTTCCCCCTCCCCTCTCTCACCCTCTCTCTTTCCCTCTCCCACCTCCTTTTCCCAGTCTCCCCGAGTTTTGTTCAATAAAGAGAGTTTCTATTTTTGAACACACGTGTCCTTTATTCTGTACATCAGTAAGGGGGGCTAGGGAGGGGTAAGTGGAAGGAGGTGAGGGAGGAATGGGGTACGAGCCCCCGATGGGGAGGACGGGTGGTTCTGCAGGCTCCTCGGGGTGGAAGCTCTCCTGCAGCCCCCCTATTAATTCCCCCCCCGGATGGCAGCCTGCAGCAAGTGCAGCTGGTCTGATGGCCGAGTGCTGTGATGTGCCGAGTGTGGGCACTCAGGGCACTCCAAGCCAGGACTGCTTTGCTATTCGAACTAGGCAGGTGAGCGGGGAACCCCTGAGAACTGTCTGTCCGGGGTGGGGGTTGGGTCCCTTTAAGCACAGCCCTCGGCTAGCCTGAGGCAGCAGCTCCACGCTCTAAGTCCTAACCTGATGCCCTGCCGGCACTGCTTCTGGCCAGCCTTAACCCCGGTTCAGGGTCCACTCAATGTGGACATGCTAGTTCGAATTAGCAAAATGCTAATTCGAACTAGTTTTTAGGTCTAGTTCGAACTAGCTTAGTTCGAATTAACTAATTCGAATTAAGTTAGTTCGAATTAGTGCTGTAGTGTAGACATACATTGTGAGGCCGTGCAAACTCCCTGACGTGCAGCGCAATCCCCAGCAAGTATCCACTGTGCACTGTGACGCAGTGGCGTAATTCCACTGCAGCAGTGGCTGCAATTATATAGCACAGAGAGAAAGATGGTCCTGAGCATTTTGTTCAGACCAGGATCCCACACTCAGGCGGTGGAATGATGGGCTCAGTCCCACTTCTAACATAGGCTGTGAGCCAGCTTGGGCGGGGAGGCACTTGAGAAACCATTTTTTTTCTAAGCAAAAAGGCAGTTCTGGGTCTGCCAGTTACTAGAAGAGTAAAAGTGGGGCCAGGGCTGAAGACAGCTGTGATGCCTTCCAGAAGGGAAGTGTGGCCTCTATGGGCCTGTCTAAGCTCCTGCTCATCTGAGCTGCACTGGGAGGAGCAGAGGCAAAAATCATTCCCTTGGGGCTTTCGGTTGGGGGTGAGCATTCAGCTGATCAGCCCTTCCTTTTTAGCTCCCTCCTGGTTTGTCAGGGGGAGAGGAAAGCAGAGCAAAAACCGGGGTTTCCTGTACAAGCTTGAAAGGGTTGGGGTCAATGCTTTCAAGGTGCCAGTTAGAATTTCAAAGCTGAATATAGGTTTGCCAGCCGGAGACGTGGAAAAGTCAATATTATGGAATCTAAGAGGAGAACCCCATTTTCTCCATTCTTTCAGCTGTCGCTTGCTAATCTAAAGTTAGGTTCTTTTTAGGTCAACTTTTCCCTGCTACAGTATTTCTGAATGCAGGACACTTGGTTACTGTGGAACAATTAAAAATGTGTTAATTCGCGCATCAGCATATCAATCAATAGCTCATCAATCAAGCATAAACACAACCAGTGTTCTATGCATATACTAAACCTACCAACAGAGTCCTACCAGCAGTCATCATGGACTGCACTTGAGTCCCGGTATTTGCACCAAGGCACAATATAAATCCTCAAGATATCTTGCACTATTTATTGATGATCATCAGTCATCACATATTTCAGTAGACAACACAGTTAACATCACTCCTCCAGTATTTCTCCAAGGAATATGAATACCTATGTCTTTAAGGCTCTCTTTAGAATGTGGTCCCTGCTATTTGAATGGCAAGTTAAAAATATCGAAAGCTCATATTTACAGTTACAGTTCTAGGTGAATATAGTGCTAGTAGAAATCTATAAAAAGCTAACAAAGTGCAGCTTTATTGCCGTTATTACACAGTAAAAAATAGAAGGGGAAATTAAATCATTAAAATGAAATCTCACCACCAGTTAATCCTTATTGCTGGCCCAAGTGTTGGTCATCCTTGGAAATCTGAAGTTTCTCCAAGGTCCGATAACTTGGAATGTGGGCAGAGACTTTCCCACACAGGGGGTGAGTGAGCTCTGGGGTCCCACAGTTTTGTATACGTGAATTTCAGGATTCTTTGTGGGGGGGTACCTCTTGATTTCCATTGGCCATTTGCCAGTGGATTGCTGATTGCTCTGCTCTCACAGTTGCATTGCTCCTTCCTGAGCTATCTGGTAAATGGTGCTAGAAGAGAATAGCTCATTTCTTCAGACCATTTCTTATCAGAGACTTTTTACATCTGGTTTGTTTCAAGGCATGTATTTCAGTCTTACCTCACATTGTTAGCTTGAATGTCCCGCTTTTTAAGACATTTCTTGTTAGAAGTCAAAGCTACATGCTAGTTTATATCTTTTAAAATTCTTTCTGCCTGGTGCCATCCAATTCCTCTGACTTCTAGGGTGCAACAATTATTTACAATAAAATTAATAACACCTCCTGTAATCTTCCAGGTCTAATGGGTGTACTACATCTATTCCTTGTTTGGACATATGTTTTCATGTTATTTAGGGCTTGCAAAAAAACAAGAGACACTATTAACAATTAGTGGGATGTCGGTCTGACTCACAAAGCAAAAAAATTGCAGTTTCTAATTTGGAAAGGAAGACATATTGATTGGACAAACCAAATTATCCACAGTACATTTGATTTATAGGTAGGGCCCTGCCAAATTCACAGCTGTGAAAAATGGATCACGGACTGTGAAAGGAAGCTGGTCTTTTGTGACTTTATATCCTATGCTATGCAGACTTCAAGGAGGAGACTAGCATTTCTCAAAAGCGGAGGGTTCCAAGCCAGAAGGGGGCTGCAGGGTGGTCACAAGATTATTATGGTAGTCACAGTGTTGCCACCCTAACTTCTGTGCTGCTGCTTTCAGACCTGAGCATCCAGTCTGTGGTGGCTGGTGAGTAAGGACCCAGTTCTACAGGGAGCAGTGTAGAACTGTGCTTTTGCCTTCGGAGCTGGGGTTCTGGCCAGCAACTGACATGCTCCAGTCACCCAGCTCTCAAGGCAGCACCTCTGCCTGCAACATTGCAGAAGTCAGGGTTGCAATAACACAACCCTCCCTACAATAACCTTATGACCCTTCCCTAACTCCTTTTTGGGTCAGGACCACTACAATTACAACATTGTGACATTTTAGACTTAAATATCTGAAATCATGACATTTATATTTTTTAAATCCTATGACCAAAATGAGCTGTGAATTCGGTGGAGCCCTATTTATAGAACAAACAAGCAGACAGTTTATAATTGAGGATGGAAGTGTGTGGTTTAGATTTCTAGGGATAACAGGTAGTGTGTCCCATTTCACCTTTGATTTGACAGCAAGTTATTGTTAGTTCAATTCACTGTTTCCCCTTCTGTCTGTTGATCTGCTCACAATGTGCCATGGGTCACTTTGCATAGGAAACCAAGGTGTTACACTCCTTGCTAACTTTCTGGAGTTCTTTTTTTAGCTAGGCTGGGGTGGAGAAAGAAGTTTTATGCATGTATAAATTAATGGAGATTCTTGCTTAGGTGATGAACAATATTCTTAGTTAGCCATTTTAGTTTCTATCCTTGTGGAGTAGAACTCTTAACTTAAGCTGACCAGTGGGTACTTAGACAGTGTCTCACCTGATGTGAACCATTTCCTTAGTGGATCCTTGAGGGCCAGGAGGAATTAAAAATTATTAGCCATTCAAGACATATTCAGTTGTCTCAATCCCTTATTGAGGACTAGCAGATTTAACCAACATTGGTTGGGTCTGCAATTTGGGAACTCCATCAAGTGTATGTTGTTTCTTCATTCCTACAAGCACTTATCATTTGCTATGTTTTAACAAAAAAGGAGCTAAAGTCAATTGGTTTTCAATAACATTTTCTTCTAGTTTTCAAACCTTAAGTATTGATTTAGCTGTGCCAAAATAGAGCACTACTCCAAATGTCTCTGTTTTATTTCTTTCTGTAATTTTTTTTGAGAAACAATCCTATTCCAAAGTCATCCTATTTTTCTGGCTCATCTTTGTTCAGTCTTTCTCAACGTTCACTTAGTTATGTCAGTTTTGAGGACTGTCCTTGCTTTGGGGATTCTGTCTCATTTCTGTTTTGTTTTCTAAGAAGCAATCCCAATCCAGGCACATCCCATTTTCCGCAACCAAACCCTTCCCTTGCTTTAAGTTGGGATAAGGGGAAGCTGTATCCCAAATTTGGAATCCTAGCTCTTAAGAGTATAGTAGCTTTAGGGCAATCAGTGGAATGGTTTGTAGCCTTAAAAATTTCACCCAGACTCATCAAAATATGGTTTCAGAAATTAATAGCATTTAATGTCACACCAGGAAATCATCTAATCTAGCCTTCTGTACAACACCAGACACTATCTACCTATACTATATACCATCCATTTATACCTGTATTGAGCCCACAACTTGTAGTGGGCCTAAGCTTAACTGCCAGAAAGGCCTCCAGTCCTGAAGACTTCAAGAAGTGGCTACATTTGATGACTTGCCTCACTAGATTATTTCAAGGGTTAATCACCCCCGCCGTGAAAAGATCTGAGCCTTTTTCCTCATTTGAATGTGTCCAGCTTCAACTCCCAGCCATTTGTTGTTGTCCTGCCTCTCTGCTGGATTAAAGAGCCTTTTGGTGCCTGGTATTGTCATCCCATGCAGTCCCTGATACCTCATAAGCAAGTCACCTCTCTGTCTCCTTTCTGATAAGCTTAGTAGAGTGAACCCTTTGCATCTCTCTCTGCCAGGCATTTTTTCAAGCACTAGAAATACTTTTGTGGCTTTTTTTCTCTACCCTCTCCCATTTCTCACTGTCCTTTTCTAAATGTGAGCAGCAGAACTGTATATAGCATCAGTCACACCAGGGTGCACACAGATGTAAGATCACCTCCTCACTCCTGCATTCTGCTTCCTTGTGTACGTATACATCCTAAGACCACATTAGCCCTGTTGCCACAGCCTCACATTAGGGTGGCTTGTGTTGAACTGTCTAGCTATTATGACCCCTAACACCTTTTCACGGTGTTGCCTTTTCAGGACATTGTGCGCCATTCCGTAGGTCTGGCTTGCATTCTTTATTTCTAGCAGTGTGACCTTGTATTACAATGTATTAAAACACATTTTATTTGAAGGAGCCCAGTTTACAGATGACTGACTGGCTAGTCCGAGTTTCATCATTATGTACCATTGCATCGATCTTTGTGGGGTCTTTATCAGAGATTTATCAGCAGTGATTTTATATTTACTTCCAGCTCACTGATGGAAATGTGAAAAAATGCCAGACCTATTATCTCACCAGTGAGAATACCTCTAGAAATACCCCTAGTTGGTGATTCCCCACTGACAGCTGTTTTTGTGTCCTGTCAGTTATCTAGTTCTTAGTCAATTGAACATGTACTTTCCTGATAGTGTATAGTGCTTTCTTTTTTATCAGAGGCACATGCAGTATTAAATCAAATGCCTTACAAAAGTCTAAGTATATTATTTCTACTGAGTTACCACTAGAAAACTCTCTATTTCTCTGTAGATTTTATGAAGTGATACAGGTTCATATCCACACATCAGGGTTTCCTAGATTCATCTGTCTCCTGCATGCCTTTGGAGACCTGTGCTCATTAGACAGTCAGCTAGGATTTTCAGAGAGGAAGAAAACTGTAGATTGATACAACCAGCTCACGGGAAATCCACTGAGGTTTTAAGTCTACTAATTATGTTTGTCCTGACCACTGAAAGAGTGAGCTCTGCATCAGAAACAGATGGGGCACTAGAGTCCTGCAGGATTTGTACAGAGCGCATTGAACGGATCTGCCCTGAATTTACAGAAATTCATTTAAAACCTGATAGAAATGTAGCCGTGTTAGTCTGGGGTAGTTGAAGCAAAATGCAGGACAATGTAGCACTTTAAAGACTAACAAGATGGTTTATTAGATGATGAGCTTTCGTGGGCCAGACCCACTTCCTCAGATCAAATAGTGGAAGAAAGTAAACTTTCCACCTTGCCACCTTTCCACCTTGCCACCATGGATGTAGAAGCTCTATATACCAACATCCCACATGAAGACGGATTACAAGCAATTAGAAACACTATCCCAGAGGACACTACTGCCAACCTGATAGCAGACCTATGTAACTTTGTTCTCACCCACAATTATTTCCAGTTTGAGAACAACTTATACCTCCAGATCAGCGGCACAGCCATGGGTACACGCATGGCCCCACAGTATGCTAACATCTTTATGGCTGACCTAGAACAACGTTTCCTCAACTCCCGTCCCCTTTCACCCCTCCTCTACCTACGGTACATCGATGACATCTTTATGATCTGGACACATGGCCAAGAAACACTGGAGATATTCCACAGAGATTTCAACAACCTACACCCCACCATCAACCTCAGCCTGGACCATTCTACACGAGAGATCCACTTCCTGGACACCACCGTACAAATCAACAATGGAAAATTAGACACCACTCTCTACAGAAAACCCACCGACTCATACAGTTACCTACATGCATCCAGCTCCCATCCAGAACACACCACACGATCCATCGTCTATAGCCAAGCCCTTCGATACAACCGCATCTGCTCTAACCCCACTGACAGAGACCAGAAGCTTCAGGATCTCTACCAAGCATTTATAAATCTCAACTACCCACCCAGAGAAATAAAAAAGCAAATTGAAAGAGCCAGACGAATACCTAGAAACCATCTACTTCAAGACAGACCCAAGAAAACCAACAATAGAACACCACTTGTCATCACCTACAACCCCCAACTTAAACCTGTCCAACACATTATCAATAAACTACAGCCTATATTGGAACAGGATACCATACTCAAAGAGGCTCTGGGAGACAGACCCATAGTCTCCTATAGACAACCACCTAACCTCAAGATGATTCTTACCAACCACCACAGGACATACCACACTAATACCAACTCTGGTACCTTCCCTTGCAACAAACCCCGTTGCCAGCTTTGTCCACATATTCATTCTGCTGATACCATTATTGGACCTAACCAAGTGAGTTATAAGATCAAGAACACATATTCCTGCGCATCCAGAAATATAATCTATGCTATCATGTGCCGAAAGTGTCCGTCTGCTATGTACATTGGACAAACATCTCAGACACTTCGCCAAAGGATTAATGCCCACAAAACAGATATCAGACAAGATCACAAAGAGAAAACAGTTTCTTGCCACTTTAACCAGAAAGGACACTCTCTAAATGACTTAGCCACCTGCATTCTGCTACAAAGACCTTTTACATCTGCACTTGAAAGGGAATCCTCTGAACTGTCATTCATGTTAAAATTCGACACTTGCCAACAAGGACTTAACAAGTCTTTGAACTTTCTCACCCATTACCAAGACAGTTTCCCCAATTATCACCTGTAATACCATTAACTCACAAACATCCCACTCTCCCTACCTTTAATATCAGCAATTCACAGACACTTACCTTCCTTCCTCCCCCTTCCCACCCCCCCGCATCCCCCTTCTGTTCTGCAATGTGATTTGTCCTTTTCATATTTGTTCATTTTTTTTAATTGTATCCTTTGGTATATATGGTTGTGACTACTTTCTTCCACTATTTGATCTGAGGAAGTGGGTCTGGCCCACGAAAGCTCATCATCTAATAAACCATCTTGTTAGTCTTTAAAGTGCTACATTGTCCTGCATTTTGATTTAAAACCTGGAACTAGTTGCTCTCTGTAGTGGGTACAGGGGTTCCATGACAGGTGCCAGGGCTATAGATGTGATTAAAAGGTGTTAATGACACTTGCAGAGGTTTTTCTCAAATCTTAGGCCAAGGTTATATTTAAAAACACCTTTTAGGTGAGGTTAAGCATTGTTTTCAGCAGCTTTGAGGGCTGTGGCTTGAAATTCACCAGCAATGTGAGGGAACCAAAAGCGAGCCAGTGAGTGGCACAGAAACCTACTTATGAATGTTTTGTCCCAATCTGACTGCAGTTAACCCCATGCGCGCATGTCCCAGTTTTGTTTTGCTTTTCCAAGAACAAGCGAGTGCCACGTTTTGGTCTGCAGCAAGTACAATAAGGAGGCCAGTTGGACACCAGCAGCTGCAATGTGCTCCTCTAAAATCTCTTAGGTCAGCTCCTGTCCTCTTCCCAGTCCTACCCCTCAATGGCCCAAGGCCCCATGATGTTTGAAGGCTCTGATCCTGTTAGCAAAGGGATCCAACCAGGGAAGAAAAACAGCACCAGATGATTCTGAGTATTGAATAGCTGAAGGAACACTTATCTGAGAAAACGTTCATTACACCATGACCAGGACAAACACAGTCACTGGGTGAAGGCCATAGTCACGGACAAAGGGCCCGCCTTTTCCACAATAAACAGTCCAACTTGCTCCTTTCCTGGGCATTCCTGTCTTAGAAAAGTACCAAAGACTAGCTATTCACAGACACTTACCTTCCTTCCTCCCCCTTCCCACCCCCCCGCATCCCCCTTCTGTTCTGCAATGTGATTTGTCCTTTTCATATTTGTTCATCATTTTTTTTAATTGTATCCTTTGGTATATATGGTTGTGACTGCTTTCTTCCACTATTTGATCTGAGGAAGTGGGTCTGGCCCACGAAAGCTCATCATCTAATAAACCATCTTGTTAGTCTTTAAAGTGCTACATTGTCCTGCATTTTGCTTCTGCTGTACAAAGTTCTTGCTTCAAGGTGGCTGGATCCCCAGAGAGTTCATTGTGAAAGGAAGAACTTAGGTCTGAGTTTTCTAACTGTTCTTTGAGCACTTTGAGGCTACCTTGTGTTTACCTTAGCTGGGCCTTTTTGGTTCTGTGTTCTCCGTAAAGGTCAGTGTCTCCAAACAGGCCTGGAAATGACATGGTGCATATGGGATCTCTCAGCAGAAGGCTGGGGGAGAGCAGAAATGCCGTCATTGTGCCCTTTTCACCAGAACACTGGGTAAACATGACACCCTGGATTAGAATCAGCAGTGCTGTGACAGACAGCTCCGTTCCTCAATGAAATCCAGCACCTCTACACACACTGTCAAAGGGAAGCCAGGATGTGAGGAACAGGGAGCCATGGGTCTGTTGGGAACACTCACCCCAAAGCAGGGAGGTTTTAATCTGCTATAGCAAACCTTCCACATTCTAGCCCTGCCCCTGGAGAAGTAGCAGCTCCTCTCTGTAGGCTGCCTCCTCCAGGGTGAGTGCCATGGTGAAAGATTCTGGGGTGAGAGCAGCTCTCCCCACACTGCACCCCTCTTCCCCCTGACACTGCATCCCAACACTCTGTAGGGGTAACCAGCCCATGGGGGAAGGGGCGGAGCTCAGATTCCGTGGCCCATTCCATCCTGCTGAGACTCTGAACTCCAGTAACATGATGGGTTTAATGCAGAGAGCAGAGATGCCTGGAAGAGAACAGGGCATCACCCAGCAACTGGATCCAGGCTCCAGCCTTCAACTCATGCTCACTTTGTCCCTCAGGCTTGGTCCTCTCAGCAGTTCTCCAATTCCGGGAAATGTCATCTGCTCAGATAGGTATTTCTGTTCCCAGTTCGGGGGCTCCAGAAAAGGCAGCATGGCGAACAGACGAGGTGGCAGGCTGGAGTCGGGAAAGCTGGGGGTGAGCCCTGGCTTTGCCGTTGACTACATGTGAGCTGTGACCAGGCACTTCCCCACTCTGTGCCTCCCTCCCGACCATGTGGCTGAGGAGGGCCATGGTGGCTCCCCCTGCCTTGGATGGCAGTGGGATCTGAGGGTGGGAGTTACAGGATGTATGTGACTAGCCTGTTGCCAAGAGCACTTTCACAGTACAGAAATGTGAGGCCACAAATCTCAGCTGGAGCTAGAGTGGTTCCCCGGTGTTAGAGCAGCTCTCAGCACCGGGATACTTTTACCAGCTGCCAGATGTTTCTGCTGGCATGAATAGATGTCCTGTTGGGTCCAGGTGAGGGGAATGCTGCATTTGTGGTGAAGTCCCCAGGATGCGCCTGGTTGAGTTTTCTCACTTTCAGTTGGGGGAGCTAGAGCAGGCAAGAGACAGCTTGTGAATCCCACTCCCTCCTCCCCCGCTGCCTTATCTCCCAGCAGGATCTGCAAGGAGCTGCCCTCTCTGCAAACAACATGGGTTTCCCTCCTTCTCAGCACCCAGCAACCCAGTCCAGGGTTCAGCCCTTACTGATTCAGCCCATTCAGGTTCTAAGCTCAACGTGTGGCTGATGGAGATATGCTCAAGTGGGGGAACTACTGCGAGAGTGGGGGAGAGCCAAAGGAGAAGGCGCTGTGCTTTTACCCTGTAGCTAAACTGGGAGGGGCCCAGGGCATGACTGCAAAATGGCTGGACCAGCAGAAAGGTTGTGCAGAGTGTGGTGGAAGGTAACAGAAACCCACACCTATGCAGCCTCCAGGGAAGCATTGCAGGAGCCTGCCAAGTAGAGCAGAGCTCTCCCTGTGGATGCTGGCGATAGGAATGTGGAATGTCCATGTATACTCAATAACAGAGAAAATTTAGCCCTGCTTCACCTCCGCGAGGTGAGCGAATGGGAAACAGTGTGAAACTAAGGCTAGCAACTGCAGAATAGCCTTCAGTGGCCTAGCCCAGCCCTGCCCCAGAGTTTGAAAAGTTCAGCCCCTTTCAGGAGAGTGAAATCAATCCTGACAGTGTGGAGAGCTGCTGGTTACTGCTAAATACCGACACACCTGAGCTTATACATGGCCAGCTCCCCCATCCCACCCTATAAAAATTAGCAGCTAGTCTGCATAGGACAGAGCAGCTGTCCTCTCCCTATTGCTGGTCCACCATTTCCCTCTTATTCATGGAAGGTTGGGACTATAATCACCCTCCTAGTCATTTCAACCTCTCTTGGAACCTTGACATTGAAGCTTTTTTCTTCTCTCACATAGTTCAACCCTACATCAGCTTTGTGCCAAATCCAGGCAGGCACTCGTGCTGTGCCTGTTGCTGTGGTGTGAGAGTTCTCTGTGCATCAGCACTGCTGCTGAGAAGTACTAAGAGCTGTTCCTGACACACCCTGTGCCTCTGCAGAGCTAGGAGTCCCCCTGGTTGTACAGCTGACCCAACACAACTCCAGTGTGACAGCACCACACCACTGGGCTGGTCACACTCTGACAACTTCTCACTCGCGCAAAGCCAGTGTCACTTGACATTGCAGAAGTTGTGAGCCTGTGGTATTTTCACTAATTATCTGTCACCCCTAACAATGTCTTCAGTCAATTACAATATCATTAATGGCTCAAGGCACATGCCAAACAATACAGCTTCATTCCTCAGCTTCCAACTTTGTCAGTGAATCCTATGGGAAGGCTAGCCCACAGGGACGTGATTAACACCATCAGTCCCTTGTTGGTTATCACATATGCTAATAGATAGAGATCACAGTGAATACTCAGTGCTTGCCTTAATGACTGTGTTTCCCTTTTAGCTTTGGGCCTATGATTACTCTTGCTGAATGAACTTTTCATTTCAAATGCTCTGTGGATTTTTCCCTTGCTGATTAGCACAATATTCACCAGTCAATCCTGATTTCCCTGAATGGCTTTGACGTTTATTGGTATTCACCACATTGTTTCAGCAGCTCATTTCCAGCTCACGGGTGGTTCACGAGCTGTTCACTGAGGGTAGTCACGATTGATGGTCTGTGTTGCATTGACTGGTTATGTAAATCATGTAGTATTGTTCCTGCTTCCTGACTGGATGACTGAAACTGTTTCAACAGGAAAATCAACAATGTGCGCAATGAAACGTGCACTTGTAGCCTATGGTTGGTTTTGCAAGTCACAAAACACACATCTGTCTATTTCCCTCATAAGTTCCTATACACTTGCTTCTGGACTGTCCTTAAGCACACAACATCTTCTCCAATCCTTACTGGACGGCCACTAGCCAGCCCTTCAAACCCACCTCAAAGATTCTGGGTAATGGTGAGTCCTTACCCTTTCTATCATCTCAGTTTGCACAGGTGACTCAAAACAATGTAGCTGTTCCCTAACATCTCATTGTAACCATGTGTTCCCCCCATTCCCATCACCATCCTTCTCCCTCCAGTGAAACAACTCCCTTGTGATGCCTTGATATAAATTACACCAAAACACTGAGGAGCCCTGTAGCACCTTAGGGTATGTCTACACTACAAAGTTAGTTCGAACTAACTTTAATAGGCGCTACACTAGCGCTCCGCTAGTTCGAACTTAATTCGAACTAGTGGAGCACTTAGTTCGAACTAGGTAAACCTCATTTTACGAGGATTAAGCCTAGTTCGAACTAGCTAGTTCGAATTAAGGGGTGTGTAGCCCCTTAATTCGAACTAGTGGGAGGCTAGCCCTCCCCAGGTTTCCCTGGGGGCCACTCTGGCCAACACCAGGGAAACTCTATGCCCCCCTCCCGGCCCCGGACCCCTTAAAGGGAGTCTATGCCCCCCTCCCAGCCAGCAGACCCTGCACCTGGCACAGCACAGAGCCACCCACCCGATGTCCCCCAGCCCACCCCCTCTTCCCGGGACCAGGCTAGCGGCTCCCGGGAGCTTGCCCTGGACCGCAAGAGGCGGGCACCTTCCTGGGCTAGTGCGGACATCGTGGACCTTGTCCATGATCTCCGCACTAGGCACAGGAAAGTGGCCGTCTAGGGCAGGAGAGCTGCCAGCCGGGCCACCCAGGAGCAGGTGTGCATGAAAATCAAGGGGGTCCACTGAGACCCCCGACCCTGAGCCCTGAGCTTACAATGGCCGTCCTGGGTCAGACCAAAGGTCCATCTAGCCCAGTAGCCTGTCTGCTGACAGCGGCCAACCATAGGGACCCTGGAGGGGATGGACCGAAGACAGTGACCAAGCCATTTGTCTCGTGCCATCCCTCTCCAGCCTTCCACAAACTTTGGGCAGGGACACCACTCCTACCCCCTGGCTAAGACCACTCCATGGACCCAACCTCCATGACTTGATCTCACTTCCCTTTAAACTCTGTTCTAGTTGTAGCCTTCACAGCCTCCTGCAGCAAGGAGTTCCACCGGTTAACTATTTGCTTTGTCAAGAAAAACAACTTTCTCTTACTAGTTTCAAGCCTGCTACCCATTCCTTTCCTTTGGTGTCCTCTAGTCCTTCTTTATGGGAACTCAGGAAGAACTTTTCTGAATGCACCCTCTCCACCCAACCCCTGCTTTTAGAGACCTCTATCCTGTCCCCCCTCCGTCTCCTCTTTTCTAAGCTGAACAGTCCCAGTCTCTGTAGCCTTTCTTCATCTGGGACCTGTTCCCAACCTCTGATCATGTTAGTTGCCCTCCCTTCTCCCAGCCTTTCTCTTCCCCTCTCCCACCTCCTTTTCCCAGTCTCCCCCCAGTTTTGTTCAATAAAGACAGAGTCAATGTTGGAAGAAACGTTATCTTTATTTTGTACATCAATAAGAAGGGGGGCTAGGGAAGGGTAAGTGGAAGGAGGTGAGGGAGGAATGGGGTACGAGCCCCCGATGGGGAGGACTGGGCTGGCTCTGCAGGCTTCTGGGGGTGGAAGCTCTCCTGCAGCCCCCCAATTGCCCCCTCTCCCCAGATGGCAGCCTGCGGCAAGTGCAGCCGGGCTGATGGCCGAGTGGTGTGATGTGCCCAGTGTGGGTAATCCGGGCACTCCAAGCCAGAACTTCTTTGCAAGCAGGGCACCCCTGAGAACTGTCTGTCCAGGGTGGGGGTCGGGACCCTTTAAGCGCAGCCCTCGGCTAGCCTGAGACAGCATCTCCACGCTCTAAGTCCTCCTCTTATGCCCTGCCGGCACTGCTTCCGGCCATCCTTAACCGCGGTTCAGAGTCCACTCAATGTGGACTTGCTAGTTTGAATTAGCAAAACGCTAATTCGAACTAGTTTTTAGTTCTAGACGCGTTAGTTCGAATTAGCTTAGTTCGAATTAACTAATTCGAACTAAGTTAGTTCGAACTAGCGCTGTAGTGTAGACATACCCTTAAAGACTTAACAGATTTATTTGAGCATCAGCTTTTGTGGGTAAAAACAGGTTAGTCAGATGCTGCTGTAAATTAGACTGTAGGATCTTTGGGATCAGGACTTTTCCTTCCTAGAGTTGTAGCCCCACCAGAACAAAGGGGTCCTGACTGTGATTGGAAGCAAAGCGATTAATAATAATCCTAGTGTGGAGATTCCCAGGGAAAATATGGCTTTGTATGCATCTTATAATTGTTCCTCTAGCTGCCTTTCTAGGTTGAGTATTCCTAATGCCTTTATAACTCAGACATCCCAAAGAGGGCACCATGGCCTGCCCTGAATGGGAACTCCCACACATCTCGAAACAGTGGGAGAAGCTCAAGGGAGACTTACTAAGGCTGGTTTCTCCTTTTGACAAGATTGATACGTCTGCTTCTGCAGTGCAAATTGGGATACTCTGGGCTTGGCTGGCGTTCCTCCTGGAGCTCTATAAATCATTAGCAATTTGCTCAGTCTTCCATTTGTCAGAGCCTGTTTCCTTAGAAGACTCTTGGAGGTTTTTTTTAAGCCTGGTTCCCTTTTGAAGATGCCTTCTAAACTGATGCTGACAAGTCATCATGGAGAGGCTAGATGCTTCCTACGCTGCCTGTGAGAATCAGCTGAGGTAAGTCCTAAGAGAAGAATGTTTGTTGCATTCAGTGCTGGGGTCCATGGAATTCACTAGACCAGGGTTTCCCAGTCTATGGTTTGGGACCCAAATATGAGTCGCCATTAAATTTAAAAGGGTCGCCAAGTGTCTCCCCAGGTGGCTCTGTCCCTCACCTCTCCCCATTGCCTCTTTGAGTTGCCTTGGATCACCAAGTCTTTCTGAATTGTCAGAATGGGTCCCCATCTGGAAAAGGCTGGGAACCGCTGCACCAGACATTAAATACCTGCAGAGGCATGTGTTGGATAGGTGTGCCTGGCCTTGCTTGGTATCTGACTAGGCACTAGTAAAGGAGAAGCAGAATCACATGAGAGGGTCTGCTAATGGCACAGCCCCAGTGCCCACCGACAGATGTTTCTTGAATGAGTGTGATGAGTTACAAGGGTCAGTGTTAGGGTTGTAGCATTGCTTCTTTCCTGCCACTGAGTGGCTCCTCTCCCCACCAGCAGGATGCAGCTGGCAAGAAACTCACTCCAGGCAGAGGCACAGCAGGAAGGCATCATAAATATAGTAGCCCATTGTTTGAGAGTCTGTAATGTTGACATACATGGCCATGCCCCCGGGCCTGACGGGAGTGGCGGTCAGTGGGGCCCGGGGCGACAAGCAGCCGTTTGAGGTCCACGTGCCCCATGCGTGGGGAGTGCGGACTCCAAAGGGCCGCTTGCTGCTGCTTGCTCCCATGCCAGGGCCTGGCAGGAGTGCCACTCAGCTGGGAGCTACGCAGCACATCATGGATCGGGAGGGAGGGGACGGGGGGTGGGGCTGGCTGGAAGGGGGTGGGAAGCAGAGATGGGGGGAATCGGGGGCTGTAGGAGAGGATGGGGGGCCTGGAGGAAAGGGGGAAGGAAGCAGCACTGGCGGGGGGGATGTCCAGGGGGTCATGGGGCTGGCCAATAGGAAGAGGGGGTGGGAAGCAGAGCGGGGGGGAATTGGGGGCTGTGGGACTGGATGGGAGGAGGGGGGCAGGAAGCAGACCTGGTTGGGGGGGTGCAGCCACAGGCCGCTTGCTTCCCCGCCAGGGCCCAGCTGAGCGCTGCTCGGGTGGGCCTGTGGGACAGGAAGGGGGGGCGGGGTGGTGATGTACACGGCCAGGGGAAGGGCTGTGTACGTCACTGTCCCCCTTCCTCCTCCCGCCATGGCGCTGAGTGGTGCACCCCTCAGCCAGGCCGCCGCGAGAGGGGGGGCAGTGATGTAGACAGCTCCGCCCCCTGGACATCAATGGACCCACTCCAGGAGTGAAAGACCTGCAGTATGTGAAGTCTGTGTACATGTTTCAGATGCTGATCACTTAGGGTACGTCTGCACTTCATGTCTATTTCAGGATCCCAGAGGTATTCCAAAATAGCTACCCTGAGTGTACACAAGACACCTGGTATTTAAAGTATTTCAAATTGGAGGGAAGGGTAGCTCAGTGGTTTGAGCATTGGCTTCTTAAAACCAGGGTTGTGAGTCCAATCTTTGAGGGAGCTGTTTAAAGATCTGGGGCAAATCTGCCCTGGATGGCACTTAGTCCTGCTGTGAAGGCGGGGGACTGGACTCAATGACCTTTCCAGTTCTATGAGATAGGTATATCTGCATATATTTAAAGTATTTTTCAAAATAACAGGTGTGCTATTTTGACTTCCCGGTAAACCTCATTGCATGAGAGATAGCATGTTATTTCAAAATTTGGTGCTGTGCAGACATGCCAAAGTTCAAAATAAGCTATTTCAAAATGGATTTGAAATAAGATACACAATTTGCATAGCATATCCCTTCCCACTAGAGGGAGGGAGATTCAGAACAAATGATGCCTCAGACTTTAATGGAGTCTGTCCTGTGGTCAGGGAGACAAAGCACCCACCCACCATGTGCAATGTACTGCAGCCTCATGAGACTCCTCATCCCTGGGGTTTTTAAATAGAGACCTTGCATGAGGTAAAAGACTAGGTCATCGTTTGTGAGCATCTTTGAGAGAGAGTCTGCAAGGAAAGAAAGGAGTTGCCAGATGCCTGTATTCTAAATGGACATAGAAAGCTTTAGTTCTATGGGCTTCACACAAATGAAGTGATTGTATGGAAACTAGTCCAACAGGAGATGGAGACTGGCCTGGACATGCTCTGGGGTATTTCCTCTTCAGTTTCCTGGGTAGCTTTTCGTAGGTAGGTTATGTGGCAAGTGTCATCACATGTCAGATCACATCACAGATAAAGAGGGAGAGACTGAGGGTTTTACACCCCATACCCCAATGCTGGTAAGCAGAGAGCTGCAGCTTGTCACGGTTCAAGGAGAAGTAACTATCAACAGAGAGTGACTCGACAGATCTGTCCGGTTCTACTGTCCAGTCTCGCTGCAAGTTGTGTAAGTAATTGTGTTCATTCACATTCTTCTATTGGTGCTGTTAGTTACACGGGACTCACAAATTCACCAGAAAATGAACCCACAATGGGCACAATCTGCTCCACCCTCAGGATCCTCCACACCTCTGTAGCACTGCACAGGACACAGTCAAAGCACCGTGCACACACACACACTCCCTCCTCACCATGCCCCTGTGCATCAGATCTGTGTTGTTATTCCCATTCTACAGATGGGAAATGTAGACACAGAGTTCCAACCCAACCCAACCAGGGACAGTCATTTGAGTCACCAGGAATAGAACTCCCAGAGCTCAGCTGCATTCTGAGCCTTCAAAACACATTTGCACCAGGAGTGCGGAGACTTGGTATTTTAATCCCAACCTACATGCACTGCAGGGAACAGTTCTTTAAACCAGGAGCACTTTATTTAAGCTCTAATAGCACAATTGCCCTAATTAAAGAGGCGATAAACCAGTTCTCAGCATTGAAAAACTATGTGGGCAGAAGCCAGGAACTTAATTCCAACAGGGAAACTGCATTAATGCCTCATAAAAGCATGTCAGAACAATTGCCATTGAGTGTTACAAGTCTACACATGCTGACAGACATTAGAGGAGCCAGTCCCTGGCAGGTCAGCTAGTTTTCCTCAAATCAGTATCCAAGTGAGTCCTGCTGACTATTTAAAGATTCCTCAGCTAGTCTACATGGGAGCAGCTCCAAAGGTCCACAGCTCATTTTGAACAACTGATCGGAGTCTGGCAGGCTTGCCAGAGCCATCATGCCTCCATGTACCACCTAACCTGAGACATCTCTTCCTTGAAGCTGTGCTCTTTCAGGTATTTTGTGAAATACGCACCTACCCTCTCTGAGCTTCCCGGTGTCAAACACCCGCAGACAGTGCATTCCATTGCCTTGGAAGGATGTTTCTCCAATTGCAACTAGATTGTCACTGAAATGACTATTGGAGAAATGGAGAGTATACTCAGATTGTGAGGTCACTGTAGGGAGATACCACCCAAGCTAGTTGCAGACAAGTCTGAGATGGAACAGGGCAGGAAGGGATAATTGATGGGAAAAAATTACATGACAAGTTAGGCCTTGTCTACACTGGTACATTTTGTCATCAAAACCTGCCTATTGTTGACAAAACAGTGAGAGTGCACACACTACAATGCAACTTTTGTCAGGATAAACACCCCATTATGGTGAAAAAAACTTCCACCCATATGAGACTTTTGTCTTTATTGTTGACAAAGAGCCAGTGGGGACTCTGTTGCTTGTTTTGTTGAGAGAACTGGCTTTTGCCAGTATCCTACAATGCCTGCCCTAATGGCTGTGCTCACTGTTTTGTGATCTCTGCTGCCTTGTAGGCATGTGCCCTTCCCCTTTCAGAGGTCTGGAAAGTATCTGACTGCTGAGTGAGCTGCTCTGTTTGGGGAACAAACAAAGATCAAATCTTTAGAATGCTCCTGTTCTGCCCTGCTAGGAATCCAGTGCCAGGCAGGCTGCTGCTGCAGGGGAAGGCTGGAGAGACTGCTGTGCTGCTTTGACACTCCTCAACCCAGAGAGCTCACAGAGCTACAAGGGAATCCCAAGAAGTGCAGGGTTCAGCTCTGCCTTCCCACCACACAGCACTGCGGCATGCTTACCCACAATGCTTTGCTCTATTGATGGGGGAGCTAGCAATGTGGCCATGAAATGTCATAAATAGGAGGAAGAAAAACAGTCTGACTGGTTTTCACTTTTGGCAACTTTTGCATCTCGACAGCACTTTTGTCGCCAAACCTTCCCAGTGTAGACACAGCCAAAGGCTCATTCACACATGCCTGGAGAGATACCAGATAACCATCCTACCTTCATTAATGGTCCAAGCGTCACAGCCAGAGGGGCTGTTAATTTTACAAGTTAATAACATAGCATTATTGACTCCTGGATACTGGGGAAGATGAGTGTCCAATAGGATCAAGAGGAACCTGTGTCCACATGTTGTCCTCAGCAAAGCTATGCCTACTGATGTGCATAAAGGGACTTCTCCCATCATCCTGTGCTATGCAGGGTGAGATAGAGAGCAACCCAGCCAGTTATGCTCCATGCTGCTCTACAGGGATATGTACTTAGCGCAGAGAGGAACCTGTTGTCACCCAGATGATAGCATCTGAACAGTCACCTGCACACTCAGCCTATGCAGCTACTACGGGGAATGCTCAAGCTGAGGGACACCAGGATGTCTTGGGGCACCCCATGACAGAGACACCTGGGGATCCCCCTGGACATCGCTCCATTATACCGTCACATGTAGCAGTTCATTCTACTTATCCCACATTCCAGCAGGTGATTGCAGTGCTGCCAATCAACAGCAGGCGCTCCGAGGCCACAGAACTGAGGAGGGAGTAGACTAGAGGGAGAAACAAGACAGAGGAGATAACCCGTGGAGGCATTTCCAGTCCCAGCCTAGCTCTCTCCAAACCCAACAGGAGGTTAGGCTGGGTGGTGGGATGAATTTTGTTAAGTACAGTCCAGTCACACACTGAGAAAACTTGTACTGTGGAAAGGTTCCTGGCCTGAATACATGTCAAGGTGATCACAAGGCCTTTGGTATGAAAGCACCAGCCTACCCCCTTCCGCCCACCTATGAAACTGACTGCAGTTCCCAGGGGCAGGCTGCCAGGACATGGGAAGGTGATGCCACGCTGACCTAACCTCCAAATGTCATTTGTCTGTCAATAAATAAACCCAACTTTAATTCCCTGTTCTCTGTTGAATCACTTAGAACTCCACACTGGCTCATGCTCTCAGCACTCGGACTTCTAAGGATAAAATCTGTGCAGACCAGCTGATCCTAGTGCTGGCTGCACCAGGTGGGAGGTGGTGAGAGTTTCCTAACTGGTAAACATATTGCCATCTGCCAGCTACATAGCTTGATGGGACAGAAAGCTGGGCTGCAGCAGGAAATGCATGAATCTTCCAGCTCGGGGCTATCTAACAAGAGCTGCCTCCTGGGCATAGTGTATAATCAGCCTGTGGAATTCCTTAAGGCTCTGAACCTACTGAGACAAACACCAGGCCTGGATTTGTAAAGGACTGGGTGACTCGAACACCAGGCTTTTAGCAAGGAGTCTGGGGGAGAAAAAAAGAGGGGTTTGCAGTTCAGCAAACAATTCCCCTTCAATTACATAACTCAGTCAGCTGGAGAACAGAAAGCTGAAAGAGATGACAGGGACAGGAGAGAGAGAAAGTTGTCAAAGTGCACCAGGTGTGGGGAAAGGAAGAAGGCAGACTATCACGCCAAGGCATCAGTTTTGGTAAACACATTAGGATGCTGTGGGTATTGTTTGTCATCTTGTTCGTTATGCACCATTGCTGGCCTGTTTTGACCTTCACTGTGGTATCTTCATGGCCCTTCCCAGGTCTTTTCCCTGGATAGACACAGCTAATTCAAGCCCCTGAATCAGCCCCAATTGCTGACTGTAAAAGGAAACACATGGCAAATATGTTGCAGGATAGGGCTGCATCCCGCAAAGCAAAGCCTCTGCCAGCCAAGAGAAGCACTGCCTACAGAAAATGTCAGGCTGCCACAGCACAGCCTGTCCATAACTGATACCAGCCCTGGGAATGTTCCCAGCTTGATCCCTGGCTTGTCCTGGTGGGTTATTTTTGCATGGGAAAATGTGCCCAAAGAGAAATTTCTCTGACATGCAGGAGAAGGGCTAAAGAGTCAAAGAACGACACAGTGAAAAAGGACAGCAAGGTGATCATGCAGCAACACCACACCCCACCTCCCCCAAAGGCTGGGGCTGCAAAGAATTAGCTACATATATCAATACACATTGTTATGGCAATGCAGCACATGGGGCTACTTTAGCACAAGCAGAATTTACACTCTGGTTGATTTCTGCAACACAAGGTCCATCTCTGGATGATTCATGAACAGAGGCCACACTAAGAGCATAGCTATTACCAGTGCAGGATTAGGAGCAGTCCATTCAAAATACTTCCTACCTCTGGTTAGTCTAATCAGCACCTGCTTCCTGAAGCAAAGATTAGGACAAACCCCAGCAAATCATGAGACCTTTTCCGGAGGAACGCTGGCTGTGTCTAGACTGGCAAGTTTTTCTGCAAAATCATCTGCTTTTGAGGAAAAACTTGCCAGCTGTCTGCACTGGCCGTTTGAATTTCCAGAAAAGCACTGACGATCTCATGTAAGATTGTCAGTACTTTTCCGGAAATACTATGCTGCTCCTGTTTGGGCAAAAGTCTTTTTCTGAAAGACTTTTGCACAAAAGGGCCAGTGTAGACAGCACAGTACTGTTTTCCGCAAAAAAGCCCTAATTGCAAAAATGGCGATCGGGGCTTTTTTGCGAAAAACCGCATCTAGATTGGCCACGGACGCTTTTCCGCAAAAAGTGCTTTTGCGGGAAAGCATCCTACCAATCTAGACGCTCTGTTCCGAAAATGCTTTTAACGGAAAACTTTTCCGTTAAAAGCATTTTCAGAAAATCATGCCAGTGTAGACGTAGACGTAAATTGGGAAAGCACAAGGAAGGATTAGTCTCCAGTGAAACATGGGGTCATCGGCCTGGGAGAGATTTTATTGAGAACAATGATGCCCCAGTGTATGACTGGGGTGGCACGGCATGACCACAATACAAATAAACAATAGAAAGCAAAAGCATTGTGAATCCTAGTGCAAGCAATGCAGTAAGAATGCTTGCACAAGCCAATATCCTCTCCCTGCCTTGTGAAGTGCTGCTTACTAATTTACACACTGGATTTGTGGATGTTCATGGGAAGTTTATGTACAGGACAAAGAGCTCCTCCTGTTGGAACCTTAGGTCCCCCCAACCAGGAGACAGAAACAATCCCACATGAGATAGATAACCCAATCATATGGAACAAGTCATGTGTGATGTGTGGAGAATTCTCACAATGACAAACCATGGGGGCTAGTTGAGATAAATGCTTAATCGGAAAATTGTCAGCAGCAAACTGTTTCATAGACTCAGGAGCTATTAATTTGCAAATAGAAGGAGCTGAAAAATTCAGTGGAGTGGTTATTTGCAACAAATAATGTTACCAGCCCTTTAAGCATCATCACTGTACCTCTTTCCTTCTCTCGGGGCCCTTTCTATGCAGTCATAAATGTTACACAGATGATTAACTTAGCTTCTATATGACAACACACAGATACGAGCTGTCCTGCTGAAATAAACCAATGGTTTATCTAATCTGTCTCTCCAACAGTGGCCAAGAAACCATAATGCCTCACCCACACACCCATACCCACCCACTTATACCCCCACACTCCCACACTCTCTGACCCACATACACACACATACACTGCGATAGCATAGAATTGTTCTTGAGCAGGGTGGGCAATACATTGATTCACCTTGCCACGATACTCACCTCCACCTCCACAGGTACAGTTACTCCAGTTTCTGCTGGCCACGGTTTGCCATTCTCAGCCAATGGGAGTGATGGGAAATGGTGCAGACTGGGACACTGCTTCCCGCAGCTCTTATTGGCCAGGAATGGCAATTCATGGCCAATGGGAGCTGTGATTGCCTATACCGGCAGAGGAGCAGGTAAATTCAACCAGGGGGCCTACCAGGGGAATTGGATCCATTCCATGGGCTGCTATTTTCCCAACCTCCATTCTTGAGCCATCTTTTGATGTCAGCAACGTCTGATCTGGAACATGAGGCCTAGTCCTGAGTCCCCGTGCAAGTCCCACTGAGAGAGAACTCCACGTAACACACCTAAGGGTATGTCTACAGTGCCACCCTAGTTCAAACTAGGGTGGCTAATGTAGTCATTTGAACTTGCAAATGAAGCCTGGGATTTAAATATCCCGGGCTTCATTTGCATGTTTCCGGGCGCCGCCATTTTTAAATGCCCCGTTTCTCCTCATTGCAGTTGGAATTAGGAGCTTTAATTCGAACTACCTAGCCCATGCAGCGTGTAGCCACGGGCAGGTAGTTTGAACTACGGGAATTTAAAAATGGCGGCGTCCAAGAACATGCAAATGAAGCCTGGGATATTTAAATCCCGGCCTTCATTTGCAAGTTTGAATGACTACATTAGCCACCCTAGTTCGAACTAGGGTGGCAGTGTAGACATACCCTTATAAGACTGCTGTACTAACTGTAACCTCATTATGTTTCTAGAGAGGAGTTGGAATGATGCGATTGAGAACTGGATCAAATCAGGGACGTGTTTGGGGCAGAGGACTGCACTTTCCTCCAGATTCAAGAACAATCTTTGCTAACACCCAGGCTTCTTGGCTGCCACAGAGTAGGGAGTTCTGCAAGACAGGGAGTGTGTCTGACTAGATCAGAGCCTAGAAGTGCTAGAGTCTCAGGAGAAATTAAACCTCATGTAATAGGCTCTGGCACTGAGAAGCCAGTCTGACAGCTGCCCTTTAAGAACTCAACACAACTCCAGAGTTGCTGTCGCAAAACACTGTAGAGAGGCTGCCAGTCAGTGTGGAAGAGGAACATTCGGAGATGCTGCCCTGTTGGGAGCTGTGACAATGAACAGCATCTAGCTCTCTCTGCAACCTTTCCTCCCTATCCCTTAGCAAACACCATCCCATCTCGCAGATTTTTGAGATGAATGAAATTAATGGATGATTGGGATGCCAGTTATGTGCCTTGCCATAGTGACAGTTTCACCATGGTTAGAAAGGATCCACAAAGATACAGCTGTATAGGAGCTCCCCATATTCAGAGCCTCACCATGATTACAGCCAGGGAATACACAGGGGTGTGTTCAGGGTGGGGGACAGCACAGAGGTCCCCATCACAAGCTTATATGCATTGTATATATACATTGTGCATGTGAAAAAGGAAGCAGGAGCAAGGGAAAAGTAAATGCCTGTGGGTTACAAAATCTACCTTATTGGTTCAATATCCCCTCAGCCTTTGGCTTCAGGCGCTACAGCTTATAAAACCATCTGTCTCCCTTGTAAACCTCCGGCACTATTACTGCCCTCAGATCATGCATGAGAGCTCAGCTTGGGAAGGCGTGCTGGCATCTTGGCAGTCTCTTCATGCACATGCTATGGGCCTGCGTCTCTCAGTGCATGCAGGTAGCAGAGTGAGTTTGCCGCTATCACATCCTCATGGCCTAATGCTTCTGCACTGCACTCTGCCTCTTACAGTTGTGATTCATCTCTGTGGGTACTTCTAGACAACAGGCTTTTGTTGACAGAGGCTTTGTTGACAGACATTGTCGACAAAGCTTCTGTTGACAAAAAGCGTCTAGACAACATCCAGTTCTGTCGACAAAGCAAGCCACTTTGTCCACATGAGAGTATAGACGCAAAGGACAGTGCAGATGCAATAACGCCTTCTGCCCACAGAACTCTGTCAACAAAAGGTGTTATTCCTTGTAGAATGAGATTTGCCGCCGTCAACAAAACTGCCGAGTTCTACGAGGTTACCACTGTCGACAAAAGTCCACTTTTGTTGACAAAACTCTGTAGTCTAGACACAACCTGTGTGACTCAGCCCTACAGCTCCATCACTCTCAGCCCCATCCCTTCCAGGGTGAATCAGGAGTGCAATAAACTCAAACAAAAACTTTCCTCCCTTCCCTAGGCTCTGCAGGGTGGTGCCAGGTCATGCCTCCCAGGGATTTCTCTTGCAGCCCCCATTCCCGATCCCACAGTCCTTCCACCTCTTGAGGCAGGGTGTTTCCATACAACCTTCCCCAGAGGCAGTTGGATGAATAGGTCCCAAATCCTGCATAGGGTCAGTAGGGAGCAGAGGCGAAAGTGAGCATGTGCGCTCTGGTGCACAGTTCCAGCAACAGCTGGCTGAGCAGGGGTGGTGGTGGGGAACCAGCAGGGAGCTAGTTAAAGAGCTGGCAGGGACCGGGGTTGCGATAGGAGAGGACCTGTAAGAAATGTTAAGTTACTTTCACCCCTATAGGATGAGCAGCCATATTATGCTCTGTCAGACCCCTGGCTGCCACCTCCCTGGATTCCTTCCTACCACAGGCTTTGCTGCTGAACTTTCCCCCAAACCAGCCCTGGGCTCTCCAGCTTCTTGTTCCCCTCAGGTCTCCCCTCTCTGAGAGTGACTGCAGAGCAATCCACTCTCTGCTCTTGCTAATAAATTCCTACCTCCTCTTCCATTGGGTCTGGCCCACCCTCTGGCTGGGACAATGTGGGAGGCCCACATTAACCCTTTCACTGCCTGCGAGGGGTAGACACCCCATCACAATTGGCTAACTCATGTAGGGCTCTGCTTGGAATGGTCTGTGCACACGTGTGTGTGCATGCTCTGGGTGGGCATCTCTCTGTCTGTGCACAGGTAGTGTGTGTATTGTCTGTGTGAGTCTGTGCATGTGCAACTGTGGTCCATGCAGTGTGAGAGCCTGTGTGGGCACATCAGCCCCCTTTATGATTAATATAGTGCTTTGCAAATCTCATCTGATGGGGATTTTTACACACACACACACACACACACACACACACGACCTGGTGCCATTTTAAGCAGGAGTTCACCCCTCTCCAGGATGTACCAGTACAATTCCCATGCCTGGCTCTCTGGGTACCAAGAAACAGATTTACCATTTAAAATACGATTCTCCCCTCTCTAGCTGCAGATTCCCAGGCTGTTCAGAGGTGCAGCCATGATTAATACATCCCCCAAAACCACAAACCATCTCCTTCCCTGCCAGTCACGCCTCTGCCATCATTAGCTCCATTTCACATCAATATAGTATTTGCCCAGCTTCCCCGTAGCCTCTCCCCAGCTGCCTGATGTAAAGATGTTAAATAATGAGTAATTTTCTAGGCGAGTAGTTGATAGGAGGCACTTCCACATTCCTCTTTTGAAATGTACAAGAGCCCCTCCTAGCTAGAGTGGGTAGGAGGAAATCAGCCAATCAGAGGCCAGGAGGGACTATATAACAGGAGCTGCAGCACTAGGGACAGCTCAGTTGCAGCCCAAGGCAGGAAGGGAAAGGTTAGGGTTGTCTGGCTGGCTGGCAGGCACACAGAACCTGGGACAGCTCCCGGTGGAGAGCTACTGAGAATGATGAGCTGAGGTAAAGCCTTGAGCTAGGGACAAGAAACTGTTTCCAGGAGGAGAGGCCCTGAAGGCACCACAGGCTCCTGAGTGGAGAACCAGACACTAGCAGAGGGTTCCAGGACAGGCCCCTGTTAGGCATTCTGATTCACACCAGGCTGTGTGACTTGGCCTCAGGGCCAAGTAGCCAAAAGATTGAAAATTGCAGGCAGTGCGGGAACCTGCATTCGGCCACATGGAGGTGCTCGCATGAGATGAGGGCTGACCCCATTACAGGGGTACACTAGTGCCATGGAGGGAGATGAAGGAGTGCATGCATCTCAGTCACACTCTGAGGGTTAATTCTGCGCAGAATCCTACGAACAGCCAAGGGCCTTGCGCACCTGCCAGCAGGACCCATCCACACCAGAGAACAGGCAGCCACTGACAGTGCAAACAACAGACCCAGGATGACAGAAACAGAGCTTTGCCATTGCTCTGCCTAGCACCGCCCCAAAGAGCGTGCATAGTACTTAAAACAAAAAAACATAAACATCAGAACGAAATGTCCTGATGCTAATTCATGTCAAACAGTTGCATCTCATGCAAAGAGGGCAGGGACCCTCAGCCATGATGCTTTGGAGTGTACTGGCTAGAGAAACTGCTGCTAGAATTCACCATGGGGTTTGTACCCTTCTTGGCACACATGTCCTGGCTAAGCCTCCAAAGGGGAATTCTTACCCTGCATCCATCTCTCTCCTTCCATGGGCCAGGAGAGACCTGCAGAACTACTGGGAATTACACATGCATGCATGTGCATGTGCATACACACACACACACACACACTTTGAATTCGTTCCCGCAGAGAAGACTGGTTCCAAGGACAATTGATTGTCTCATACTCATCAGACTCCCTCCTCTCCTCTTCTCTGGATACTAACACACAGCCACACCGCATTGGTACCCTTCTCTGCCATGAAGCTGATCTGTTCTGGCAGTAATTTCCTGCCATTCTAAGCAAACACACTTGCAAAGCATGAGATATGGCAGAGTATTTCTCAGCGGAGAATGTAAAATATCACTGTTAACAGGCCCGGAATATGGTTTCCCTGCCTTGCTCTGCTGAGCCGGGGGATCCAGAGGAATGGCACAAGCACCTTCACATCATTTGGAAGGAATTGCCGAGTTCATTTTTGGTCAAGCCCCAGGAAGGCTCTCAAAGATTCATCCCACCTTCCCGAGCTTCTGGTTAGGTGTTCACAGAATCTCCCCCTCCTTTTTCCAAGCCTCATGTATCTTCTAGCCAACACAATTCACAATCTCCTGAGAATACATTCCACTCTCCTACTACCCTGGAGACATGCAAGGCATGATCACTGTTATTGATTCTAATCCAGGAATTCCTGTTGTAGAGCAACATGCCAGAAGTCTCCACCAAAAGAAACTACAAAGGTGTTGTACCATACTGAATTAGAGAATGTGCCCATTATCTCACAGCAATAAGATAATGAAATGCAGCCAGCTCTGGGGAGGAGCATGGATTTCAGCACAATAGCAATAAGGGAAAAAAGAAGGGATTTAGGCCCAGGAGATTGGGGCAAATCCTTTCTTTTTAAAACTTGGGATAAAACGGGTCTGCAGTGGTACCCGGGGCCCTGTGCTCATGGGAAAATTTCATGCACAAAGAACACTGACAAGAGAAACATTTCAGCTAGAACAGCAGCCCTTTGAAAAACATGGCCCAGGCATGCCTTTAGAGGCCCTTGCCATTGCACAGAATAGCTGTTGTTATTGCATGGTGACTGTCGCTGTCCTTAACCACGGGAACTGCTTTGCTCTTCATCTCTCAGCCACTAGAATCTCTTGACTCCTTTGACGCTGCTGCATGGCAACCCAGTCTCATCCAAACCCGCCCTGAACATGTTGGAGATCCCTGACAGGAGAAGCCTCACCGCAGGAACGCATGGAAGCCACCTCCCCACAGAAGCTGCCAGTTAAGAGCCCTAGGCCTTGATCCCTTTGGAAGGAGCTGCAGAGCCAAGCATGCCCTTCCTCTCTCATTTGTCTTCTGGAGGTAATGGTGTCTTTTGAGAGCAGTGCTCTGCGGAGGGCTGGGCTCTATCTAGAAACAAAGGGGAGGTTTTGACAACAATTACAGCTGCGCTTCAGAACAATTCATTTGCTAAAGTAATTAAACTGATAATGCACACCATTGCATCCATGTATTTGTCTAAATGACGGTGTCCCCAGTGTACTCTGCAAGATGCTTCACTAATTCCCGATGCCATGGAAATGCTATAGCGCTGGGCCCCCTGTAAACATTGCTCTATCGTGCACCCACCTGCATTTCAGAGGTCCCCTACAACCACGAAAGCTGCGTGCGCACAGTGATGGGTGCACGTTCTCCCTCCTTCTCACATTAACCATTATCTTCTCACTGCTTCTGTGCCTTCCCCCGGACTCTTCACTGCATCCGCCCATGGTCTCTCTCACCTCTTGTTTCTCTTTCTGCAAAGGCATGCTCTGTGGGGGAGGGGCCATCTCATTGTTCTGTGTCTGTGCAGCGTCTGGCACATGTGGGGTTCTGGTCTCTGAATGGGGCCAGAAGGCACAACCATAGTGTGAAAGGGAACAGAGTCAGTGTGTGTGTGCACACAGATGTGGATTTAGGGCTTCTGGGGAGGTAGCTCTAGAAACTGAAATTTATTTAGCCAGTGAACAGGAGCAGCATCTGTGTTCACTGTCTCTGCACTCAGAAGGGACCAGCCACTCCAGAAATGAAAGGGGAAATTCAGTCTCTCTTTGGTCAGTCGGCTGCAAATGTGGAGCAACTGGGGGAGCAAGAATGGAGGGGAGAAACACCTGTTCATCAGGCCCCTGTTTGAAACCAAGGAGCCCAGACCCTCCCCACAAGAAGATGAGTCACTTTAAAGAGTTTCTGCTGAAAAAATTGTGATAGAAATGTAGCCGTGTTAGTCTGGTGTAGCTGAAACAAAAAATAGGACTATGTAGCACTTTAAAGACTAACAAGATGGCTTATTAGGTGATGAGCTTTCGTGGGCCAGACCCACTTCCTCAGATCAAATAGTGGAAGAAAATTGTCACAACCATATATACCAACGGATACAATTAAAAAAAATGAACACATATGAAAAGGACAAATCACATTTCAGAACAGAAGGGGAATTGGGGGGGGGGGGTAAATGTCTGTGAGCTAATGATATTAGAGGTGATAATTGGGGAAGCTATCTTTGTAATGGGTAAGATAATTAATGTCTTTGTTTAAACTTAGGCGTAAAGTGTCGAATTTAAGATGAATGTCTGTTCAGAGGATTCTCTTTCAAGTGTGGTCTTAAAAGGTCTTTGAAGCAGGATGCAGACATTTACCTTCCCCCCCCCCCCCCCGCTTCCGCCTTCTGTTCTGAAATTTGATTTGTCCTTTTCATATGTGTTCATTTTTTTTAATTGTATCCTTTGGTATATATGGTTGTGACAATTTTCTTCCACTATTTGATCTGAGGAAGTGGGTCTGGCCCACGAAAGCTCATCATCTAATAAACCATCTTGTTAGTCTTTAAAGTGCTACATAGTCCTGTCTTTTGTTTTTGCTGAAACAATCCTGTGTCTTCTAGGTTGGAGGAGAGGCAGAGGGTGCATCTGTGCATGCCAGCCAACTCAGACCTGTGGGCTCAGACTGCGGAACAGTCTTATGGCTGCATAGACTTTGGGCCTGAGGCTCCCACCCCACCCTCAAGTCCTGTACCCTTGCAAGTCTGGAAGTTTGAACCACAATGAAACAGGCCCCCAGTCTGAGGCCTGCGAACCAGCAAGCCCAGGCCAGCTGCAGAGGTCTAGTTGCTGTGTACACTTACCCTTCATGTCCTCTCCCCTGCACACCCCACCAGGGTGCTGGCCATGCTTGGATGACCCTTAGCCCCTCCCCAGTAACTGGTAAATGTTCCTTGTGGCCTCAGCCCAGCTGCCTTGTGGCCTCAGCCCAGGCCCGGGTCTCTCCCAAGATGCTGCCTCACCTCTGTGCCGAACAAGGCTCAGCTACAAGTGACTATGGCCCAGCCAGGAGGTCTCCCTGAGCAGCCTGTGAGATCACTGGGATGAGGGGGAGCTCAAAAGTTCATTCCCATCTGGCTTGGCAAGGAGACCGACCTGTACAGCCACCACATGCATCTGGGAGAGGGCTCTGCTACTGGCAGGGTCTAAGTGGACTAACCCCTCGCCTGCGCTACAGAGCCCTGGCTGGCTGCTCTGACCTTAACGTGGGCTCCTCTGAAGAGAGATTTGAGCACAAGGCTCCCGACGCATCCTTGGCAGCAAATTGGGTATTTCACCGCTCGCAGGGTGTCTCCTGGGCAGCCTCTGGAGGGAAATAGCTGAGAACTCAGGCCTGTCTTTATACGCAATCCCGTTCCAAGTGCAAAGGAGGCCTGTTTCCCACATGCGAAGGACTCTGCGTCTCTTCCGTAATTTAAGCGACAGCAAGTTACACCACGGGCCAGCAGAGTCAGCCTGCAAGGCAGTACAGGCACAAGCCTGTTCATAGCTATTTGCTATCAATTTGTGCAGCTAAGAGAAGCTCCGTCGCTGTGACAGTAACACCTGTGGGCAGCCCGTCACTGCAGTCTCTTCACTCTGACAGCCTCGAGCACGACAGGGCCTGAACACCTGCCAAAGAGGACTGAATTTATCCTCCCAGCCCCAGCTCAGGACATGGGAAGGAGTCACTTCCTTTCTACTGATGGGGAGCTGGTGAGCAAGGGCGTTATTTCAGATGTGTGTGTGGGGGGGGGAGCAGCCATGCACTCTGGCACGTGGCTAGCTTTTCATTCTCTTCCCCAGACCCTCAGGGAGTGAGGGGAAAGTGCTTGCACGGTGAGCTCCCTTCTCCAGCCAGGTGTGAGAGGCATGCACGGAATGCAAGGACTTTCCCCTCACTCCCTTAGCATCCAGGTAACGGGATGAAAAGCTAGCTGTGTCCCAGAGTGCATGACTGCTGTCTCCCAAAATGACGCCCTTGCTGGTGAGATCAAATGACTTGTCCCAGCTTGCACAGAGAGCCTGGGCAGAGCCAGGAACTGAATCCAGATCTCCCAAGTCTCCTCCCTAACCACGAGACCAGCATCACTCACTTCCTGCCACCTGTCTGAGAGGTTCATGTCCATTCTGCTCTGTTCTCTAATGCAATCCAGCCACAACCAACTAACCCAACCATTATCACCCAGAATAATAGTGCAGTTGCAGCTATGAGTGATGAAAACAAATGGCTGTGGCTCAGTCTAATGTGTCTGTGGACCCCACAGCATCTGGAGGGTGTCACAAATCTCCAAAATGACCCTAGGCATGACGTTCCGGTCCCTGAGTCTGCTGAAAGATGCATAAAATCCCATGCAATCAGACTGGTCCTCTTGAGTCCCCATTTGAGGACATCCAGGCAGAACATAAATTATTCCCTCCCAAGTCAATTGTAACGTGCACTGAGTAAATCATCCCGAGGTAGGCTTCCTCATGTCCTGACAAGGTAAGTAGAGTAAGTTATGTGTCTGGGGAAGAGAAGTTCCTTCTGCAGTTCCCACATCTCTGGTAGGGAAAGTGCCATAGTGGTTAAACATGGATTCAGCTCCTAACTCAGCCTTCCTTAGGCAAGTCACGTCATCTACTCTGTGCCTTAGTTTCCTGCTCTTCCAAATGGAGCTAGACTTCCCTTCCTCATGGCGGTGTTGAGAACAAATCCCTCGTAAGTGGCATGGTCATAAGAAAATAAGGACAGAATAATGGCCATACTGGGTTATTATCCTGTCTTCTGTCCAGTGGCCAATGCCAGGTACCCCAGAGGGAATGAACAGAACAGGGAATCAGCATGTGAGCCATCTCCTGTCATACATTTCCAGACAGACAAACAGAGGCTAGGGACACCATTCCTACCCATCCTGGGTAATCACCATTGACAGACCTAGCCTCCATGACTATATCTAGTGGTTTTTTTAAATCACTATTAAAGTCCTGCTCTTCACAACATCCTCTGGCAAGGAGTTCCACAGGCCAACCATGCACTGTGTGAAGAAAAAATTACTTTTGTTTGTTTTAAACCTGCTACTTATTAATTTCATTTGGTGACCCCTAGTTCCTAAGTTATGGGAACAAGTAAATAACTTTTCCTTATTCACTTTGTCCACACTTGTCATGATTTTATAGACCACTATCATATCCCCCCTTAGTCTCCTCTTTTATAAGCTGAAAAATCCCAGTCTTTTTAATCTCTCTTCATACATCCAGATTTGCTGAACACTGGTGAAGTAAAGATTAAATGTCTTAAAAGTTTTAAATGTGTGCTCTGCAGCACAGATCTTGGAGGAGAGGAGAATTTCCTTTTAACCTCAGCCAGAAAAATAATGTCCCTTACAATGATGTGCATTCTATTCACACAGGCAAGAAGAAAACTTTGCTGTGATGTTATTAAATCCAAACTGCTAGTTACGTCCCATCCATCAGTGGGGGCAGGAGTTTTCCTGGCAGTACCTTGGCCAGGAGGTCATATTGCAGGGACTTGATTCATTCTTGGGAATCAGATAGGCTGAGGACCCTGGTCTGGGGCCGATTCCCAGGCTAATCTAGGCCCTGGAGCATAGGGAGTAAATACAAGGGGATATCAGCTGAGCAGAAACATGATGGTGGGAGTCTGGAAACTGGCTGGGTGTGTCTGCTTGTGGGTTTTGGCTGTGCAGGATGCTGACCCTTAAGGGGATTGGAGTTTCAAGCCAGAGCCCGAGTCATTTTGGACTTGGGCTAACTCACCACTGCTCAATTGCTGGCCCCTAGCAGGCAGAGAGCTGGATTCTCCTCTCTTCTCCACCGGGGAACAGCTTTTTAGCCTGACGCAGCCTCTGGGCACCCCTTTGACAGTACAGATAGGTAGGATCCCCCTGCCCAGAAATAAGACCTGTTTACACAGGTGCAGCCCCACCGGCTTCATGGCACTTGGTCCTGTTTTACATCAGGAATGGAGGAGGAAAATACTTGGCTGGGGTTTGTTTTAGCAGGGACAGGCTCCTCATTATGTGTCCTCTGGGTTTTATTTATTGCTGTCATCATTTGTCCCATCCTATTGTTTTTCTCCATTGGCTTTAATTAAATCCACTGTAGCCTTGGCACGCTGGGTCCTATTTTACAATGAGCTCACTTGCCAGGCGATTATTTTCCTACCAGCTGTCATTGCTCTGAGACTGATGGGCTGATATTTCAGGGAAGTGCTCAGCCTTCAGCTATGGATGCACCCTTCGGAGAAATATGTGTGACGAAGGGAATAACTCGGCCCATAATACTGAGGGTCACTGAGCAGCACGCACAGGTATTTAGAGCAGTCAAACGCTTGTTTTTGCTGTGAGCTTGTGTGTGGGATGCATTTGACTTCTAGGAGAGAAACAAGGATGGCATTTAAGTGATGCAGGGGGGTTGCCTCTCTGAGCTTTGCTACCTGAAGGAATATGTGAAGGAGTGGAGTTAAGGGTACTCAGCATCTCTTCTGAAGGTGCAAGGTCACACCCTCCAACTGGATAAGCTGCACAGTTTGATGATCCACCAGGATGTGTGGGAAGTCTAAGCTCCTTGACTGGGCAACTTCCCATAGAGCACACAGTTCCTGGGAAATGATGGGCCATTTCTACAACCCTCGCTCATTTGTGCAGCCCAGAGTCATGGAAATAAGAGTTTCTCTCACAAGCAGGGGTCAGCGTGATTGGGCCCAATGTGCACCATAGATAAAGGAGAACTGAGAGGCTTTGAAATGGACTTTGTTTGATTTCTGGGCATGCCGTGCTAATGCCACCCTGCCAGTTCAGTTTCACTCTTTCTCTCGGTTACCTAGTCAGAAAGGGATCAGCAAGCCAAAGCAGAGGCCTGCTTTGAAACAGTGGCGATGCTGTTGTTCCCTGGGTAGGTGTCTTCTCTTGACAGGTGTGTGTCCTTTTATTTACTCGTTCACCTGCCAATGAGGTTGCAAAAGTAATAGAGATCCTGATCCATCCTCTTCCCTTTCAGCAGACTCTCCAACCATGGAGGAAAATATCTGATGCCAGCATCACCAGCTCAAGCACTTTATGTTATCCTGAGCAGCACCAGCCTGGTCATTTGTCCAGGCCTTCCCAGCTGCCCCAGCGTCTGTTCTGTGCCATGCATCCTGGGCAGGGTTCTTGGCTAGGATGTCCAAGAAGGTGAATCCAAACTGGCCCAATAAAGACTCAGAGAGACAAACCAGAAACTGGATGTTTCCCCGTCACTGTGGTGATTGATACAAATGCACCTTGTTGTTGCCTGAAAAACAGCAATTTTCCATTTTTTCCACTAACAGGAATTGCTGCCTTCAGTCTTCTTCCTAGTAACAAACCTTAAACTGGCACCCAAACATCCTGTTTACTAAAGGGCAATTGACAATCTATGCTAATTGCAATGGGCTCCTGCCAGGGCTTGTTGGAACTGGGGGCAATTTGTGCAGTGCCTAAAGCATTTGAAATAAACAGCCTGTCGTTGTTGGAGTTGCAAGGCAAATGTAAAGCCTGCAGTGCACTCTCTGCCTCGTATTTGATCCCCAATCAGCTAATACTGCCCATAAAGATCACTCTGCAAAAGGCAGGAACTCAATAAGCTCATCTGAAAAGCAAGCGCGTGAACCCCAACCGAGCTGGAGTCAGCACAAATATTTAGAAATTCATTTGCTGGAGTTTCACTGTGTTTGCAGAGGCAAATGCTGATCCCAGAGGCTGAGAGGGCTTAGCCGGCATCTATGCAACTGCAACAAGTGATGCTTCCAGAGACAGCCGTTCTGTATTAGCCAAGAGCCTTTGCAGAAGCACCCAGAGAGACTGTGTATCATGGAATGGCGCTCAGGACTGCTGGAAACGTGCTGTAGCCAAGGGAGAGGAGGATGAAGTTGCAATGTGATCTACTAACTGGGGCTGCAGGAAAGCAGCCAGGCTGGTTGGGCAGAAATGATCAGATTGCAGATTATTTCTTGCAAAATGACACTGGAGAAAAAACCACAAGGGCTGTCCAGGACATTTGCTGCCATCCATTGTGCTCTTTACCAGGGACGAAGAGCAGAAATGCAGAAACATGCATTAGCCCAGTGTCAAGAAACCCCAGGCTGAGAGTGGAGGTTTATAGGTCTCCATCTAGTTTCTACTGACCAGGTGTCTATCTTACCAAAAATCACCAGCACACTTCTTGTCCTTGATGGCAAAAAAACCCCCCCAAGGACTAACATCTTGCTCTGCAGCTCTGACCTGCCCCCATAACCTTTGTGTCTGATGCCTCTCAATCTTTTCAGGGGCTTCTCCTCCTGCTCCCAGCACTCCTATGAGGCTGCAGCCCTATTATTCCCATTGTACAAATGACAAACTGAGGCAGAAAGAGGGGACATGACATAGCTCATCTGCTCACAAGTCCCAAGTTAGCACTGTGACCACTGGGCCACTCACCGCCTCTTTCCCCAAGATGTGGTTGCTCTGCAGAAGGACGGATGGGGTGGCAGTAAGTGGGATGTGCAGAGAGGAAAGACAGTTGCACTGCTGTGCTCTGTGATTGAAAAGAAGACTTCTGCCAGCAGGGCTGTCAACCCAGCTCCAGTTAAGTCACTTTTAAATGCTTTTTACTTTAAAAAGAGAAGCCCCAACCAATCCATTTTTAACGGGGCTTACCGCTCAAACTCCCACACCCATTCAAAGCACATTCAGGGCTTGAAGCTTCCAAGCTGTGATTCTAATCCACAGTTCCTAGCCTCACTCACACTTGGCAATGCTCACTCCATGAGTTAGATACACACCAAGAAGCAGTCAAGTGACAATACTTGCATTCTGTTCTCTTTAACTTGCTGCCAAGATAAAAATTTGTGGGCATTTCAACACCAGCTCCTGATCCTCCTTGGATTAGCGTTTAGGACAAATCTGAGGAATGAAAAGTTATCCAACTAAAAGCAAACCCCAGAATTGCTCTCAGTAACATTCACTTTGAAAACTTCTCACCAGGAAACATTGTGTGGGGGCAGCTTATAGCCTTCATTATCTCAATCACACACAGCTCAATGAAAGCTTTTTCATTTACTGCATCTTCTTCTAAATAGCCATTCCCTTTGACCTAGAGGTATTAATAGTGTATGCTGCAGCTGCCTGGTGCTGAGACCCATGTCATTGTACAGCTTACACATGTCCAGGCATTGGCCAGCTATAGCTAGGAGATGACAGAGATCACCTGGGTGTGGCAGGATGTGGACTTGGTGATCCAACATGTGACTTTCTTCCTTCTGAACCCTGAAACCTGATGGTGTGGATTGGGGGAGGGGGAATGTTCTCCCGGGAGGGATGGATTACAGTTGAGATGGGTAGGTAAGATAAGATCATAAGAACATAAGAACAGCCAGACTGGGTCAGACCAAAGGTTCATCTATCCCAGTGTCCTGTCTGCCCACAGTGGCCAATGCCAGGTGCCAAGAGGGAATGAACAGAACAGGGAATCCTCACATGATCCCTCCCCTATCACCTACCTCCAGACAAACAGAGGCTAGGGACACCATTCCTACTCATCCTGGCTAACATCATCAAGGGCTGCATGGCAGCTTCTGGAAGAGCAATACCCTTGCCAGTCTATAAATTCTTGCTAGAAGTGAAATGCAATTTCCAGGAGGGGTACCAAAGCCAAATTTTGCGGAAAAGTAAATTGTGCTGTCAGCAGCAGCCAGAGCTGAAATGCAACTGCTCTTCAGTGCCTGTGACATTCCCAGCCTTTCTTACTGAGACTGTTAATGCTCCTCAATGGAAGGAGCTCTAGTAAGCAGTTTGCCTTACATCTGGGTTGTTGGAGGGGGCCTCTTAAGTTTTAAATCAACCCCTCTCCTGTTAACTCATTCAGCTCATGACAACATAGATCCCAGTGTCTTCAAGATAAGAAGCTTGCAGCATGGAGGAACAGACAGCCTTTTGCTTGCTGAGCTCAGCATCTTGGGAGGGAATGTTGGATCGGTGCCCTCTTTCCCAGAGACTACCTTTATTTGATGGGCCTATTAAAGATATGTAAGGAGTGGCAACATTCCAGTCTGATTTCCCGAAAGTCAGCGCTGTTCTGAGCAGATGTCACCCTGGGAGATTAGCCGGAGTTGATTATTGTTCTGGGGGCTTGTAAATAGACATTTGCTGTTGAGTTCCTTGTGAAGCGAGGTTGATCTATTCCCTGTCACAGGAATTGGCCATAATTCCATTAGAATATAGCTTCTTTCTGCACGGGTGCTGAGGACTGTTTCCTAGGCCGAGGGGAAAGCATATTTCACAGGTAGGTCTAAAAAATTCTTGACCAAAGCAGTGCGGCAGCCCGACATCTCCTTGGAGGAAGAGTCCTTGAAGGAAGAGTCCTACAAAATGAAGAAAACTTCCAAGCCATAGGGTTTTCTTGGTGAAATTAAATTCACTTCACTGGAGTTGGAAATGCCTGCATCAGCTCGGAATGTGTTGGGTTCGCTGCCAGACCCTGTTTATACTCTCCCCTAGGAGATCCTCCAGAACTGGGCCTTATGAGAAAGGCACGTGGGTGGTGGAGATGGAAACACTAGTTTGGAAATGGAGTTAGATAGATTATGATATTCAAAATGCTAGCAATTTGAATGGCAGTGGTTCTGTTTCCTTGACTCCAAACTAGTCTGCAGGCTTATGTATGGAGCATCCCCAGGCTGGACACTGGGCTCGCTCTTATGCACAATCACATCGGCAGCTATTCGTCACATTTTTTGTGAGCTAAAAGGGACTGAAGGCAATGATAACAAGGTGCCTCCCACCTGCCCTGTCATGCTGGAGCAAACACAAACCTTCCTGCCTGGAGCAGCTGTCTGGGGCCCAGGTGATTTCATAACTCTGCACGCGTAAGCTTTACAGAAAAGTTTTTTTAAAACTTCTAGGGCCAGAAGAGGGAAAATCAACCTCCACAGCCCTCCCCACCCCCCCCCCCCAAAAACCCAACCCCTCCCTAGCCAGATCTGTGGGAAAGAGCAATGAAGGCACAGACCCTCCTGTGGTAGCTGAACTCAACTCATTTTTAGCTTTTTCAGCTCCAGAAGTTGATTCCTCTCTGACCTACATGGTCCTGTTGGCTAAAGGGATTTGTAGTGTAACTCCAGTGACCTCTGGGGATTTACATCAGCGACACATTTTTCCCCTTGTGACTAATTGACATCCACACTCCTCATCTAAAACTCCTTCCTGCCCCCTTCTGCTCTCTGGGATTCTTCTAACACACTTGTTTCTCAGTCCAGGGGGTCACAACTCCCAGTGGGACCATGGAATAGATTTGGGAGGGGTCGCAAACAAGGCTGGCATTAGAGGGGTAGATAGCAAGGCAATTGGCTGAAAGCCCAGAGCATTGTGGGACTGAACCCTAACCCTGACCTCCTGATGTTTTTTTTTAAGTCTGAAGGAAGTGGCCAGCGCACAAAAGTTGAGAAGACTGCTCTGTCACATATTTCCTCTTCACCTACAGCCATACTCCCTGCTACTAGCTTCAGAACTGCCCTGCTACAGATCACTGTGCTTTGTCTTGGTCCCGGGGCAGTACAGGATTAGAGTCTAAAAGAAATTGAATTGTCATTAAGTGCACTCATGTCATTCGGTGAACAACGACATGAGGCGCACAGCATAATTAGCTGCAGCGGGAAGGAGCTTTTGTCGCGTTCACAATAGGATAAGAGCCACACAGAGATATTGAATGTGAAATATCACTGACTCCCATTGTGTTACGTTGATGGGTGACTTAGCTAAATGGTGGGTGTCAGTCGCTGGGCTCTATCCCAAGCACAGAGCTCCCAGCACTTTACAAACCATTTGAATTTGGCTCCCCAGTACCCCTGTGAGTCAGGGATGCCATGCACTCCCTGTGTTACAGATGGGGAGTTTGCAGAGCAGAGAGGGGATGTGACTTTCCCTATTGAAGTGGGGCAAGTTCCCAACAGAGTTTCCTGGCTCTCATGTCTGTGCTCTTCTCTCCACACAACCCTCCCTGCTCTAGTGGGACATGGAAACCAGAAGCGCTCCCTCCCAGGCTTCCCTGCTGTCCATTCATCCCCACTCGCCCACGAAAATCCCTGCTACCAGAACGCAACACAAAGTCTTACTTAAAAAGCCATTGGACTTCTCCCTCCTCCTCTGATTCATAGACTCACAGATTCACAAAACACTAGAATTGGAAGGGACCTCGAGAGGTCATCAAGCCCAGACCCCTGCCTTCACAGCAGCACCAAGCACCCTCTAGACTATCCCTGCTAGGATGCTCTTCAATGTCTCCAGTGATGGAGATTGGTTGGTGATAATTGGAGAAAGCCAAGCCCCAAGGAGCCTATTGAGAGGCAGGGCTCTCTGGTAAGCTACTTTGTGGGGAAAGGTTTTCTTTCTAAGCCTCCCAAATGGCGGAGTACAATGGATGAATTCTGTGTTTTCACAGGGTCTTTGGCAGGCCCTCCAGACCTTGCCCCAACTCTGATCAGATGGCCACAGTGAAAAATCAGGACTGAGTGGGGGGTAATAGGCACCATATAAGAAAAAGGACAGTCCATATAAAATCAGGACATCTGGTCACTCTTACCAGACCACTTCCCTACATGGTGCCCTGTGAGAGCCCCGTGTGTGTGCGTGGGGAGGGGACTGAATTGTCAGTGGTGATGCAGCATTGCAAGCTGTTACTCTCAGAGGTGGGGTCTGTGCTGATCAGGAAAGACTAGAGCAGGAGAAGGCCAAAAACAGATCCCTGGCTCCTGCAGCCAGTAAGCCTCACATGTAGGCTGCCATCTCTCCAGGCCGGGTAGCATGGGGACAGAAGAGCATACTTCCACCATGAAATCCCCACTTCCTTTCCTTTGAACCTGTCTGCTCAGTGTGTGCATGCCTCTGAGGGGAAGCATCTCCCTATAATTGGTGTCACGCCTAATTACAATAATTCATTACAGGTTGAACCTCTCTAGTCTGGCACTCTCTGCTCCAGCAACATCTGTGGTCCGACATGATTTTAATGAGCTGGGTGTCCACTTACCATGAGTGTGGCCAAATTTCTTGCAGTCCCATAAAGGTTGTTTACAGCCCCCCAGTCCTGGCTCTCAGTGTTCTGTGCTGACATTTATCTCTAATTTACCCCTAAATGTCTTCTCAGAGCCCAGCAAGCAATGGACGTGCTGGTAATACTACTAGACAATACTGACCTCCCATGGTCTGGCAAATTCTCTGGTTTGGCACCTGTGCTGGCACTAGAGAGGTTCAGCCTGTATTACTGCAGCTGCTCAGTCCACTGGGTTGTAGGCATTTCTGTCTTCAGTATGGGAAACACATATCCCAGCCTTCTTAGTCTCATTCCATGAGGGTCATTTCTCCCTTTGAAACATCCTTTGTGCATGGCCAAAACTATCACCTGGCAATTACAATATGTCACTTTGCACAGATTGCAGTTCAGGGGCCCACCCAGGGACTTCCCTATCAAGTGTCTGATGCCCTCCAAGGCACTGGATGAGCTGCCCTAGCACACAAGTTCCCCTCCATGGGTGATGGGGAGAGGCTGTGTCTGCAGTGCTGGCCAACCACCATTAACCTACCCAGGGAGGTCAGGCCCTGCAGCTAGTGCACATGGTGCATGGTCCATCAAGCCAACAGTGATTCACCCCACCAACAACAACTGCCAGGTCTGTTGCATTAAGCAGTTAGTTGAAGCTAGATCACCCCTTCTGCAGTGTGCACACATTCTGCTGCTAGCCTGCAACAGTGGAGAAACACACCTTGGCTGCTTGTATTCATCTAAATCAGTCAATTTAAACCATGTTCCCAAATCCTTCTCCCCATAGAAGTGTTTACTGAAGGCCTCATTTCCTAACTTCTCGGAACACTTCCTGCCCTGGTTGGGAAGCAGGCAGAGGGGAAAGGTTAATGGTTAACATTAAATGGCAAATGGGACATAAAGATTTACAATGGCTAACCGAAGCAATTTCCTTGTAGATGGTTTATGTTTTGCACACATTGACTGAAATCATGTCAGCTTGCTTTATCCTTTCCATCGCACACACGCTCCAGCAGCTGTGTTCTCACTCATACACTCCACACTTGTACTCTCCAGTCTGCCCACGTGTGTTACCTTGGACAATCCCCAGAAACACGCTTGTCTCTAAAAGGCAGCTGTAGAGATTTCCAGACTTACGCATTCTGCTGTTGTTACAGGCACTGTCACTACACCAGAGTCAGAGCCCCCATCCTAATTTTACATTACGTTTTGTTTCTCTCCCCTGTGTCTAACTCTTTGATGACAGATTGAAACCTGAATCTGCATTCTTAGTAAAATAAAGTGTCGTGTGTAAAATGGCCTGTTTCTGTAGGGTTAACCCATGAGTGCTGGGATGCACTCTTGGGCTTCAAAATCCGTGGTTGTCCCATGGACAGTGGGATGCACATGGTGATATTTCAGGATCACTAAGAATTTATTTAGAGAAAATCCCTGTAAAAATGATTGTTTGAAGCATGCACCCAGCTGCATTAAATAAGGCTGGGCAAATTTTCACTTCCCAATCTTGACAGATTCCTTTTAATGGGGCTTTAAATAGGTGCTGGAGGGCTAAAGTACTGTGATTTCAGAAGAGACGTTTATAGAGCAGCACTTAGTGAATGCTGTTTGGTTTATTATCAGCCCCTAATCATAGTGACACATTGTACAATGTGAGGTTAGAGGAAGCTTTAATAATAATCCTACACGACTGAAATGTTGTTATTTTGCTTAAAATATCTGGTAATAAATAGAATGGGAGGCTATAATATTGCAGGGTTGCTACAATGGTCCATACAGATGACTTCCTGTGCATGCAGCCACAGAGTGATGGTTAAATAAAAATATTGATGTTGCAGAGGGCATGAATCCAAATAGGCCATAAGGGCCTGTATTTGGATGCATGGCAGTGGTGGGGAGGAGGGGCAAGCAGTTCACACTTATGTGAATTGTTTGGGTTTTCCAGTTCCAAATTAAAGCTGTTTGAGAGGTGCCCTTTGCAGGAAGAAACGGCCAGGACTGAAGACTGTGAAAGTGGCTCTATATCTGGAGAGAAGGGGGGAGGTTACCAACAATCTACCCACAAGTATTGGATTTCTCGTCAAATGCTTACGAGCGAATCAATGAAGCTCTCAAAGCCTGAACGACGTTCTGTCACTGAGCGCCGAGGAGGCAGACAAGGCTGGAGATTGTCTTCATAAAGCGAGTGTCATGATCAAACAAAACACTCCGCAGCACAATTACTCACCTTGGAGAAACATGGGATCCCGGGGTCAGGGCTTCCACTGTAGAGTCCAAGCCACAAAACTCCTCATGCACATGTGTGAACTGGACACTGGATAGTCTTGAACTGGGGATGGGGAGATGAACACACTGGTGCAGAACGGTTGGTGACCCAGTTCAAATCTCAACTGGGTCTCCCGTGAAAATGAATCAGGTGTGGTCTCCGCCTGTGCTGGGGGATCTTTGCCCTTCCTGCAATGCTGCATGCTGGCTCACCTCGGCTCAGCTGGCATCTCGCAGGTTAGGAGGACAAGGAGTGATGATGGCAGATATGGACGGTGCCAGACCCGCTGATCGGGGCAGGGACACAGGAGCATCTGCCTCAGGACCCAGAAATTCAGAAAAGCCTGGGTCTTCCAGGATTCTTGGGCCCTTTAAATCAACGTCGGAGTTCCAAATGGTGCACTCTGGGCAGCACAAAAAGCTGGCTGGGGGCGTGGGGCATGACACTGTCTGGCTAGTGCTGAGGGCTGGCTGTCCCCAGCCTCCCTCCTTCTACTCAAAGCCCCACCCCTTCCAGGAGCATGGAGCTGAGTCCCCCTCACTGTGCCCAGGGGCCTGGCAATTCTGCTTCCCCTCTCCCCCGCGGCCGGTGCTAATCAGACACTGAAGATCACCCCCCAAAATACAGCTCATGTGTCAAGCAAACTCTTTTGCTGTCTGGACATAACTTAGACAATGAGAATTGCTGGGAATATTCGTCCCTTTATCCTGTGTGAGGAGGGCAGGTCTGACACACAGAGATCTCTTCTTAGGGGGACAGATACTCACAGGAGTAGTGAGTGTCACTCAGGCAGCCACGTACCTGACTCCAGCTGCACATCAGGCCTGTACATGTCTGACCACGCTGATTAGTACCCTGTCACGGCTCCATCTGGAGACCACCCTGCCGCGGATGGAGGCAGCCCTACTGCCTGGGCTTCCACACAAATCCTGCTCCCCACAAGCAGTGCAGCGTTTGGTGCTTCACAGCCAAGGCCCATGGTGGCTGTCAGAACCCCGCCTCCCCTCCTGCCCTGAGCTAGTTCACAGGAGGCAGTGCCTGGGAGAGCCGCCGTGCTGGCCCAGAACATCGTACGCTGCTGTCACTCTTCAGGACTCAGCCCTTTGGCTCAGGGAAAGCTGGCTCCCCTGGCTGGGGTCTGCACCCCTGGGAGAAACCACTTCCCGCTCTCACCATCACCCTGGAGTTGCAGTCCCCTTGGGCCCTGCCTTAGCCCCTGCCCTGCCATTGCTCAGACAAGGATGAATGGCTCCATTAAAGACTGTGGCCACAATTTCCAGAAGTGACCAGTGATTTCAGGAGCCACGGGGCTTGGGTGCCTGGTTTGAGACACCTGCAAGGAGCTGGCTTTCAGACAGCCCTGAGCATCTGCCCTCAGTGGAGACGACAACCTCCTTGGGCAGCTCCATGCTCCCAGAAAGGGTGGAGGGGAGAGTGGAAGGGGCAAGGCTGAGGGCAGCCAGCCCTCAGCACTGCCCAGAGTGCAGTACACACCCCTAACCGCCTCAGCACTTGGCACAGGCCAAAGTGTGTGGTGTGGCCCTCCAGCAGTGGTTTAAAGGGTCCAGGGCTCTGGCTGCTGTGGCTACACACCAGGCCCCAGGCAACTGCTCCCTTTTGCCCCCCACTTCAGCAGGCCTGTCTGCTCTCTTTAGCATCTAGGCACGAGTTACTTTTCAAAAGATATTGGCCTGTGGGTGCAGCACACAACTGATGAGCAGTTAAAACAAAACCTGGCCTGTGGATGCTAACACTGGGATGGAACTGACAGTGGAATGGGCAGGGCTGGGCAGCCTCCCACCGGACAAACTCAGAGCTGCTCTTAGACGGGAAGGGATTCAATGTGTGTACAAGAAATCACTACCTCGTGCAGCCGCACTGGATAAGAAGCCCCTCCTCGCTCCCTTTGGCTTACAAAGAGGGTATCTCAGCCTTCGCAGGAGTGCCATCTCTGAGTAATTTGCTTCATGACAGATGCTAAATTACCCTTTTTAAAACCATGGGGAGATTTCATAGAAGCTCTCTGTGCCTCGCTAATGTATTTTCTGGAATAAATAACTCCAGTCCTTCTCTGCAAGGTAATGAAGCTGGCTGCACCATTGTGTCAGGCTGAAACCCTAAGATATATTCAATCTGTGGCTGGCCAGGAATGAAAAATGGGACCCTTAAAAACATCTCCTGCACTTATAAAGTGCTCCTGGGTAATAATAAGGATGCCAAACTTGCAGCTGTAAGAGCCAAAGTGGCATCTCATTTATTTGCTGTGGAGTTGATGTGAGAAGTATTCCCCTGTCCTGGGAGATATTTGTGGACACAGTCCTCTTAACCTGGTCTCCGAGAAAAAAAAATGGTGACAATGGAAGAAAAAGAGCCAGTGGCATTGTAATGCTGTGAATGGACACACATCCATCTGTGCCTGGTAAGCACTCAGGGGGAATTATTGTTTGGGGGGTGCAGCTTAGGGGATTCTTTGGTCATGCCCAAGAAGAGAGCAGGATGAGGCCTATGGGGGTGGTAGATTATCTGTGAGGTTCTTACATATTCCCCTAGTAGCTGGTGCTTGTCACTGTCAGAACCAGGATATTGGACTAGGTAGACCTTGGCTCTAACCCAGTCTGACAGTTCCCGTGTTCCAGACTTTAGCTTTGTCACCCAGCACTGACAACCACAAAATTCAGAATAGGTTCAGTTAGCAGGATGATCTTCATGGATTCATAAAGGAGAAACGGGATCATTCAGTGGCTCTCAACCCTTCCAAAATACTGTACCCCAGTTAGGAGTCCGATTTGTCCTGTGTACCCCCAAGTTTTACCTCACAGAAAAACTACTTTACAAATTCAGACATAAAAATACAAAAAACATATCACAACACACTAGTACTGAAAAATTGCTGGATTTCTCATTTTTATCATATAATAAATTATCTGGGATATAAACACTCTATTTAACATTTCGGTGTATGGCCTACAGAGTCATATAAGCAAGTCATTTTCCCTATGAAATGTTGGTTTCTACTGACTTTGTCAGTGTTTTTTATATAGCCTGTTATAAAACTAGGAAAATGTCTAGATTAGTAGAGGTACCCCTGGAAGAACTCTGCGTACCCCCGAGGCAAATGTATCCTGGGTGGAGAACCACTGCTCTAGTCAGAGCATCTCTAGATCATAGATCACTGGATTTTACACTGTCAGGGGAGCCAACAGCCTTGCCAGCCCCCTGAGAAAGGTGGGAGGGACAGCTCCAGAAGGGGTGGAACCGCAGGTAGAAGGGCCAGGGCCAGGTTAGCTGGCCCTCAGGACTGCTGGGACCATGCAACACCCCTCACCAACCTTCAGGGCTACCTAGGGAATGCCATGTGGTGCCTCCTCAGACAGCCTTTATTGCTGCTCAGAGTGTGCAATGTGGCACTTTGACAGCAATTTAAACAGCCCAGGGCTCCGGTCACTGCTGCTAGCAGCAGCCAAGCATAGGTAGTTAATCCTGGTAGTTTGCTCCAGTGGTTAATCATCCTCACTGTTAAAAATGGTGCCCAATTTCCAGTATAATTTGTCTGGCTCCAGCTTTCAGCCTTTGGTTCTTATTCTGTCATTCTCCACTAGATGAAAGAGCCCTTTCACATCAGTATTCTCTCCCAGAGAAGGTTCGGACACACTGTAATCAAGTCACCTCTCAATCTTCTTTTTGATAAACTTCACAGATGGAGCTCTTTAAGGAAAGCATCTTCCCACCCTCAAATCACTTTTATGGCTCTTTGCTACGCCCTCTCCAATTTTTCAACTCCCTTTGTAAAATGTGGAGCCCAGAACAAACAGCATGGTGCTATCTGTCTCACCAATGACATATACAGAGATAAAGTCTCTCTTCCAGCCTCCCTTGTTTATACATCCAAGGGTTGTATCAGCCCTTTTGCCACCGCACCACACTGGAAGCGCATGGAGAGTAATTTGTCCACTATGATACCTAAATCCTTATCCAATCTACAGCTTCCCAGGATACAGTCCCCCATGCTGAAGGTCTGACCTGCATCCTTTGCTTCTCACTGCCTAACTCTGCATTTGGTTTTATTAAAATGAATTTTGTTGGAATGGACCCAGGTTCCTAAGTGATCCAGATTGCTGCATATGGCTGCCTTCTCCTCATCATCATTCACCACTCTGACAATCTTTGTGTCCCCACAATTATTAATTAGCAGTGATTTTATATTTGTTTCCTGATCATTGAAGAAAATGCAAAACAGAATTGCTGAATTAGGGTTTGTATGGTAATACTTATCCACTAAAGACGTGTTGACTGGGATTAATTATATTCATGTGCTCAAATTCCCTGTCAGTTGACTCCTGTATCAACTTTTTCATCACTCCACTTGTGACTTACGTCAGGCTAATTGACCTATAGCCACCTGGTTCATCCTCTTGCCCTAGTTGAATACTGTCACAACATAAGCATGCTTCCAGTCTACTGGAAATTCCCCACTAGTCCAAGCTGTGGGAAACTATAGGGTGAAGTTTTCAAAGAGAGTCTAAGTGTGCTAGGAGCACAAGCTCCAGGGAAAGTCTATGAGACCTCTGCTCCTAAGACATTTGGGTGCTTTGTAAATGCCACTGTTTGCCTCTTATGCTCAGAGCTTAATTTGTGCAAGGGCTTGTCAGGGCTGAGCCCAGCACCTCTGGGCCCAGCAACTCAGAGCTTGGCACTTCTGGGCCCGGCAGCTCAGATCCCGGCACCTCTGGGCCCAGCACCTCAGATCCCGGCACCTCTGGGCCCAGCACCTCAGATCCTGGCACCTCTGGGCCTGACAACTCAGAGCCCGGCACTTCTGGCCCCTGCAGCTCAGATCCCGGCATCTCTGGGCCTGGCAGCTCAGATCCTGGCACCTCTGGGCCTGGCAACTCAGAGCCCGGCACCTCTGGCCCCTGCAGCTCAGAGCCCAGCACCTCTGGGCCTGGCAGCTCAGAGCCCGGCACCTCTGGGCCCGGCAGCTCAGAACCTGGTACCTCTGGGCCTGGCAGCTCAGAGCCTGGCACCTCTGGGCCTGTAATTCATGGCCCCAGCACTTCCAGACCTGGCAGCTCAGTACCTCAACACCTCTGGGTTTGCTGTGTCAGTTATGAGAGCAAAAAAACCCACTTGAACCCTGGCACCTAATTGCTTGAGCCCTGCACCTCTTTCCTTATGATGTGAGAACCGCCTGTGCTGCAAAGCTCACTTCTACCAGCAGAGTTGACTGCCCAAACAGAAGGAGATGTTTGGAAACCACTTGGTGTTGGATTGCCCTGCAGCAGACCTTCTGGTGGCACTGGCAGCACAGACAGGTTTGTGACAGCAAATGAATTTATGATTTTCATTGGGCACATGGTCTATTGCCACAGCTTTAATAGAGTCAGACTTGGGAATGGAAATTCACCTAGTAAACAATGCCCAGCATCCATCTGCTAATTGAATACTCAGGAACCTGGCACCAGCTGTTAAACACAAAGCAGTAACATGTGAGTTGATGGGTGTACCCCCATGAGCTTCCTCAGCTGTCACCCATCTCACCCCAGCCCTTCACTGTCCATCATCCTTGTCTAGGCAATCTGGCCCGAGCACCATTTTTCCATCAGCCTCCTTGGCCCCCCTTCATTTTGGTTTCTCTCTTCCTCACTCCACATAAGCAGCTTCACCATGGTAACTAGCAGCCTAGTTCAGCTACCAGAAGACTTCCCCATACTCTTTTTTTCCCTTGATCTCTCTGTATCTTTTGACAAAACTGATCATTCCGAACAACTTGGTGTCACTTCCTCTTTCTTTGCCCTGATGATCTCATCCTACTCCCTCCAGGAGCTGTTAACAGACACAGAGATCTACCAACATCCCCTCCTCTTCTCTCTGTTTCTGCATTCTCAGCAGCTCCTGTCTATGTGCAGCCTGCCAAGTCTCTCTTCCACCAAGTTTTGCCTCCCTGCCCCATCCCAGGTCTCTGGTATCTTTTCTTTTGGCATGCATGACTGCCCTCTCACATTTAATCTTTCTGAAACTTAGGGCATCTCTTTGCACAAATCCTTCCTCTGCATCAATCTTTTGCCTTTGATCTCTGTCCATCTTTGTCCTCTCAGGTGTGGTGCTCCACTGCCCTGCCAGTCTTAGACTCCTGGGGCAAAGAATGTGGCTTTCTGAAGCAATGTAAAGCACCAGGCGCACATACATTGCTCTAGAAATATTTATTAATAACAAATTTGCAATAGTGGTAATGTTCTATATGCAAAGAGGACTTATGAATATTCATCAAGGCCATCACATTTAAATTAGGAGTTACATATTAGCATGAAGTTTTCCAAACCAATAAACACAAAGGATCCTAATCTGCCTCAGAGAACAATCAGCCTTTTGCTTAACAGCAAATCGGAGAGTGGCTAAAAGGATTGCCTGGCTTTTTTTCTGAGTCACCGGTGTGTTGCTGCATACTGCAAATGACTCTCTGCCGCATATGTGCACAGAAGAGCAGAATATTGTCCTGAGCATGGAATTCAGGCCTTATTGTGACTGTGCCTGAGAGGCATGTTCACTCCTTTCACTTGGCATACAGCAGCCTGTCCTAAGGCCGATTGGACTGATGCATTCTACATCCCTTTTGCCCTCAGACATTCAAAACTTTCTCAGAACTGTTTCAATCAGACTTGCTCTCAAGGAAGAGCAAGCTTCCCTGCAGCTTCACCACAGCTTCACCACAGCTAGTCCTTGCACTGCAATGCCATCGGACATTGGCAAAGGTGAAAGTAGTCTTACAGGTTCTGTCCTATTGCAACCCAGAGTACCTGCAGCTCTTTAAAAAGCCCCCTCCTGGTTTTTGCTGCAGCTCAGCCAGCTCCTGCCAGAGCTGTGCACTAGGGGGCAGACCCACTTACTGTCACCTCTGGGCATTGGGCCAGGACACAGAGAGGAACATACATTATGGACAACCAAGACAACATCCTGCAGCAGCACCTGTTTTGGTTTGGGGTCCCCCCCCCCACTTATAGATTAGGCCCAGTTTTGCTTAGCTAGACAGGTATCGGACCAGGAAGAAGACAGTCCTTTTGCATTACTTGGCAATTTATTAGGCCAATGATGTGTGACATAGATTGAGAGGTTACAATGCCACAGAGTACCGGCTCTTCAGTCTGCCCTCCTACACAATACAGGCCAGGGAGTTTCATTCGATTACCACTGTTGCTGAGTGATAGGTAATGAAAAGCCACAGAGCACTCACCCAAGAAGGCAGACATGTGACTTCTGTACCGTTCTCTCAATCGTTATGGATTTCACATTGTTTTAGGCAATGAAATATCAAACATAGGAGTAATCCTATGATCCAGTGTGGTCCAGCAAGTACTAGCCCATAGGAGCTTAGCTTGAATCAAGAGAGGTATATCAAGTCTTGGGATATTGTGAGAGTATTTCATAAAGAAAAGGTTAGACCATGATATCAAGTACCAAAACCCAACCTTCTCTGCATTTAACACCTCATTTTTACATCAAAAGTTAAGTATGGGACACTTCTGGCCCACTTAATTAGCCTCATTAGCAACCGGCCCTACAACTGACAGGTACCTTTTTTTAATTTCTCCTTCTTTTTCTGTTGTAAATTCTGGGTTCCTTTATCCCTCTCCAGATGATCTGAGGAAGTGGATTTTGTCCATTAAAGTTGATACTTGTGAGACCTTTCTTGAGGAAGGCCATAGCTAAGCCTATGAAAGGATAGTATTGGACCATGTGGATAATAAACAGTGACAATGTTTACAACTGTGAAAGTGACAAGACTTTTGACAAAATCTTGCCATGAGTCATCTCATATTTTTTCAAATTAATTTTTTTTTATTATCAGATAACACAGCTCATGAAAGTACATAAATTCTGTGCACTTATGAATTCTACCAACTCAGTCTCTTGTGCAGTAACACTGTATCTGGTACAGAGTTTATCTTGAGCTTATCTTGCAATTTATAAGGGATGCAATAAGTAAAAGCTTGCAGTGCCCTGCCATGCATACCAATTTTGAAATAAATGCAGAAAACTTAGACACCACCAGGAAGGTCATAATAAAAAAGGTACAGTATTTTGCTGTCAGCAAGCACTGTGCAAAATGGAGTATTCTTCATGCCTCAGTGAAGAAAGATCAATATTTTGGCTAGCATTCCCCAGAAAAAGAAAGACAGTAAGATGAAGTAACCTTTTAAGGGCTCCACTCAGAAACCCTCAAGCTGAAGGAGCTGGTCCTAAAACAATTAATTCCTCTAAGATAACAAGTCCCCGCCTCCCTCAGGAGTTTTGCCATTAGCTAGAATGAAAATACGATCATGTCTAAAATGGAAAAGATAATACTATTGCAGCAACACTGAGAGAAACTGAAATGTCAGAAGCCAAGGTTCTAAATACAAAGCCAAAGGCACATAGCCTGATAAATAGGAGTTGTTCCTGCCTGCCATTCTCGATGCTGTGCAGGATTATAAACCCTATGGGACATCAGACTGAACTTTGTATTTAATAACTTCTGTGCCGTAAAGTGCACATTGAGTTAGTTAACAATCAATGCCTCCAGCCTGGTGTAGAGATTATTACATGTAACTCACATACCATGGGCTGCAATACACTGTGTCCTGCCTGCAAGGCCTAAGGTCGGACATTAAAGCATGCAGCACTGTAGTTATAGTAATTAATACCAAGTCTTTCCAAAGAGAGGCACAGGAAATCAATTATCAGCTATTATTGCTATGTGACAGAACCTAGAATTGTTAATCTCATTGAGGACATAGAGGGGCCCAATTAAATATTTTATTCTTGGCATCTTGTCCTTATTTTTAGTTTGAGTAGTTATATTTCAGCAGTGCTCTGGCTTGTGGTGCTGACACCTCACCCACAGGGATAAGAGCTGTGGAGCACAATGCCGCATTCATTTCACATACAAAATGCTTTAAACAAAACCAACCTATATTACAATGTTCCAAGGCCAGACAGGCTGAAGACCTGGGTCAGAAAATACTTGTCATAAAAATATAGAGAGAAATAATAAGAGATAATGAAATCAGCACCCTTAGATCACTGGTCACTGTGGATGTGGATCTACTGGTCAATCCTGGAGACTCTCACTGGTCTATCTAGGAAGCTCTCAAGTACCAGCATGTCATCTGCCCCTTCCCCCACTGCCATGGTGCTCATGTCCTCTGCCTTAGAGCTTCCCCTCCCTCCTCCATGGCAGCCTCCTGCTGGCTGTGGTGGGTGGGGGAGGCAGAGGAGGAGAACACTGATGTCAGGGTATCCCCCTCCCTTCACCCCGGTACCCCATATCCACAGAGTGAGCAGGGCATGGCCTCAGAGAAGGGATAGGGCAGGAGGCGGGACCAAGGCTTTGAGGGAGATCCTGAATGGATTTTAATTCAAAAAGTGACCTTGTGCTTCAATATATTGGAGACCCCTACCCCAGAGGCAAAGTGAGCCTCCCAGCACATGTGAGAGAGAAGTCAGTAGCAGAGCCCAAGAGTCCTGGCTCAAGCTCCATGCACCCATGCCAGAATACTCCAAGCCCAACCTTCATGTCCTTGGTTGCTAGACTGACTGCAGAATGGCAGTGAAAAGCTACAGCGGCTCGGTGGAACAACAGGGTGGGTTTCAATGGAAGCGCTCAGGCATTGTGAGGAGGCTGCCGGGGCAGTAGAAGGCACCAGGGCCACACCCCGTTGCCAATGATGAATGGCCATGCCAGATGGCAGTTTGCCGCTGAGGCAGGGGCTAAAGGGCGACTGACAGTGGGTCACTGAGGCAAGGTGAGTATTGAGGGCTTGGGGGTCCCAGCATGCGGGGGAACTGCTGCAGGGCAGAACCCAAATGGGAGGGACACCGGCCGTACTGTAAGGGGTCAGACCCATTAACATTTAAACAGGTTATAATAAGTGAGACTCTGGCCAGAAGGGGGTGCTCCAGGGGATGAAATGAGCTGATTCCCTGAGTGTCCAGCAGGAGGCAACGCACCAGTGAGTTGCACCCGGTTAACCCCCAAGCCGTGGGCAGCATTTGAGAGCCCATTTTGAAGCCCGGCTTCCCTCCCAGCCAGCCCAGGGCCATGCCCAAAGACAGACACTAACGGGCTGGAACGAGCCTTGCAGTCGGTTCCAATCCCACATTCAATAGTGGGCGTTTATTAGGCAAATCATGCAAGTGAAAGCAAAGCGCTGGGGTGGTTCAGGCCTTGAAACAAAAGGGCCTCTTCTCCTGTAGCACTGTAGAGCTGCTCACCAGAGCTGTTCCCCATCAGGAAAGCATGGACTCCCTTCTTCAGAGCTGGGACTCAGCTTCATTAAAAGCCCTCTGCAGCAAGATCTAAAGCTAAGATTGGCTGCCTTCCTGGAAGCCTTCCTCCTGCAAGTAGTCTATCCCTCTGAGACCTGATGCTCTACAAAAACAGCTGTGGAGGAGATGAGGGAAGGGGTGCTCCATTAAGATGGGGATCACCTTGTGTCTGTGCATTGGTGGGAGTCTCTCATGGAGGAAGGGCTGGGGCAGTGTTTCCTAACTCCAGTATCACCTCACTGTGCAGCAGGAGCCATCCCTTCAGCCAACCTGAGTTCAACACATGTGGTCCAGGCTGTTTGGAAATGCACAGACCCAAGACTGCTACAGGGCAGCCCACAGCAGCTTTGGAGCTCAGAGTCTTGCATGTGGTGAGGGCAAGGTACAAGGAGCGAGGGCTTCCTCCTCCCCTGCACCAGCTGTTAATGCACACATATCTCCATGGATTCTCACTTTCCTTCCAAGAACTTCCATTTGCCCTGCTGTACAATGTACTTGGTTTGCCCTGCTTTACAATGTACTCGGACACCCACAAAGATGGTATGTGACTAGGGCTCCTTTGTCTGAATGCTGACCTGCTTTGAGGATAGAGCAGCACTGCCCAGCACTGTTCCCACTACACTTTTCCACCCATGTGGAATAAATTTTTCCATCCAGGTGCAGAATAAATTTTATGTGCAGTGAGGCATGTGTGGATGTGCACCACCAGCAGAAACAAAACCTAGTGGTGGGCACTCTACTAATCAGCTGGGTGGCACTGGAATCTCTCTTGAATGGCCGCACAAACACCCAGCAAACAGGGAACACTGGTTCTACCCAGACCCAGCATGGGTTCCAGGAGGCTGAAACACACAGCATGGGGTCACCATGGAGACACGAGTGGGAGAGAGTCAGTCCCAGTGATGAACCCACCCCTCCACTCATTGCCTTCGTTTAAAGAGGGTGGAGGACTAGGTTCCATTTAACTTGCAATTCAGTCCAGTTAGATTCTTTTTCTGCTGCACATCAAGGCTGTGTCCACAAGACCCACCCGCTCTTGTGCAAGAAGATTTACAGTAAAGCGTGGGAAGAGGGGGCTTCTTGTGCAAGAGCTATGCTCTTTTCTAACAAGTGTAAGCCCTCTTGTGCGAGAGCTCTTGTGCAAAAGGACAGTGTGGACGCACAGAAGGGGTTTCTTGCGCAAATTTCCATCAGAGCTTTCTTACGCAAGAGAGCGCCCACGCTGCCATGGATGCTTTTGCACAAAAGCACATGGCAGTGTGGACATGTTCTTGTGCAGGAACTCTTGCACAAGAACCCGCCAGTGAAGACATAGCCCAAGTGTTTCTGGGGATCTCAAACTGAGCTGCCACAGGTGGACTCTGAGGGAGGTCGAGCCAGTGCATAAGAGCCATCCCTTCCCTTGAGGCTTGCCCATTACTAGTAGCGTTGTAGTGTCCCCCTCCTTAGCTTTGGACTGGAGCCCAATGTACAACTATGTTCAAAATCAAACTAGAACATGTCCTGGAGAACAGGTCCATCAGTGGCTACTAGCTACGATGTTCAGAGACACAATCCCCACACTGTGGGTGCCTCTAAGCCTCTGACTGCCAGAAGCTGGGACTAGACAACAGGTAATGGATTAATCAATAACTGTGCTGTATTTCTGAAGCATCTGGCACTGGATGCTGTTAGAAGAGAGGATACTAGACAAGACGGACCAGTGGTCTGACTCCATGGGTCTTATGTTCTGTGCATGTGTTCTCCTCATGGCAGGTAGCGCTTCAAGGATGCACAGCACACCGGTAGCCATCAAAGGCTGACTTGTTTCTGCCTTGGGACTGGACAGACTTGGTATGGTCCCTGAAGGATGCCTTCTAGGTTGTGGTCATGGACCCCAAAGACCTGTCAATCTGCACAAACTCATCAGGGGCACCTGTGTGCTCCAGCCTATTTAAATAAAGTGAAATTAGGCACTCCCCTAATTTCAGGTTCTCCCCTGGGCAATCAGCAAGTTTCCTATTATTATTAGGACATAATAATTAATAATAATAATAATAATAATAATAATAATAATAATAATAATAATAATAATAATAATAAATTAATGTATAATAGATCATTTCGGCAGCCGCCTGTCCCTCCAGGCTCTGTGTAGGGAACAACCCCCAGCACTGCATGCACTGTACAAGCAAAACTTCTCTGGACTTAACTCCTGTGTGCCGGATGGGTTGCTGTCTCCTGGGCCCCATCCTATCCCAAGGGATAACACAGTAATGCAGGCAAAATAGAGACTCTGGATTTCAGGAAGGCAGATTTTAGTAAACTCAGAGAGCTGGTAGGTAAGGTAGCACTGGAAGCAAGACTAGGAGGAAAAACAACTGAAGAGAGTTGGAAGTTTTTTAAAGGGACATTATTAGGGGCCCAAAAGCAAACTATTCCACTGCATAGGAAAGATAAAAAAGTATGGCAGGAGACCACCTTGGATCAACTGGGACATCTTACATGATCTAAAAATCAAAAAGGAGTTGTATAAAAAGTGGAAACTAGGTCAAATTACAAAGGATTAATATAAGCACACGACTCAGGTATGCAGAGACAAGATTAGAAAGGCAAAGGCACAAAAAGAGCTAAATCTAGCTAGAAGCATAAAGGGTAACAAGAAGATGTTCTACAGGTATATTAGGAGCAAGAGGAAGACCAACAACAGCGTAGGCCCACTGCTCAGTGAAGAGGGAGAAACAATAACAGGAGACTTGGAAATGGTAGAGGTGCTTAATGACTTCTTTGTTTCAGTTTTCATCAAGAAGATGGATGGTGACAGGATGCCTAACATAGTAAATGCTAGTAGAAATGGGATAGATTTAGAAGTTAAAATTAAAGAACAAGTTAAAAATTACTTAGAAAAGTTAGATGTCTGTAAGTCACCAGGGCCTGATGAAATGCATCCTAGAATACTCAAGGAGCTGATAAAGGTCGTATCTGAGTCTTTAGCTATCATTTTTGAAAAGTCATGGAAGTTGGGAGAGATTCCAGATGACTGGAAAAGGATAAACATAGTGCCCATCTATAAAAAGGGAAATAAGAACAACCCAGGAAACTACAGACCGGTCAGTTTAACTTCTGTGCCAGGGCAGATAATGGAGCAAATAATTAAGGAATCCATCTGCAAACATCTGGAAGAAAATAAGGTGATAGGTAACAGCCAGCATGGATTTGTAAAGAACAAATCATGTCAAACCAATCTGATAGCTTTCTGTGATAGGATAACAAAGGGAGAAGTGATGGACATGGTATACCACATAGTAAATAAATCCAGTTACCAGTCTGGACGTGGTGTACCCAGTTACTTCTGAACATGGAGTTTGGCATGGTCGTTCCACTTGACCTGGTAGATTCTGTACATTCTGCCTGCCACATAAGTCCACTAATTCTAGTGTCTTTCTCATCTTGGGTCCCTCTGTCTTCACATTCCTCATCCAGCAAGTTCCCAATAGGGCAGAGAAGAGGAACATGAGGGCTGGGAACTGTCTTCAATTCTCATCTGTAGACAACTGATTTGGGGTCTTTGTCAGGAGCACATGTGCTTGATGATTGTCTGTTGGGATGGGGTTGGGTATACTCCACTCTGGGGGTATGTCTACACTACAAAGTTAATTCAAACTAACAGCCGTTAGTTCGAATTAACTTTGATAGGCACTACACAGGCAAACCGCTAGTTCGAACTTAATTCAAACTAGCGGAGCGCTTAATTTGAACTAGGTAAACCTCATTCTATGAGGACTAACACCTAGTTCGAATTAAGTAGTTCGAATTAAGGGCTGTGTAGCCACTTAATTCGAACTAGTGGGAGGCTAGCCCTCCCCAGCTTGCCCTGGTGGCAACTCTGGGCACCACCAGGGAAACTCGTCTGCCTCCCTCCCGGCCCCGGATCCCTTAAAGGGGCATGGTCTGGCGACGGTGCCCATGCCAGGTGCAAGCCTACCAGCACCTGCTGCCACCCAGCCCTCCGCCTCTTCCCAGGACCAGGCTGGCGGCTCCCAGGAGCCTGCCCGAGGCCGCAAGAGGCGGGCGCCCACCTGGCCTAGTGCGGACATCATGGACCTCATCGCGGTTTGGGGGGAAGCCTCCAACTTCCACGACCTCTGCACTAGGCACAGGAAAGTGGCCGTCTAGGGCAGGATAGCTGCCAACCTGGCCACCCAGGAGCAGGTTTGCATGAAAATCAAGGTGGTCGAGCGAGACCCCAACCCTGAGCCCAGAGCTTAGAACATAAAAACATAAGAATGGTCGTACTGGTTCAGACCAAAGGTCCATCTAGCCCAATAGCCTGTCTGCCGACAGCAGCCAACCCTAGAGACCCTGGAGGGGATGGAGCAAAGACAATGACCAAGCCATTTGTCTCATGCCATCCGTCTCCAGCCTTCCACAAACAGAGGCCAGGGACACCATTTCTACCCCCTGGCTAATATCACTCCATGGACCCAACCTCCATGAATTTATCTAACTTCTCTTTAAACTCTGTTCTAGTTCTAGCCTTCACAGCCTCCTGCAGCAAGGAGTTCCACAGGTTGACTATTTGCTTTGTGAAGAACAACTTTCTGTTATTAGTTTGAAGCCTGCTACCCATAAATTTCATTTGGTGTCCTCTAGTCCTTCTATTATGGGAGCTAATGAAGAACTTTTCTTTATGCACCCTCTCCACACCATTCATGCTTTTATAGACCTCTATCATATCCCCCCTCAGTCTCCTCTTTTCTAAGCTGAAAAGTCCCAGTCTCTTTAGCCTCTCTTCATATGGGACCTGTTCCAAACCCCTGATCATTTTAGTTGCCCTCCCCTCTCCCACCCTCTCTCTTCACCTCTCCCACCTCCTTTTCCCAGTCTCCCCCAGTTTTGTTCAATAAAGAGAGTTTCTATTTTTGAACACACATGTCCTTTATTTTATACATCAGGAAGGGGGGCTAGTTAGGGGTAAGTGGAAGGAGGTGAGGGAGAAATGGGGTACGAGCCCCCGATGGGGAGGACTGGGGTGGCTCTGCAGGCTCCTTGGGGTGGAAGCTCTCCTGCAGCCCCCCCGATTGACACACACACCCCAGATGGCAGCCAGCGGCAAGTGCAGCCAGGCTGATGGCTGAGTGCTGTGATGTGCCAAGTGTGGGCATTCAGGGCACTCCAAGCCAGGACTGCTTGCTGTCCCTCATCGAGTTAGACAAGCGAGTGGGGAACCCCTGAGAACTGTCTGTCCGGGGTGGGGGTCAGGTCCCTTTAAGCACAGCCCTCGGCTAGCCTGAGACAGCAGCTCCACGTTCTAAGTCCTAATCTGATGCCCTGCCGGCACTGCTTCCGGCCATCCTTAACCTCAGTTCAGGGTCCACTCAATGTGAACATGCTAGTTTGAATTAGCAGAATGCTAATTCGAACTAGTTTTTAGGTCTAGATGCATTAGTTCTAATTAGCTTAGTTCGAATTAACTAATTAAAATTAAGTTAGTTCTAATTAGTGCTGTAGTGTAGACATACCCTGGATGTTTCTCTTTTATTTGGATTTTTACCCTGTGGTTCTGGATCCTTTACTATTTCTGTCAAAGTCCCAGTCACCTAAAATGAAATGAGACCACCAGATGAGTTTGAGAGGATGTGATCTTGTGTTATGTGTGTCCTCTGCATTGTGACTGCTCACCATGGGGTCCTTGGAGTCCAGATATACAGCAGCTGATACTATTCAGTGCTCATGCTGTCAGTCCTTCCTCCCTTCCCAGTTTTCCCAGCAGAGAGTGCTCTTTCTGGCATCAAGCTCCTGTACATAGGAAGTCCGATTGTAGCCATCTCTTCCACTTACCCAAAGACCCTAATTTCCCCTGGGCTACGTCTACATTGGCCCCTTTTCCGGAAGGGGCATGTTAATTTCAGCGATCGTAATAGGGAAATCCGCGGGGGATTTAAATATCCCCCGCGGCATTTAAATAAAAATGTCCGCCGCTTTTTTCCGGCTTTTAGAAAAGTCGGAAAAGAGCGGCGGACATTTTTATTTAAATGCCGCGGGGGATATTTAAATCCCCCGCGGATTTCCCTATTATGATCGCTGAAATTAACATGCCCCTTCCGGAAAAGGGGCCAATGTAGACGAGCCCCTGGTGTATTCGATAAATTAATACAACAGAGTAACAATCCGGTAACAGCTTTATGCTAGCTGTGTAATATCAGGATGTTTAAAAGTAGGATGCTCTGCAGCATATTAAAGAGGCAGGGGCTATAACTATCCCTATAGCAGAGTAGTGGTTAGGGACAGGTCAGTGGATGAACACAAAGCACATGGATGAACTTTTGTAGCGTCAGAGCTTGTTGTGATTACCTGGCTGCTTGGCTAGCCCATTGCTCTGTTAACCTGGTAAATAGGTGCACAGAGGAAGTCCATGACTCTTTGATTTTTAATTTGGGAGAGAGAAAAGAATCAAAAAGTGTCATCACCCTGAGGCCTTCTCCTCCGGGCTTCAGAGCTTCAGGGGTCAGCACATTTTAATGGTCAGGAAATAGCAAGCATGAAAGAGAAATGCTAATCAATTGTACCCTTAGCAGTGTTACTGGGCAATGCTCTCATTAGCACCACATTCATTTGTACCTTTCTCAGACCTTTGATTAACAGAAAATAAATCAGTAAGTGCGTGGAAAAATTCAAATGTTTCACAGTTAATTGTAACTTCACATTGTAATCTTTTATTAATGCCAATCTTAATTACCATAATTAAACACAATGTGATGGCCTAAGAGTAGCTTGTAGACAAGGGCATTCCAAGAAAGTTGGTGCATTTCTGTGAGTGATGAGCAGCTAGGGCTGGTTGGTTTGAAGAGGCCCAGAATGTTTTGCACAGGGCCTGAAGACCTTATCCCTCTTAAGGAATTCGGTATTCTTCTAACTGTCCCAGCCTTTTGACATCAAAACTGCACCGTACATAGAGATGCACACATGGGAACAGACACACCACCAATGTATCGAAAATTAAACTCAAAGCAGTCATGATCCAGAGTCTCTTGAAGCCAATGGAAAAACATCCACTGTTATCAAAGGGGAAGGACAGGATGGATGCAGAGCTGAGACCATCTCCAAACCTACCAAGAGCAGGGCTGGGGAGCTCTGTTTATTATAATCACCAATCTAAGTTGACTTGCTGAGGTTTTAGCCTATTGCTGCTTTTCTCCATAGCCAGCAGATTGTGCCAGTTTGTGGATGTTTTTACATAACAAATAAACAAGTTGTTCCTTCCCTCCCCACCCCGTCACCATGGTAATGGTGTTATTATCTCCGTATCTTAGGAGTGTCTACCATGTAAATGAATACAATAAAAAATCACTCAAGGAAAACTGCTAAATGAAAGGGAACTTTGATCTCTAACCATTGTGGCTTGGGAGCCAAAGTGGAAGACAGGGGAAGGTCCTAAGTGAAGCAGCAAGTACAAACTTTGCCTCAAATGTATTTGTCAGCCCAAAAGTAATCTGTGAGCAAGTGAATCCTGCCCTTGTTCCAAACCGAGGATGTTAAACACATTTTGTACCTCTCACTGGGTCATTTTCCTTTCTAAATTCCTCCTTCTTTCTCCTGCTGCCCAGCCACTCCTAGCTGCACCAGCACAGTGTGCTACAAAGAATGCAAATAACTGCTATGCTTGCAGGGCCTCTTCAGACTTCTAACAAAATTGGCTTCTTTTTCCTTTCACTTAGGCCGGTGTCAATCAGAAGCAACTTCATGAAAGTCAACAGTGCAAAGAACAGATGTGGGTGGCAATCAATGAGGCTGTCTCTTGACTTGCTGTGCTCTTTGTCCTTATGTTTTTCATGAAGCTGATTTGTGATTATTGCTGCTGAGGTAAGCAAATCATGCTTCCTTTCTTAAAGGTAATACAGACCTTTTAGAGGGTAGCATCAGCACAGCTGGTATAACGATGAAATTCTGTTCCCCATGCTGCGATATCCAGCACAGTTGCATGTTTAAGTGTACTGCTCTGCAGTTGGGTTTCATGGGAGGACTGGGGTGGCTCTGAATGGATGGGGTGGGTCGGCATGCTGCTCATCAAAAGATGACTTACAGGAAAAGCTCAGGATCTTAATTTGTAAATGAAAAATAATAAAGACCCCCATGTCCCCAGCCCTGACTTTTCAGAAATCTGGTTCCTGTTCTTACTGAATGAAACCAAAGAGAATTCCTCCCTTGACTTCAATGGGATCAATACAGGCCCATGATTATATGATTCCATATGGATCCTACCCTGCTCTACTGCTGATTTCACCTACCAGCTAATGTGGGCAATGCAGGTTGTGGGACCTGGCCCAGTGTAGTGCAGGGTTTCCTCTTCTCAGGAACCTGCTTTGCATATGGTAGTTTCAGTTTTAACAGGCTATTTCGAGTGAAAATGTTTCAGGTGCAGGAGTCCTGCTGCCCTTACTCACCTGAGCAGCTGTATTGGAGTCACTGGGGCTGTGTCCAGACTCCATGCCTCCTTCGACGGAGGCATGTAGATTAGCCACATCGGAAGAGGGAAATGAAGCCGCGATTAAAATAATCGCGGCTTCATTTAAATTTAAATGGCTGCCCCGATCTGCCGATCAGCTGTTTGTCGGCAGATCGGGAGAGTCTGGACGCGATGCCCCGACAAAGAAGCCTTTCTTCATCGACACAGGTAAGCCTCGTGAAACCAGGTTTACCTGTGTCGATGAAGAAAGGCTTCTTTGTCGGGGCATCGCGTCCAGACTCCCCCGATCTGCCGACAAACAGCTGATCGGCAGATCGGGGCAGCCATTTAAATTTAAATGAAGCCGCGATTATTTTAATCGCGGCTTCATTTCCCTCTTCCGATGTGGCTAATCTACATGCCTCCGTCGAAGGAGGCATGGAGTCTGGACACAGCCTGGGAGACAGTTGTTTCCAGTAAGGAGCCAAGTTTAGCCCTGTGACCTGCCCTTACCTTTAGAAACATTGTCTACACTACAGCGCTATTTTGAATTATCTTCATTAAGCTAATTCAAATTAACACCTCTACACACAAAATCTATTTCAAAATAGCATTTTGCTATTTTGAAATAGTGCGTCCACACTGAGTGGACCCTGAACCAAAGTTAGTGTGTGGGGCTGCTGCCTGAGACTAACTGAGCTCCGTGCTTAAAGGGACTCTACCCCCACCCCAGACAGACAGTTCTCAGGGTTCCCCACTTATTTGTCTACCTCGATGAGGGACAACAAAGCAGTCCTGTCTTGGAGTGCCCTGAGTGCAGCACTTGGCCACATGGAACCAGAGCTGCACCTGGGCATCTCGTGGGGTCGTTGCCATCAGCCTGGTTGCACTTGCTGCAGGCTGCCATCCGGGGGATCCATCGGGGGCTGTCAGGATCCAGGAGACCCTGCAGGAGATCGTCCACCCTGAGGAGCCCTCAGAGCCACCCCAGTCCTCCCCACTGTAGGCTTGTGCCCCCATTCCTTCCTCACATCCTTCCACTTACCCCTCTCTGGCCCCCCTTCCTGATGTCAAATAAAAGACACGTATGTTCAAAAATAGAAACTGGGTTTATTGAACAAAACTGGGGGTGGGGGAATGAACCTCTGGGGAGACTGGGAAAAGGAGGTGAGAGAGGGGAAGAGAGAGGGTGGGGGAAACCTGGGAGGAGGGAGCTGGAAGGGGGAAGCAAGGAGAAGAAAGGGGAGGGGAAGTTCAGGGCCCAGGATTGGGTGTCTCGCCAGACCAACTTGATTTTCATGCAAACTTGCTCCTGGGTTTGCATGTGGACTTTGGTGGCCAGGCTGGCAACTATCCTGATATAGACGGCCGCGTTCCTCCATCTAGTGCAAAGATCATTGATGTTGGGGGCATCCCCCCCAAACCTGAATAAGGTCCATGATCTCCACCCTGGACCAAGAAGGTGCCCACCTTCTCCAGCCCATCAGGCTCCTGGGAGCCGGCAGACTGCTCCTGGGGAGTGGTGGAGGGCTGGCTGTCAGTGGCTTGCTGGCTCATGTTTTAGGGCCACTGGGTCAGGGGTCCCAGTGGCCACAGCTGGCTCTGGGCTGGCAGGCTTGGAGCTGGCACAGGCACTGTAGCCAGAGTCTACCCCTTTAAGGGCTCTGGGGCTGGGGGAGAGGAGAGTAAGTTTTCTTGGTTATGCGCAGAGTAGCCACTGGGTTATGCCCAGAGTGGCCCCCATTTCGAATTAAGTGTCTACACAGCACTTAATTCAAAATAGCTATTTCCAATTTGGAGTTATTCCTTGTAGAATGAGGTTTACCAAATTCGAATTAAGCGCTCTGCTATTTCGAATTAAATTCAAAATAGTGGTTTGCATGTATAAATGCTATTGAAGTTAATTTGAAATAACTGCTGTTATTTCCAATTAACTTTGCAGGGTAGACATACCCTGTGAGTGCAGGGATGTGAGGAGTGCTGTGGGGCAGTGTTCTCTGAAAGCTGGGTGCTCCTGTATCCGCTCTGGAGAGTTTCCAAAGCTGCCCAGTTCATAAGCAGAGCACCCACAGCTAGATTTGTTTGTTTCTATGGGTGGTGCACATCTACTCCTGCCATGATGTACATAAACACATTTATTCTGCACATGGATGGAAAAGATTAGAGGGATCATTGCAGTGGATACAGGGCTGGGGTGGGGAATGAGAGTGCAGGTCTGTGAGAGGAGCTGGGGGCAGGACTCTGGAGGGGCTGAGAGAGCAGGTCTGTGGGGGTAGCTGGGAGGCAGGGCTCTGGGGGGAAGGGTAGCACAAGACTTGGGGAACAGGAGTCTGTGTGAGGAGGGCTGGGACTGAGTGCAGGGCTGTGGGGGGCAGGGCTCTGTGAGAGGCTTTGGGAGCAGGGCTGGGGGGCTGGAAGCTGGAGGGCAAAGCACTGTGAAGAGAAGCAGGGGGCTGTAGCGCAGGGCGTTGGGATCGGTGGCTGAGTGCAGGGCTGGGGCTGAGTTCTGGGGGGAGGGGGCAGAACTCTGGGAGCCTGGGGTAGAGGGTTGTGGGGAGCTGGAGGGAAGCTCTGTGGAGGGGGCTGGGCGTTCCGGCTTGTGGGGGCGGGGGGCCCGGAGGGGGGAGCTCTGCGCGAGGCTGGGGCGGGAGCCGAGCGCTGCGCGGGGCTGGGCGCGCAGGGAGCCGTGAGGCGGGTCGGTGGCCGCAGCCGCTGTGGCTGTGTCTGGCTCCCTCCCCCGCAGCCCGTTCCCCGCCCCTCCCTGGCTGGCGCCCGCCCAGCCCCGCTCTCTGCACCGCCAGGGACGGACTCGCCGCCGCGCCAGGGCCGGGCTGGCCGCACCGGGGACGGACTCTGCCCGCTGCGCCATGGCGGGGCCCCGCGCTCTGCCCGCGCCGCCCTCCGGGCTCCGGGGACTCTCGCTGCTGGTCCTGCTGCTGGGCAGCCAAGCGGCTCAGCGCCCAGGTAGGCGCGGGGCGGGGGCGGGGGCCAGGACTGGAGCCGGGGCGCGCCGCCATCGCGGGGGGCCAGGTCCCCGCTAGCTCTGCCGGGAGCCAGCCCGGGCTCGTCTCGCCTTGGGAGCAGGGTCCCGGAGAGCTGCCTAAGTTCTATGCGCTGGGCGGGGAAGTCGCCTGGGTAAGGGCCCCTGCGCACACTGCGGGTGCCATGGGATGCTTCCTCTCCCGGTCAAGGGGTGCCATGGGGCGCTGTGTTCCCCGGGCTGGGGGTGCCTTAGGACGCTGTGTCCCTCCTTCTCGGCGTGCTACGGGGCGCTGCCTCCCCAAGGCACCCAGGGACCCTGCTTTTGCCAGCGCATCTCCCCTCCAAGCACTCGGGCACAGCCGGCTCTGGGGGCAGCCGGGGAACTGGCCCCTGGAGTGGGGCCCCAGCCTGTGCCAAGCCATTGGCGGGGGCGGTGGGACGCAGGCTGTGCGGTGCCCACTGAGGCGGGCTGGGTCGAAGCGCCTTTGTTCTCTGTGGGGAAAGTGCAGGTCCCAGCGGTTGAGGAACAAGCGGGTTTGTGGCCGGCTGCGCCTTTTCCTAGAGCCGGGGCCGCACCTGTGTTGCCGAGCGCGGGGCACAGCAAAGCCCGAGGCTGGAAGCTGCAGGGGCCACGTGCCCGTGTGGACTAGCCAAAGGGGGCGAGGGGGTTTGTAGTGATTTCCATTTCCCCCTCCTCCTTTCCCCCTCCCTCCAGTCCCCCACTGGTCCCGCAGTGCCTCTAGGATGCTGCTGGGGGTTGGTTCGTGGGACGCTGATTCTGGACACTTGCCCCGCGCGGGCCAGGGCTACGCAGCCCTGTCCGCCTACCGGGCCAGCTTGAGCGCGGAGTAGTGCGAAGGAAGGAGGGAGAGAGAGAAGCAGCCCCCCTCAGTACCCTCGGACCTGCACTTGCCTGCTCCCCTTCGCTCCCTCCCGGCCTGGCCTGGGGCGCCTGGCTCCGCACCAGCCGAGCGCCCCGTAGCTCCGAGCGCGGGGCAAAGCAGGTTGCAGGGTGGCAGCACTGACAGGTGGCTGTAGGGGCATCCGCGCTGACCCCTTTCAACATCACCTGCTGCGTGGGTTGGGGACTGCAGAGCGGCCCGGCCAGCGTCCTCTGCCCGCTCCAGATCCGGGCGAAGCGGGGCATTTCAGCACCACTTCTGTGGACAGCTCCGGGCAGGAAAGACCTCTCCTATCGTGCTTCTCCAGACAGCGCTGTGAATGCTCCCTTGGGTATATGCCCGCTTGCAAAGGGAGGGCCCGATCCTGCTCGCTTTACTCCGGGTAACTTTGTCTGAAGCAGACCCTTTATTGTAGAGCTGGATATTCAGAGTAAAGAAAAGAGCCCGCCCTTTGGTTAGCAAAGCTATCCTCCAAAGACAAGCCTGGACAAGCTAATGAAAAGCAGCATTTAAATAAAAGTCTCTTTCCTACTCCCTGCCCTTTCTTCATGATCCTCCCTCTTAAAAACAGGCGTTTAATGCCAGAGAGAGGAACCCTGCCTTGCTGTTGACTGTTTTGGGTAAATATGGCAAACAAAAAAGTACCAGGGGGCAGAATGTCAGATGCTATCATTCCATTGTGACTCACAGAATGTCACATTGATGGCGTTTTGGTCGTGCTGGCTCAGGCATGAGACACAGGCTGGCATTACACTGTTGCAAAGGCTCCATGTTCATTCGGTATTTGTTTAACATGTTCACACTGGAGGACTGTTTCTTCTTCCCTCCTCCCAGTCATGACATATCAGATAATGTGGGTTGGAATTCATTTGAAGTGATCTAACAAAACCATAGCAAATTAATATTAGGGCCAAACACCACTCCCTGAACTCTTACAAGTGTAGCACAAGTTGCAACGGGAAATCTCTTGTAGGCCAAACAGTCCAGCTCTGTCCCCAATTAAAGATCCATTAATAGCTCTTTGTACAAACATAGAGTTGCTATCAGGGAAAGAGCAGGAGGGGTCAATAGGTATTTCTGCTCTGACAACTGTAAAAAGGATGGGTTTGGAACATTGACCTTCAATATTGCCCTTGTATTTTTAACAAAGATTAACAGCTACTGGTGTTGAGATGGTGGGGTAATGTAAAAATAAGCTTGTAGCTGGACTCCTGACACTTCCTTCTGCCGGTATACCTATAGAAAGGCAGCATTAATGACCCTTGTTTTGCATTTTGAATCAAAATCCATGTCTTCTTAGACAGCTTATATTTTGCTTGGCACCAAGGAGGGATAGATTTCCTTATAAGGATAAAAGGATGGAGAACTGCTTCACTCCTAGATCCGTGAACATATATGTGTGTGTTCCTGTCCTACTTCTATAGGGGGGAGGCTAATCAAAGAAGATGTACCGATGAGAATTCCAGGGGCAGATGGCTACACCTAACTTCAGCATCAGGCATAATGTGTCAAGATGAATTTGCGTCCATCTGTTGTATGCAATTGGCCACCATCACCCATTCAGCTTAGTGGCTAGCCATATGTTGAGACCTGTGGAAGGGCCAAAAGCCAGCCATGACTGTGGTCTGAGTTCTCCATGTCCCTGTGCATAAGCCTGAGGTGCATGGCCAATGGATCCATAACTGTGTGAAGTTAAGGGCCAAACCCACCCTGTGGGATGGCATGCAGGAGCCATGCAGCTTTTCCACTCTCTGGGGTGAAGAACTTGCTTCATCCCCAGCCCCTCTGGGGACCACTGACATGCCAGTGATTTACTCAGGATCAGGATTTAGCATGCAGTGCAAGAAGAATCAGTAATAAATCAGCAGAAGGAACATACTGTGCTTTTGGTTGGCAGAGTGGGAGCGATAATTAGTTGACCCGTTACAAGACACAGTGAATTATTGCTGTAAAATCACAAAGTTTTGGATGCAGGACCATGAAGCCAGGGGCAGGTCTGGCAGTTTCCACTACTTATTGGGTGAGATTCTTGTCACACAGGAGATCTGATTAGATGATGATCATAATGGACCCTTCTGGCCTTAATGTATGATTGGGGGCAGGACAAAAGCCTGACACAAAGAGCATTTATTTGTCTTTGCTCAGTTTTCACTTAACTTTTGTAAAGTAATGGCTGGATTGAAATCAGCTGCATCAGCCAACCTCTCTGCACATGAGTCTTTATAGCTTGCTCCTTGTAGCATCATTTACACCCAGGAAGAATGGGTGCTAAGTAAGCTCTAGCATTCTGATTCCTAGGAACAATTCTGTTCCTGAGGGACCAGCAGGAGGTGCAGAGCAGTGAAGAGGCATGTCCTCTGGTTTGAAATATTTCCAGGAGAAACCTCTGGGTGCCAAAATGCAAAGAGCATGTGAAGTAAAATCCAGTTCTTGGCAGCACTGTCTGTCTGGCATGCAAATAATGAGACAAGACTATAGTGACAGGTCTTGTTAATACTAATAACATTCACAATGGCTAGAGCTTGTGGCCTAATCTTGCAATCTTTTCATGTGTAGAGCTCCCACTGCAGTTGGTCTTTGTGGTGCCCACTTGACTCTATTTCCTGTAGTGGTACAGAGGGAGCTAATATGGAGACAGAGAAATCCTCCTGTACATTGCTGAGCACCCTCAAAGCCCCATTTAGTCAAAGGGAGTAGAGTATCTCAATGGATTGGGCCCACTGAGAACAAAATTTGTAAATACATCGCATGTTGAACCATTGTTCAACCGTTGACCACTAGAGGTTGTGACAAGACCACTAAATACTTCTTAAAGCCTCATGACTCTAGAACTTGAATGCAGATTGAAGTATTATTGAGCCACTGACTCCTAGACTGACTCTGCATTGAATTAGAAATATTGTTTTCTTTGGCATATGCATATTCACCCTAGTTACTTGTTACAGCTGTGTAATAGGCCAGAATGAATGCTCTTATTTTTCACTGAATGTAAGACTATAGAAGAACTTGTTTTAAATGAATCAAGGATGTCACCCAAAATCCAAACTGTGTATCAACTAAGCAAGATCTGCAACCTCCCATATGGAATCAGCAGCAATCCAAGTGGTATCATCTCCAGCAATTAGATCCACATATGTGCTTAGTTTGTGAGCAAACCATGGAACAGAATTTGATATCAGAGGCCACATTAAACACCTACTTTTCTCCTTCATATAAAGAAGTAGTAAAGTCAAGTTCCAAAATTATACAGTGAAATGAGTGACACATTATTATTATTTTTGTTTGTATAGTACACAGCTTCGGTGGTGGCTCAGAGCTAAATTGTTCTTGGCGCTATTCACACACCCTGCTTCTTGTAACTTATTGCATCATAATGTATAAACATGGTATCTAACATTTAAACATCACATGCAGTTGATGATGTGTGATCCTGTTCCTTTCTTTACCTCTGCTTTTTGTGTTCCAAAGGGCTGTGTTACAGGGAGGCACACAAATGACTGCGCACTTAAGTACCTTGTGTATATCCAAATGAGACAAAGTCACAAATATTATAAGAGCAAATATAAACGAAAATGAATGCCATTCTTATGCAAGCAAAAGATGCATAGATATGTTACCCATCCACTGTTACACGGATTGTTGAAAGTCAAGCTGCTATTGGGTGCAATAAATCAATATGTAAACAAGTAGCAGGTGAGCTGGTTTACACAGAGAGTGTGGTGTGGCATCATTCTGCGTGAGTAGTCACAAAGCATGTTTGCTTGTGACTATGTCAGTTTTTCCTGGAAGGGCAAAATTGTTTGTGTAGGCATTTCAGTTCAGGGCCCAGACTGTGTGTATTGGCCAATCTTCTTCTTCCTCCCCTCCCCAGCTCTTTTTTACAAACAGAATTCTGAAAGCTAATTGTATCTATATGATTAAATATTGTATAGCTTTCCAACTCGAATTGATGCTGCTTTGGATATCAATTTATTTTACTTCGAGTACCGTGGCAATAAGCATTTTCAGTTTCAATAGCTTTTTCCTATTATGTTGCATTCACAATCCAAAAGTTGTTTACCAGAGTGTTTGTATTTGTCAAGTGTATAAATGAGATTATTATTGAACAGTAAAGGGGGAAATATAGGACAGCCTTATTACAAAGTACCAGCTATATTCTTTTTAACAATGGACAGATTGTGTCTGAGGTGAACACTTCTAGTAAAGATATCTTTAGGGAATATAGACGTATGTTTGAAGAAAAGGAAACTACTGCATAAGTGCTAGATTTGGTGGCCTTCCAATTTTCCAGTCTCTCAGAATCAATTTACAAACTTACCCAGAGTCAGAAACTGTTGATTTGAGCAGTGACATAGTTCTCCATGTTCAACTGCTTGAATTGCAAGATGCAATGGATGAAAAAGTCTCTGTGCACCACAAGTACATCTGACAAAACACGTCTCTGTAGCAAACCAGAATAGCAGACGGGATACTGGCATGCAAATAAGGACACTGTCCTCTGACTTTGCTTCCAAACTGCTACAAAACAAGCAGCTGTGTAGATGGGGTAGGGATTGAATAAAATGAATATTATTCAGTATGTGATGTAAATCATGGTGCAACACCACTGTAGCAAAATCCCCCACAAAGATAACTTTAAACATTAATACTAATCAGTAGCATTGTGTGTGCAGCCAAAGCATGAGTTATGGCATTTTTTCAGAGACAGAAATTCCACAGTGCATCTGAGCACAGTGTTTGTACTTGTAAGATTGGAAGGAAGACAAAGACAAGCCTAAAGAGAGAGACGCATTAACCTTTCCAGGTGCATAACAGATGCAGCTTGCACATTGGACTAGCAATTTATTTAGGCAGTTCTCATGAGGCATAGTACTAAATTGATTCCATATAACCCTAGGAGCGTTTTATCAACCACACAACCAGATACAAGAATGAGATACTTGCTTATTACATATTGCCCATGTTTCTATATGGAAAGTTGCTGCTATGAATTGTATAACAGAAAAGAGAATAGAGTGTTGTAAATCATTTAGAAAGGGATACATAATAAGACAGAAAGTATCATATTGCTTTTGTATAAATCCATGTTATACCCACATCCTGAATACTGCATGCAGATGTGATCACCCCATGTCAAAAAAGGTATATTGGAATTGGAAACAGTTCAGAAAAGGGCATCAAAATGATGAGGGGTTTGGAATGAAGGTCATATGAAGAGAGATTGAAAAGACTGGGACTTTTCAGCTTAGAAAAGAGAAGCTTTAGGAAGGATATGACAGAGGTCTATAAAATCATGACTGGTGTGGAGAAAGTAAGCAAGAAAATGTTATTTTCTCCTTCTCATCACACAAGAACTTGGGGGGAGTCACTAAATGAAATTAATAAGTAGCAAACAAACAAAATATCAAACAAAACAAACAAAAGGAAATATTTTTTCACACAATGCACAGTAAGCCTGTGGAACTCCTTGCAGAAGGATTTTGTGAAGACCAAGACTCTAGCAGGGTTCAAAAAAGAGCTAGATAAGCTCATAGGGTTTGTGGCATGATTTTGCGCAAATACTTTGAACGGAAAAGTTTTTCAGTTAAAAGTATTTGTGCAAGAGAGCGTCTATACTGGCATGTGCCTTTGTGCAAAAGATTTGCTTTTGCACAAAAGCATCCGTGCCAGTGTAGACACCCTCTTGCACAAGAAAGCTCCGATCGCCATTTTAGCCATCGGGCTTTCTTGTGCAAGAAATTAACGTGGCTGTCTACACTGGCCCTCTTGTGCAAGAATACTTGTGCAAGAGGGCTTATCTCTGAGTGGGAGTGTTGGAGTATTTGCGCAAGAACCACTGATTTTGTACATTACAAAGTCAATATTCTTGAGCAAATACTTGCAGCCAGTGTAGACAGGTGGCAAGATTTTGCGCAAAAGTGGCTGCAAAAACCCAGTCTAGACACACCCATAGAGGTTTAGGTCCATCAGTGGCTACTAGCAAGCTTGGGTACGGATGGTGACCCGAGCCTCTGTGTGCCAAAAACTGGGATGAGCAACAGGGATGGGCACTTGCAGTCCCTGCCAGCTTGGTATCATATGCAAACTTTATAACTGTACTCTCCATACTATTATCTAAATCACTGGTGAAAATATTGACAAGAACCAGATTCTGAACTTATCCCTGTGGGACCCCAGTTGTTATGCCCTGTCAGCATGACTGTGATCCATTGATAACCTCTGGGGATGGTTATCCAACCAGTTATGCACCAACCTTATAGCTATTCCATCTAGGTTGTATTCCTTAGTTTATTGAGGAAAAGGTCATGTGAGACTGTATCAAATGCCTTACAAAAGTTTATATATACTGTATTTGCCACTTGCCCCCCGCCCATCTACAAGGCTTGTTATCCTATCAAAGAAAGCTATCAAATTGGTTTGATACGGTTTGTTTTTACATATCCACACTATTACTTATCATTTTATTATCTTCCAGATGTTTGCAAATAGATTCTTTAATTATTTGCTCCATTATCTTTCCTGGTACAGAAGTTAAGCTGACTGATCTGTAATTCCACGAGTTGTCCTTTTTTCCTGTTTTATAGATGGTCACTCTATTTGCCCTTTTCTAGTCTCTCTTATCTTCCATGTCTTTTCAAAGATAGCTAATGACTCAGATGTCTCCTCAGTCAGATCCTTGGTTATTCAAGATATATTTCATCATGCCCTAGGACGTGAAGACATTTAACATGTGTTAATAGTTTTTAACTTATTCTTTCCCTATTTTAGCTTCTGATCATACCCCATTTTCACTGGCATTCATTGTGTTAGGTGTCTAATCACCACCAACTTTCTTGGTGAAAACTGAAACAAAGAGGTCATTGAGCACCTCTACCATTTCCATATTTTCTGTTATTGTTTTCCCCTCTTCATTGAGTAGTGACCCTACTCTGTCCAGGGTCTTCTTCTTGCTTCTAATGTATCGGTAGAATGTTTTTTTGTTATCCTTTAGGTCTCAAGTTAGTTTTTATTTTGTTTTGTGCCTGCCCCTTCCTGATTTTGCCCCTACCTACTTATGTTATTTCATATTCATCCTCTGTAATTCGACTTACTTTCTACTTCTTGTAGGACGCGATCTGATTTTTAGAGCACTGAGGATCTGGTTAAGCTAAGCTGGTCTCTTACCATACTTCCTATTTTTCCTACACAGTGGAATAGTTTGCTCTTGCTCCTTTAATAATGTCTCTTTAAAAAACTGCCAAGTGTCTTCAATTGCTTTTCCTTTTAGACTTCCTTCCCATGAGATCTTATTTACCAACTCCCTGTGTTTGCTAAATTCTGCCTTCTTGAAATGCATTCTCTTTATTTTGCTGTTCTTCCTCATATCATTCCTCATGAACTTTACTATTTCATGATTACTGTCACCCAAGCTGCTTCCTGCTTTCAAATTTTCAACCCATTCCTCCCTGTTTGTCACAATTTGTCCCAGCTACATCGGTGGCGGATGCAGATGAAGAAAGGTAATGTAAGAGCCTGATGCTGGCTCTTCTGAGCCAAGGCTGGGTCACTCAGGGCTTCAGTACAGGAAGTCCAATGAAGTCGTTACTCCACTGTTTCTTTCAGAGGAAATTCACACCCCCTACCCCTCAACTGGCTAAAACAAATTCTGCGCGACAGTCAGATTGTTGCCAAGTAGTTGGCATGGGGCAGTGAACCCATCTTTGGGGCCTCGGGCTGATTCTGTATGTATAAGATCATGTATATAATAAGATCATGTCTTATTTTGCTAGCTAGGATTAAAGTGACAGGGCAAACAGCGCTGTTCAGAGAGCTCTGGGGTGGAGGGTTAACCCTGGAGTCATTCCAAGAGGAGTCACTCTAAGATCCTGACAGAAGGGTGGGGATGTTGCAGGTTTGGTCTGGCTGCCATGCTAGGGTAGGATACTGAGTTTTCAGCTGGGTTCTGCCGTACCATAGCCCGGTTTATTTCCGCACTACGAGTTTTCTGATTCAGAAGCAAGCAAGCTGTTGGCTGATACACATCAGCTTTGGTGCCACTGCAGAAACGTAAAGCTGTGTGGTCGCCATCCTTCCTACACCACATCTTTTTGGAACTGCATAGAAGCTACCGTAACATCACCCAGGATCCATCCTGTCCTTCTGACTCAGGCTTGTGAGCAGAATAGCTTTTCACATAGTTTTGTAACCACTTCAGACGCTGAAGTCCCACCTCCGGCTGTAGCACACTGCAGTAGCTTCACAAGCTGCTAGTATTTCAGTAATAGCATAATGGTAACAGGACCTTTGGCACAGTGTCACTAGTTCATTATGCATATTCATGTCCTAACATGCTGTAGAACAAGAGACTGTGTATAATGCAATTACAGAGCTTCAGAAGCCAGTGGCTGGGGTAGACAGGGAGGGCTATAAATAAGGGGAAAGCAGTGTGCATTCTGCATAGATTGCAGACAGGAGAAAGAGTTGAATGGTGCACTGGAGTGGGGAATATAGAGGGATAAATGCACCAGGAAAGGTTGGGTTCTGGAGGCAGGGAGGGTTTAAAAACCAGCATAAATGCAATAGCAATAACCACTCTACTATTTACATCTATCTTACATGGCTTTGAAAACATTCAGCCATTGCTTTTAGTGAGTAGCACTTCATATGCCTCAAGGTTTTCATCCTCAGTACGTCCCTTGCCAAGTGGTCTGCATTTGAGTCTTGGAGGCAGAATGAGGAAGCACAGGCTCCCAGAATCTAGGAAGGGCTGGTCTGTGTTAGAGGCATTTGTACTGATGACCCTCCCACCCCATTCCTCTGCTCCTTCTGAGTAGGCACGCTCTGGGACGCTCCATTCACTTGATGTCTGTGCTACCCAAGTCTGAACTCTGCAGCCACATAACAGGCACTTAGCATTTTCCAGTATAAAAACAATTCATTATGTTGCTTTCCTGAGCATAGCTTTTTTCCACTCCAATGCTAGTATAAATGCTTTTTAATTCAGAGGAAACACCCCAGAATGTCTCTCTCCTTTCACAGCTTGTTATCAAGTAAGTTGTTTAAAATAGTCTTGTAAAGCCCCTTGGGGCCACTCCACTCTCATCTACATCCTTGTTTGCTAAAAATTTGCTTCCTGCAACCTTGCCACGACAAGTAAGGAGAGCTCAGGATAGACAGCCTCTGTAATTCAAGTGGCTTTTGCTTCTGCGGGCTAAGCCATTCATTTTAACTGCTCGTGCTAAGTAAGCAGAGCCTACTCTATCAAGATGGCTCAAAAGTATGCAGTCATTTATCTGGGGGTGATTGCTACTGGACAACATCATGGTGATGATTAAGAGAAACTATAAATCGGGGGGGGTTGGATCGGGGGGCTGCTGATGCACAGAAAATCAGTGGGGGCCCACAAACAAGTGAGAATCAGAAAAGACAAGACAAAACAAGAAAAAAAAAACAAATCCTCATTCTGATGTGGCCCCTGACTGAGAAAGAGAAAGGCACTTGCCACAGTCCCCTTACTCAGGGGGGTCCAAGTTAGTAGATTTTGTGTGCTCCAGCCATATGGGAGCAGCAGGGTGACTGGACCACCAGCAAAGGCTCCTCAGTGCTGGAGGAGGAGCATTGAACCTTGAGGGCTAGATCCAAGCATGCCGAGGGTCGCATATGGCCTTAGGTTCCCCACCCTTGGTATAAATAATTCTGTTATTCAGCTCCCCTTCTCTGCCATTCTACCATCTTTTCCTGCCCTCACACACTTTAATCATAAGGATTTTAGAAATTTGACAAGACCTACAATGTCAGCAGTGCCAGAATACTAAGGCTATGTCTACACAGGAGCAGGAGCGTTATTTCAGAATAATTTACCTTAATCCAAAATAGCACAGTCCACATCTACACTACAAGCAATTATTTCAACATAATGTCAAAATAATGTCGAGCTGGAGGACTTTTTACTCCAGCTCCTGTAACCCTCATTTCACCGGGGAAGAATGCTCTTTCTCGGACATCCTGTTGTGTGGACAGTGCCAAGTGCTGAAATGAGCTATATTGACTTAACTACGCAATTGAGGTAGCTCAAGTCGTGTAGGTTATTTTGGCTTTAGCCCTGCTGTGTAGACATGCCCTAAGTGACTAAAATAGAGAGTGAGGCCTTGTCATTATTACTTATGTCTTAGATTTATAGACCTTCCACCCAGGAGAACCCCAAAAGCAAGTCACAGAGACAACGTACTGAGATGACATCCCTTAGCCAGGTACACTACCTGAAAATTCGACCTAAGATACGCAACTCCAGCTATGAGAATAGCATAGCTGGAGTCATCATACTTTAAATTTCTGCAGCGCCCCACTCCAGGAGGTCAATGGCAGAAACTCTCCCATTGACTTCCCTTATTCCTCGCAACCCCATGGAGTAGTGGAGTTGACAGGGGCACCATCAGTGGTCGATTTAGCTAGTCCTTACCAGACTCACTAAATTGAACCCTGGAAGATTGATCTTTGGAGAGCCAATTTCTGGGTAAGTGTGGCTTGGCAGTCGAGTATGATCCAGTACTCCTGGGAAGCTGGTGGTAATTTTTAAAGTGTGAGGCTACAGAGTTTGGTCTGACATGTTACAAAATTGTTGAACTGTCCCTCAGGGTAAGAGGATCACAGATAGCATTGCAAAGGTTACAAAAGCCAAAGATATGGAATGCAAATTGAATGCTCGTATTGAAAGTATCGTAAGATGTTTAACATCGGTGTAGAGCAGACCCGACCTCAGTTTTTAAGGGTTGTGATAGCTTGTGAGTCACTCAGTTCATCCGTATTGGAAAGTGGGGTAATAATAAAAAGTGACAATTTGAACTGGCAACTGAGGGGAATTTTTGAATAAACTGCTTGGAAGCATGAAGTAGTATTGTGCTGCATGGGTCCCAGGATATGAGAGACAGAATGTGAGGTAATACCTTTGACTAGACCAGCTTGTGCTGGTGAAAGAGACAAGCTTGTTACTGTTAAGTTTTTCAAATTGAAACTTACTTTAATTAACTAAGGGTGCATTTACACTGCACTATTATTTCGAGATAACTAGTATTATTTTGAAATAACAATGGGAGTGTCTACACAGCCATTCCATTATTTTAAAATAATTTCAAAATAATGGACAGCTTATTCCTAAATCTGTAAACCTCATTCTAAGAGGAGTAACACTTTTTCCAAAATAGCTATTTTGAAATAAAGCTGGTGTAGACGCTCCACTGCTGCTATTTCAAAATAGCCCCTTGCCAGGGCCACTCTACATTACTCCTCCCCAGGGGGCTCTAAATCGAGATAGCACGTCTACATTAGGGAAGTCTGTCTTGGACTAATTTTGAGGCTTCCCGGTAGCATAGACGTGCTTTTTTGAAATAAGCTTTTTTGGAATAACTATTCCAGAACAGCTTATTTCAAAATAGCCATGCAGTGTAGACACCCTAGTTGTCTGGAAATGAGAGAAGAGAAAGTCGACTCTAAAGTAGCTATGATGTCTAGAGAGCTGGCATCGGGGAATGTCCTCCTTGGGGATATTCTTAATGTACTTATCCTTCTCCAATCTGCCTTTCTGCCATGCTGCTTCCTAAGAAGCTGTAATTTAGGGGTAAAGAAATGTTCTGCCTTCAATGACTTGAAAGCTGTATAGCCTGCACTTTATATGGCACTGCAGGACTATGTGCCCCTGCATTATTACTTGGCTTGCCTTTGGAGTATCAGCGTGCCTATATTTTCTCACAATTGGGACTGTTTATTTTTTCCAAAGGGAAAAAATAGGCAGGGTCACATTGTCCCAGGTTTCCATGATGAGGAATCATCCATAGCAATTAAGTTTCCCTAATCCAATTATAAAATAATTCCCACAAACAGGAGAAGACGCTGTGTACAGGCTGAGGCACTTTAGTGATTGTTCTTTAACATGACAAAAGGCGGTGATTTTCAACTTCGTACGGCACTTCCCCTACCTATGTCACCAGGCCACTTGTTCAACCCTCTGCCATGAGCTGAACATGGTCAGTATCCCAGGATCCTGCATAGCAGCACTTGGGTGCAGCATCCAGAGGACTAGGAGGGCCAGAGAAGCAGGAAAATTGGGAGATTTGCTAAAGAAACCTCCCACACATGCTAAAGAGAGAAAGAGAAAAACACACTTGGAAAACTGTTACAGAATGAGATAAGCATGGACTAATTTCCAAGGGCTAAGGTAAAACATGGCAGGTTTTCAAAAAAGTTTAGAATTTGTGTCTAATGCTCAGGTATCAGTGTTTGTTTATGTACCTTAGGTTTTAAACATACTAGATAGATAGATGTGGAGCTAGATAGACAGACAGATAAATAGATATATTTTCTAAGACCTAACTAGAGATGCAGGTGGAAACTCTGGTCGAGTTTAGAAGGGGATTTGAGCAGATGATGGGGTAAAGGCATGACGTGGCTGAAGGGGAAAGCTTAGATATGCAGATGGAAGCAGGATCAAGGGCCTCAGAAGGGGACTGCTGGGCGAAGAAAATGGACAGTGGAAGCATGTGACTCAGAGGACCAGGCAGAGGAAAAGATGGGTCAGTGAAGGAAAAACAGAGCTCAAGAACAGGTATGTGGAGCTGGAAAATGTAGAAGGGGTACAGCAGGTAGATAATGAAGATGGAAGGGTAAGGAAGAAGAGAAGAGTGGCTAGTCCCATAGATAAAGGGGAAGACTTAATGGAGACAACTCCAATAATGAGCATTAGGATTACAAGGGAAAATAGGAATGGCAAGGACTTGCAGCCAGAGGAAGCTAGAGATAGACCAGAGAATTTCACTGTCACTAGGAAAAGGCAGGTCTATGTGATTGGGGACTCCTTATTGAGAAGAATAGATAGGCCTGTTACCAGAGCTGATCCAGAGAATAGAAGGGTGTGCTGTCTGTCAGGTGCTAAGATACGAGATGTGGAACTGAGGTTGAAGAGAATTATTAAGGGAGCAGGAAGGAATCCATTGATCATCCTTCATGTAGGAACAAATGATACGGCTAGATTCTCGCGGGAACGAATTAAGGGAGACTATGCTAGGCTGGGGAGGATGCTCAAGGAAATTGAGGCTCAGGTGATCTTTAGTGGGATTCTGCCTGTTCCTAGAGAAGGGCAACTAAGATGTGACAGGATTATGATGATCAATAGATGGCTCAGGCAGTGGTGCTATAAGGAGGGCTTTGGGATATATGGTCACTGGGAGGCATTTATGGACAGAGGACTGTTCTCTAGAGATGGACTTCACCTAAGTAGGGCGGGAAATAGACTTCTAGGATGGAGGCTGGCTCAACTTATTAAGAGAGCTTTAAACTAGGAATTTGGGGGAGATGGTTGGGAGATGCCCAGGTAATCTCTACGCCAGATTTTAACACTGAGAGGGAGGAAAACGAAGTAAGAAAGGAGGTAGGAGTTTGAACATGAGGAAGGGTGGGGTGGTTACTAGTCTAATAGGTCATATTGGAGGTATAACGTCTGTGCCAAATTGGGTAAAGAATGTGAATGAGGCCAAACAGAAAAAATTAAGATGTTTGTACACCAATGCGAGGAGCCTAGGTAACAAAAAGGAGGAACTAGAGCTATTGGTCCAGGAAGTGAAACCAGATATTATAGGAATAACAGAAACATGGTGGAATACTAGGCATGACTGGAGTACAGGTATTGAAGGGTATGTGCTGTTTAGGAAAGACAGAAATAAGGGTAAGGGTGGTGGAGTCGCATTGTATATCAAAGATGAGGTAGATTGTAAAGAAATAAAAAGTGATGGAATGGAGAAGACAGAGTCCGTTTGGGCAAAAATCACATTGGGGAAGAAAACTATCAGATCCTCCCCTAGGATAGTGCTTGGGTTGTGTTATAGACCACTAGAATCCAATTTGGATATGGATAGAGACCTCTTTAATGTTTTTAATTAAGTAAATACTCATGGAAACTGTGTAATCATGGGAGATTTCAACTTTCCAGATATAGACTGGAGAACAAGTGCTAGTAATAATAATAGGGCTCAGATTTTCCTAGATGTGATAGCTGATGAATTCCTTCATCAAGTAGTTGCTGAACCAACAAGGAGAGATGCTATTTTAGATTTGTTTTTGGTGAGTAGCGAGGACCTCATAGATGAAATGGTTGTAGGAGACAACCTTGGTTCGAGTGATCATGAGCTAATTCAGTTTAAATTAAATGGAAGGATGAACAAAAATAAATCTGAGACTAGGGTTTTTGATTTCAAAAGGGCTAACTTTAGTAAATTAAGGAAATTAGCTAGGGAAGTTGATTGGACTAAAGAAATTATGGATCTTAAAGTGGAGGAGGCCTGGAATTATTTTAAGTTAAAGTTGCAGAAGCTGTCAGAAGCCTGTATCCCTAGAAAAGGGAAAAAAATTATAGGCAGGTGTGTTAGACCAAGCTGGATGAGCAAGCATCTCAGAGAGGTGATTAAAAAAAAGCAGAAAGCATATAAAGACTGGAAAATGGGAGGGATCAGTAAAGAAAGCTACCTTATTGAGGTTAGAGCATGTAGGGATAAAGTGAGAAAGGCTAAAAGTCAGGTAGAGTTGGACCTTGCAAAGGGAATTAAAACCAATAGTAAAAGGTTTTATAGCCATATAAATAGGAAAAAAACAAAACAAAAAAAGAAGTAGGACTGCTAATTACTAAGGATGGAGTGGAGGTTAAGGATAATCTAGTAATGGCCCAATATTTGAACAAATACTTTGCTTCAGTCTTTAATGAGGCTAATGAAGAGCTTAGGGATAATGGTAAGTTAACAAATGGGACTAAAGATAAGGAGGTAGATATTACCATATCTGAGGTAAAAGCCAAACTTGAACAGCTTAATGGGAGTAAATCGGGGGACCCAGATAATCTTCATCCAAGAATATTAAAGGAACTGGCACATGAACTTGCAAGTCCATTAGCAAAATTTTTTAATAAATCTCTAAACTCAGGGGTTGTACCATTTGACTGGAGAATTGCTAATATAGTTCCGATTTTTAAGAAAGGGAAAAAAAGCGACCCGGGTAACTATAGGCCTGTTAGTTTGACATCTGTAGTATGTAAGATCCTGGAAAAGATTTTGAAGGAGAAAGTAATTAGAGACATTGAGGCTAATGGCAATTGGGACAAATTGCAACATGGTTTTACAAAAGGTAGATCGTGCCAAACCAACCTGATCTCCTTTTTTGAGAAAGTAACAGATTTTTTAGATAAAGGAAATGCAGTGGCTCTAATGTACCTCGACTTTAGTAAGGCATTTGATACAGTACCACATGGGGAATTATTGGTTAAATTGGAAAAGATAGGGATTAATATGAAAGTTGAGAGGTGGATAAGCAACTAATTAAAGGGGAGACTACAGCGGGTCATATTGAAAGGTAAACTGTCAGGTTGGAGGAAGGTTACTAGCGGAGTTCCTCAGGGATCAGTTTTGGGGCCAATTTTATTTAATCTTTTTATTGCTGATCTTGGCACCAAAAGTGGAAGTGTCCTAATAAAATTTGCAGATGACACAAAGTTGGGAGCTATTGCCAATTCAGAAAAGGATCGGGATATCATATAGGAAGATCTGGATGATCTTGTAAATTGGAGTGATAGCAATAGGATGACATTTAATAGTGAGAAGTGTAAGGTTATGCATTTAGGGATTAATAACAAGAATTTTAGTTATAAGCTGGGGACACATCAGTTGGAAGTAACGGAGGAGGAGAAGGACCTCGGAGTCCTGGTTGATTATAGAATGACTATGAGCTGCCATTGTGACATGGCCATGAAAAGGCTAATACGATCTTGGGATGTATTAGGAGAGGTATTTCCAGTAGGGATAAGGAGGTGTTAGTGCCATTATACAAGGCATTGGTGAGACCCCATTTGGAATACTGTGTGCAGTTCTGGTCTCCCATGTTTAAGAAGGATGAATTCAAACTGGAACAGATACAAAGAAGGGCCACTAGGATGATCCGAGGAATGGAAAACCTGTCTTATGAAAGGAGACTCAAGGAGCTTGGCTTGTTTACTTTAACCAAAAGAAGGCTGAGGGGGGACATGATTGCACTTTTTAAATATATTAGAGGGATATATACCAGGGAGGGAGAGGAATTATTTAAGTTTAATACCAATGTGGACACCAGAACAAATGGATATAAGCTGGCTAGTAGGAAGTTTAGACTTGAGATTAGATGAAGGTTTCTAACCATTAGAGGAGTGAAGTTCTGGAACAGCCTTCCAAGGGAAGTAGTGAGGGCAAAAGATCTATCTGGTTTCAAGATTAAACTAGAGGGCTACATCTAGACTGTCCCCTTTTCCGGAAGGGGCATGTTAATTTCAGCTATCGTAATAGGGAAATCCGCGGGGGATTTAAATATCCCCCGCGGCATTTAAATAAAAATGTCCGCCGCTTTTTTCCGGCTTTTAAAAAAGCCGGAAAAGAGCGTCTACACTGGCCCCGATCCTCCGGAAAAAATGCCCTTTTCCGGAGGGTCTTATTCCTACTTCAAAGGGCACTTTTTCCGGAGGATCGGGGCCAGTGTAGACGCTCTTTTTCTAAAAGCCGGAAAAAAGCGGCGGACATTTTTATTTAAATGCCGCGGGGGATATTTAAATCCCCCGCGGATTTCCCTACGACGACTGGTGAAATTTACATGCCCCTTCCGGAAAAGGGGCCAGTGTAGACGTAGCCCCAGGGTAGATTGGCAGAGGCCCTGGAGGTTTTTTGCCTTCCTCTGTAGCATGGGGTACAGATCACAGCTGGAGGATTCTCTGCATCTTGGGGTCTTCAAAGTATTTGAAGGCTTCAATATCTGAGATATAGGTGAGAGGATTATTCTAGGAGGGGTGGGTGAGATTTTGTGGCCTGCACTGTGCAGGGGGTCAGACTAGATGATCACAATGTTCCCTTCTGACCTTAAAGTCTATGAGTCTATGAGTCTATAAGTTCCAGCAACTGAATTTAATATATTTGATCCATGATAATTCTTCTATCAAGACTTCTGAGAACTCATGCCCATAAGGCAGGGGTGGGCAATAAAATGGGGCCTGTTCACCAGGAGTAGCTCTTGGCGGGCCCCCACTGCTATATTTACCTGTGCCTCCTCAGGTACTGGCGATCACAGCTCCTATTGGCCATGGATTACCATTTCCAGCCAATGGGAGAGGTGGGAAGCAGTGTGGACTGGAACAGCACTTTCTGCAGGTCTCATTGGCTGGGACATTGTTCTGCAAACGTGCGATTGCCTGTTCCTGCAGAGGCACAGGTACATATAGTGCTGGGGCCAGAACTTACCCACTCCTGCATAGGAACATACTCCCTATGCTGCTTGTTGGAGGTAACATTCCTTACCTTCCTTCCTCCTCCCTCACAGAAATGGCCTTGTAAAAGCCTGAGCTGTTTTGTGCATTGTTACGAACTACTTCACTTGTAATCCGTCAAGGCACCCTGGGTGCTGCATCCCTTGGCCTAGAGAACTGGCCCTGGAGCAGGGAAGGGACTACATTTCCCAGCATGCCCTTGGCAGCTTGCAATAGGAAATGGTAGGGAGATGGCAGGGGAGGGAGGGAGAGCTGTGAGCCATGCACAGCAGCTTGCTGTGAATGGGCTTCTGTGAGGGGTGGTGCAATGAATGAGAACATGTGTGTGTGCACAGGGGAGTAGGTGGCTTTGGCCAGATCTCACCCTTAGAAGTCTGGATTAAGGATGCTGGCATCCTCCATTTGCTGCTCTCAAGAAGGAATTGGGTGGACTGAGTGGACAGTATCTGAACCCTAGCAGTGGAGGTGTATGGACCAACCAGGAGAAGTTAACATGATAAGTAAGAGAAAGAAGGCTCTACTAGGGGGCCTGGGCAGCTCTAAGTGCAATACCAGGCATGCAGGAATATTTGACTTTATTTCCACAGCTGCAGAAGCAGAAATGGGCTTTTCCTTTACCTAATGCTAATTTATCTATTACTCAGAAAGGGAATCCAGCACCTGATTTGAACAGGAGCACTCAAGTTCAATTCAGACTGTGGTTTTATTATTTCTCAAACACAGATCCACTCTAATTTGTTGTAGAAAAAGTAGGATAAAACGGAGCAACAAATGCTAGCCTCTACCCAGAGCTTGCTGGGATGAGAGCTGCTATTTCAACCGACATTACCAGTTTTTTGTTTTCTTTTAAAAGGAAGACAGTATTGTTGCATTGGTGATTTCCCTACAGAAACAAAGAGTGGAACAAAAGAACAACAAAGGTGCCTCAACTATTCCTCATTACGTGGGACAGTCTTACAATATCGATCCAGATACGCTCCAATCACACACACTGAAACTTGTTCCATTTTATTGGTTGCTGAGATAACGATTTGTCAGAACTGATCAGGTAGCTGCTGGTTGTGTAACTTTATTGAGCTGAGTCCAGGATCACATACAGTGGCTGGTGAAATAGGGTGGTCCTGGAGACATGTCTGAATAAGGAAGGAGATAAATCTGTGGGGAGTTTCCCCTGAACACTATGGACATTGGTAAACTCACATGGGTACAGCTCAAAGAAAAAAAACGGGTACTGAGGAAGCTATATATGGCAGGACATACAGACTACGTCTAGACTATACCTCTCTGTGGACAGAGAGCACATCAAAATTGCTAATGAAGCCGGGATTTAAATATCCTGAGCTTCATTAGCATAAACATGGCCACCGCTTTTTTTTCAACACGGAGTTTTTTGAAAAAAAACAAAAACAAAAAAAACCCGGCAGTCTAGACACAGATCTGTCAAAAAATAAATCATGTATTTTTCAACAAATCATGTATTCCTCAAAAAACGAGGTTTTCAGGATTTGTTGAAAAAGGGTTTATTTTTCAACAGATCTGCATCTAGACTGCTGAGGGTTTTTTTCTGAAAAAGCTCCATTTCAGAAAAAAGCGGCAGCCATGTTTATGCTAATAAAGCTCAGGATAATTAAATTCCCACTTCATTAGCAATTTTGACGTGCCTAATTTACATTTCTCTGTCTACATAGAGGTGTTGTTTAGACACACCCACATTCTTGTAGCAGCATGAAAGCAAAATGATAAATGCCTGAGGGTGCATCTACACTGCAGGGCTTACCTCGAAATAAGCTATGCAAATCAAGCTATGGCAATTGCATATCTTCAAAACTGGGAGCATCTACACAGCGTTTATTTCGAAATACAGCACTCTTCCTCCAACTTCCCTTACACCTTATACAATGAGGCTGTGTCTACACTGGCATGAATTTCCGGAAGTGCTTAAAACGGAATACTATTCCGTTTTCAGTTTTCCGGAAAAGGAGCGTCTACATTGGCAGGCTGCTTTTCCGGAAAAACCCTTTTTCCGGAAAAGCATCTGTGGCCAATGTAGATGCGCATTTCCGGAAAAGAGCCCCAATTGCCATTTTCGCGATCGGGGCTTTTTTCCAGAAAAGACTAGTGGGCTGTCTACACTGGCCCTTTTCCGGAACAGTGTTCCAGAATAAGGACTTATGCCCGAGCGGGAGCAGAATAGTTTTTCCGGAATAGTGGCTGATTTTGTACAGTAGAGCGTCATTGCTTTTCCGGAAATTCAAGGGCCAGTGTAGACAGCTCGCAGCTTATTCCGGAAAAGCGGCTGATTTTCCGGAATAAGTGGCCCAGTATAGACACAGCCCCTGGGTTACAGAAGGTGGAGTAAGAAGTCCTCTAGCTTGACAATATTTTGACAGTATTTCGAATTAACTGCCTGCTGTGAAGACACAGACTAAGTTATTTTGGAATAGTGTTGGAGTATAGATGTATCCTGAGACTCAGTGCTGGCAATACTATAGCATGCCACACCAAGCTGACACTTGGATGGGCCTAATAAGGGCTAAACGGAGGCCCACAAAATGTTAATCTGGCCTTGCCTGTGTATGTGAAGCACCAAGTGTAAAGTGGCTGTAACCGCTGGGAATTTCCACAACACAAACAACCAAAATCCACACTTTCATGTCTAACTTGAGCTCCTCCTGGCTCTCCAGCAGTATTTGCATAATCAGCCCAAAATGCGGTGCACTTTAAGCTGAGATAGTATATTGGCAAGACATTAGAACCCAGAGGTTATAAATCCCTTGTTTGCTTGGCATAAAGCAGAAAAGCAGAGCCAGTGGCAACAGAGAAAGTGCACCTGAAACAGTACTAAGCTGATTGTCTGGATTTCTGAGCAGTTTTGCTTCCCATAAGCAAAAGTACCTCTTGTCCAAACAACTCCTGATCTTAACTCACACCAGCGCTACCACTGTCTGCAGTGAGTAAGGACCTGATTCAAATGTGAAAAGGCTCCCATTGACTTTAGTGGCAGTGGGTTCAGGAACTAGACTTACTATGTTTTCCAAGAGAAAACATAAAGGTGAAAGCAAACAGAGCCCTAACAAGCCCAAAAGGAAGGCAAAGCTAGCAAGAAATGATTGAAGTCTGAAAAGAGCAAATGTATGACAGCGATACAATACACAGGGCCACTGTTCTCTGTAAACTGTGCACTCATGCAACCTTTCAGGATAGATTCTGATGCCGCCCAGCTGATTAGCAGAGTGCCCACTGCTAGGCTGGTGTTTCTCCTGCTGGTGCAAATTTGGATCCACATTTAAAGGCATCCAAAACAACTAAAAATGTGAGTAGTTTTGAGGAAAGGAAAACAATTTGGACTGAACACCTGAGAACTAGCTCAGCAAAAATAAAGTGTCGTTTATTCAGAACAAAAGCATCCTGCAAAAACACATCATGGAACCAAGAAACAGCTTATACTGATGCCTGGTTTACCAGCAGTCACTCCTCTTCCACATGTAGACCTTGACTGAGTTAAAATACGACATGCCTTTTCTGTGAGCCAGTCTCCTTTCATCACATTTTCATGTCAGCTCTTGTAGTGAGTAGGAACGATCTCTCTTCCGAGGTCAAGGAAATCCACCTGTACAGTGTTAGTTTCTAAGGGTATGTCTACACTACAGCGCTAATTCGAACTAACTTAGTGCGAATTAGTTAATTCGAACTAAGCTAATTCGAACTAACGCATCCAGACTAAAAAACTAATTTGAATTAGCGTTTTGCTAATTCGAACTAGCTTGTCCACACAGAGTGGACCCTGAACCGGGGTTAAGGATGGCCGGAAGCAGTGCTGGCAGGGCATCAGATGAGGACTTAGAGCATGGAGCTGCTGTCTCAGGCTAGCCGAGGGCTGTGCTTAAAGGGACCCGACCCCCACCCCGGACAGACAGTTCTCAGGGGTGCCCCGCTTGCAAAGCAGTCCTGGCTTGGATTGCCTGGAGTACCCACACCGGGCACATCACAGCACTCGGCCATCAGACCAGCTGCACTTGCCGCAGGCTGCCATCTGGGGAGAGGGGGCAATTGGGGGGCTGCAGGAGAGCTTCCACCCCCAGAAGCCCGCAGAGCCAGCCCAGTCCTCCCCATCGGGGGCTCATACCCCATTCCTCCCTCACCTCCTTCCACTTACCCTTCCCTAGCCCCCCTTCTTATTGATGTACAAAATAAAGATAACGTTTCTTCCAACATTGACTCTGTCTTTATTGAACAAAACTGGGGGAGACTGGGAAAAGGAGGTGGGAGAGGGGAAGAGAGAGGCTGGGAGAGGGGAGAGCAACTACAATGATGAGGGGTTTGGAACAGGTCCCATATGAAGAGAGGCTAAAGAGACTGGGACTTTTCAGCTTAGAAAAGAGGAGATGGAGGGGGGATAGGATAGAGGTCTATAAAAGCATGAGTGGTGTGGAGAGGATGCATAAAGAAAAGTTCTTCATTAGTTCCCATAATAGAAGGACTAGGGGACATCAAAGGAAAGGAATGGGTAGCAGGCTTCAAACTAGTAACAGAAAGTTGTTCTTCACAAAGCAAAGAGTCAACCTGTGGAACTCCTTGCTGCAGGAGGCTGTGAAGGCTAGAACTAGAACAGAGTTTAAAAAGAAGTGAGATAAAGTGATGGAGGTTGGGTCCATGGAGTGGTATTAGCCGGGGGGTAGCAGTGGTGTCCCTGCCCAAAGTTTGTGGAAGGCTGGAGAGGGATGGCACAAGACAAATGGCTTGGTCACTGTCTTTGGTCCATCCCCTCCAGGATCCTTAGGGTTGGCTGCTGTCGACAGACAGGCTACTGGGCTAGATGGACCTTTGGTCTGACCCAGGACGGCCATTGTAAGCTCAGGGCTCAGGGTCGGGGGTCTCAGTGGACCACCTTGATTTTCATGCACACCTGTTCCTGGGTGGCCAGGCTGGCAGCTCTCCTGCCCTAGATGGCCACTTTCCTGTGCCTAGTGCGGAGGTCGTGGACGAGGTCCACGATGTCCGCACTAGACCAGACGGGTGCCCGCCTCTTGCGGTCCCGGGCAAGCTCCCAGGAGCTGCCAGCCTGGTCCCGGGAAGAGGGGGAGGCCTGGGGGGCATCGGGTGGCTGGCTCAAGCCGTGCCAGGTGCAGGGTCTGCTGGCTGGGTGCTGGCAGGCTTGTACCTGGCATGGGCACTGTAGCCAGCCCGTGCCCCTTTAAGGGGTCCGGGGCCGGGAGGGGGGCATATGAGTTTCCCTGGTGTTGGCCAGAGTGGCCACCAGGGAAAGCTGGGGAGGGCTAGCCTCCCACTAGTTCGAATTAAGGGGCTACACACCCCTTAATTTGAACTAATAAGTTCGAACTAGGCTTAGTCCTCGTAGAATGAGGGTTACCTAGTTCGAACTAAGTGCTCCGCTAGTTCGAATTAAGTTCGAACTAGTGGAGCACTTGTGTAGCGCCTATCAAAGTTAATTCGAACTAACGTCCGTTAGTTCGAATTAACTTTGTAGTGTAGACATACCCAAAGTGCTTTGTCAGGTTTCTTAAACAAGGTCAAACCAATACCTTCTATTTCCCAGTGTGAAACTTCCTCAGACTTGTACTTGCCTTGCTTCAGGATTTGGAATTTATGTTAATTACTCTCTTTCCGCTCCTTCTCACCCTCCCAGTGAATTAAATTTGCACTGGACATCCTTAGCTCCTTCACTGAGCCAGGCATACAATCACTAGCCTGCCCATAAAGATATATATAATATTTCTAGCCAGTATAAACATCTGATGTTTTAAATGGTGACACATCTTATGAAGGTGGTTTTTGCCCACAAAAGTTTATGCCCAAACAAATCTGCTGATATTTAAGATGCCACAGGATTCCATTGTTTTTGCAGATACAGACTAACACAACCAACCCCCTGGCTATGTCTACACTGGGCCACTTATTCCGGAAAATCAGCTGCTTTTCCGGAATAAGCTGCGAGCTGTCTACACTGGCCCTTGAATTTCCGGAAAAGCAACGATGCTCTACTGTACAAAATCAGCCGCTATTCCGGAAAAACTATTCTGCTCCCGCTCGGGCATAAGTCCTTATTCCGGAACACTGTTCCGGAAAAGGGCCAGTATAGACGGGCCAGTGTAGACAGCCCAGTAGTCTTTTACGGAAAAGCGCGTCTACATTGGCCACAGACGCTTTTCCAGAAAAGGGGCTTTTCCGGAAAAGCAGCCTGCCAATGTAGAAGCTCCTTTTCCGGAAAAACTGAAAACGGAATAGTATTCCGTTTTAAGCATTTCCAGAAATTCATGCCAGTGTAGACACAGCCCCTGAGTATAGTCAGCATAGTATTCTTTGAAAAGTCCATATTTCCAAACATGGCAGGTGTCACACCTCCCTCTCACAAAGCTCTCCTTGCAGAGTCATCAGATGTTTCCAGGGTTGTCACTACGTATAGCCCCTGGATCACTCCTCAAAAGGGCATCAAATGTTGATACCTCTCCGATTACAAAGGAGAGTAAAACTCATCAGTTTAGAAACAAGTGGTCATGGAAGGTGAGGATCAGAAACAACACCATGCAGACACAGGCAGGAGGTGTGAGTCCCTGAAGGAGGAGCCAAGGAAGAAAATGTTAAAATGGAAAAGAGAACTTTCATTCTGGAGCTCTGGTGAAAACTCTACCAGCTTCACTTGGACTCTTTGTGTGTTCAGAGGAGCAGGCACAGGAGGTTGCTGAAAGTAGGGCTAGGGGAGGCAAGCTCCCAACCCCACCTCTGACCCCCCCCTTCCCTGCTCCCACATGGGGAGGTGGGGCAGGCCCCCAAACCACATGAGGGGAGGGGGGAGAGGAGCAGCAGGTGCATGCTCACCCCTGCCTCCCCAGCTCTGGGGAACAGGGGAGGAGGAGGGCGCATGGCGCAGCCCCAGTCCCTCCAGCCCCAGAGCACCAGGGGAGGGAGGAGGGCAGTTCCCATGGCTAAGCCCTGGAGTACCAAGAGGACGGGCCCTGGGAGCAGCCACACTCTACCCCCTAGAATGCCTACAGGAGGAGTGGGTGGGACCATGCCTGGCAGTTTGGGAAGGCAGAGCCTTCCCCCACCTAGGTTACCAGATGCCCATGGAGGAGGGGATGGCTAGGGCTGAGTTGGCTGCTGCTCGGGACTGAGGGTAGTTTATGTGAGACCAGTAAAGAAATGAAGAGGGATTAGGAATTCTGTCTGAAGGGGCTTTTGCAGAAGGATAACCCTGTAAAGGGAGGTTGCATTGCATGAGGGGCTGAATGAAAACTGTTGGATGAAATGCCAGTTCTTTCAGAAAATCTAGCCTAGGTCTTACTGTTCTTCCATACAGCCCAGAGTCTTGACCCCACATGTGGCTGACAATCGCTGCTCAAGGAAGGTAAGGAAAAACCCATCATGCCCCTGGCTAACTAAGTAATGATGGGAGAGAGGCTCCTACAGCAACACCTTTGCCACTGTAATTCACAGAACTGCTGTTGTGCCTTGTGGTCATTAAACCATCCAGCCCTTGAAAACAGCCCGCTACAGTGGCTGGCTCAGAAGGCAGCTGTGCTGGATGGATGGGGCCTGCTGCTGATTTGCTTAATGATTTGTACCAGATTAGCACAGGGTTGGGTGTAGTGCTACAATCTATACATGTGCATATAACAAGTGCTCTCTGCTGCTTGGCACGTGTATTACATCCACTCCTTGGCATGGGACACCCCAATGCAAGGAAACAATGCCATGACTAGCACCCCACAGACCATGAAATCTGGTCTTCCCCTGTGAAATCTGGTGTTTTGGGTGCTTGTCACTATACAAGGGAGAATAGCATTTCTCAGCCTGGGGAGTTGCAGGGAAGTTGTAAGGTCATTTTTGGGGAGAAGGGAGTTGAGGTATTGCCTTCCTTATTTCTGTGCTGCCTTCAGAGCTGGGTAGCCAGAGAGCAGCAGCTGCTGTCCAGGGGCCTGGTTTTACAGGTGGCAGCACTGGAATAAAGGTGGTAATACCATGCCATGCCAGCCTTATTTCTGCACTGTGCTGCTGGCAGCTCTGCTTTCAGAGCTGAACTCCAGCTAGCAGCTGGTGCTCTTTGGCTACTCAACTCTGAAGGCAGTGCTGCCACAAGCAGCAGTGCAGAACTAAAGGTAACAATACTGCCTACAGTGACCTCACGACCCTCCCCCATCCCCACTTCCCCACACAACTCCTTTTTGGGTCAGGACAATTATAATCTTACAAAATTTCAGATTTAAGTAATTGAAATCATGAAATGTATGATATTTTAAATCCTATGACAGTGACACTGAAGAAAATGGACAGTGAATTTGATAGGGCTCTACTTACAGGACAAACAAACGTGCACACGTGGTTACTCCCATCCCATAGCTCGGTTGGGCCAGCAAGCTCAGTGCTATTCAGGACTGAACCCAGACCTGCATCACTGTTTAGTGGATAGCCACACGGAAGCATATCCCTAACAATGAGCTGCTTTTTCAATCTGTAATTACAAAATTATGGACAAAGGGAACTCAGAAGGTGAAAGATCTTTGGAATCCTATGTGCTTTAAAACAGCAAGTACCTGGCTTTGAAGGGGAGCTGTCAAATGGGATCCTGCAGAAACTGGTATACGGCCAAGTTCACCCTTCTTGCTAATGAGATAGTAAAAAATGATGAAATGTGTAGGTGATTCTAAATCAGGCAGAATTGCTAAATATCTCTGAGGTCAGAGAAATAATCCCGAGGAACTAGATAGATTCACACTGTGCTCAGGAAAAGGATAATTCTGGACAATTTGAGCTGATTAGAATGTTCTAGCATTTTTAAATTTCAATGAACATTTGCATCAAAATTTCAGTAACCAATAGAAAGAAAACACTTTGATGTTTCTGCAGCTTTTTCTTCCTTCTTTTTTTCATCTGGTTTAACAATGTATGAAGTGAGGGTCATTTATAGCCGGCAGAATCATATGTGTGGGGGAATGGAAAATTTGATTTCTGAATCTCCTCCTTTTCTAAGCTCTGTGAATCTCCCTCTCATCATCTCTCTAAATGTCAACAGAGAGCCAATTAAAATAAGCATATTTTCTGATGGGAATTTAAATGAAATCTTAATAAAAATCAATTTGCTCCCAAGTGAATCCTACATTTCCATTTTCAAAGATATTGAAATCCAAATGGAAAGAACAATCCCATATGAATGATAAAGGCCTTTCAGAACTCATCCTATAAATTGGAATATGCACCAACTATAGTAAGAAGTTTCTCTTTTACTTTGAAAATATTAAGTAGCAGATCTCTCTGCTTGACTACATCAACCCTGTATTTTTCCAAATAAAGAGGGTTACCAGAGAGAGAAACATTTAAAATAATGTAAATTGCTCTTTCAACCATTTGAGAATGTGAGCAATATGCTTCTTCTTTAACATCCCAAAGGGATGTATCTCTATCTATTGTCTCTGCCATTAGGAAAGCCAGACAATTGCCATGTAGCTAGGCTCAGACTCCAAGTAGGTAAAAACTATTTTTACAATTTATTATAAACAAGAGCTTCTGTGTTGTTTTAGGTCACTGAGATATTTCTTTGCTTGGAAAATGTCACCAGGCTTTTAAAATGCCAAACCAAATTGTGGTCATATTAATATTATTGCATCTAAATCCTTTTATCTTTTCCATTGCATTCTTTCTGGGATGAGTTAAATTTAAAAATGTAAGAATTGTCACAGTGGGTTCGGCCCAAAGGTCCATCTAGCCCATTATCCTGTCTGTGACAATGGCCAGTGCTAGATGCTCTAGAAGTAATGAATAGAAAAGGGCAATTAATGAGTGATCCAGTCCCATCTTCTAGTGGATGGCAGCAATGGAATTTAGATGTACATAGTAAGCTATTTCTTCCATCCTGATGCCAGTGCCGGCTTGTGCTCTATTAAATATTTTATAGTGATCTGTCCAGGCCAGTGTTCAGCTAAGGTTTGAAACTATACTGCTGATTCCCCCCAATGGCCATTGAAGACCACAGATTGCATTAAAGATCCCAGATTTAACTGCTTACAAGAGAAGGGTAAGCTTTGGTGTCATTGTAAAATGTTAGGGACTTACGTTCTGCCCTTTTGAAATTCCATCCATAGTTTCAAGAGGGGAGCATTCTCTCTCTCCAACATGAGTCTAGTATCAGATTTGGGTCCTCCAGGATTGATGCAATTAGCCAGTTTCAATTAGGTCTGATGGATGGGATCAGCTTGATCCCAAACAGACAAGCCTTATGAGCAAGCAGACAGTCTGGCCACACAAAAAACAAAACAAAACAAAAAAACAGATCCCAGATGAACCGTTGGCTGGAAGGCCAATTTTTCAGGACACTTAGTGCCTCTAAAATTCCATCCCTGAGTATCTTGCATGATACCATGTCAAGGGGGAGGAAAGAATCTTCAAAACCACAGCCATAACTGACACACTTCACAGTCAGAATAAAAACCCAAGCCACATCACAAGCATGGGTGTGCATGTGTGGGTGTGCATGTAGGCCAGCCAGGAGTTAGCTATCTCTTCTCCCTCAGCCTACAAAGGGCCAATCCTGCTTCACCTTTAGTGGACAAAACCACAGTGATTCAATGGAGGTGGACACACACACACACACACACACACACACACACACACACACACACACACCCCGCTGCTGTGTCCTGAGTTAACCCGGCTGGAAGCCCCCAGCCACAGTGTGTGTGGAAGTGGCCAAAGAGTGATGTAGAAACAGTGCAGCAAACCAGGAAAGTTGCTTGCTGGGAACCCTGCCCCTGCTGAGAGGCTGGCAAAACCCGCTGGCTAGAGGCAGGCCCCACACATAGGGCCATTGAATGCCTGCAAGTCCCTTCCAGGCTGGCCCTACCCCAGTTCCCTCACCCCAATTTCAGAGCCTTTGGAGGAGGAGAGAGACCTTACTTTCCCAAGCACTCCCAGGGTCTGGCTCCCACGCAGACATTTGCAGGAGGTACTCGGTCTCCCAGCAATGTTTGTCACAGGTTTTTTACCCCTTCGCCCAGAGCTGGCCAAGGCCTGGTTTGGCTGATGAACTAATTCACTGCCAACTCCCGGCACAAAGGAGAGAAAACCATGGGCCCCAGTCCCTGTCTGGGTGATGCATCAGCCGCATTTGCAGTTCTCCATTCTGCAGCAGGGCCGCCCACTAGCTTTCAGGTGACGTGGGAGCAAAATTAGGTTATGGCCCCACGTGGCTGGTGGCCTAACTTGGGTCGTCTGGACTTGACGACCTTCTGAGGTATCTTCCAGTTCTGATTCTATGATAAGGGGATGGTTGGATGAAATAACATGATCTTGGTAACTAATTGACCATTCATTTCCAGTTGGAAATAGGTCAATGGAGGGATGATAGGAGTTGCTATAGGGAACTTTCTGGGTGTCTGGCTGGTGAGTCTTGCCCACATGCTCAGGGTTTAGCTGATCGCCATATTTGGGGTCAGGAAGGAATTTTCCTCCAGGGTAGATTGGCAGAGGCCCTGGAGGTTTTTCGCCTTCCTCTGTAGCATTGGGCACAGATCACAGCTGAAGGACTCTCTGCATGTTGGGGCCTTCAAAGTATTGGAAGGCTTCAATATCTGAGACATAGGTGAGAGGATTATTCTAAGAGGGGTGGGCGAGATTCTGTGGCCTGCACGGTGCAGGGGGTCAGACTAGATGATCATAATGGTCCCTTCTGACCTTAAAGTCTATGAGTCTATGAGTCTATGAGTCTACCGATCCATAGATATCGATCCATTGATCCAACTATGTCTCTCTGCTCCAGCTCAGGGGCTGGCTGGCGGTTGTGCTCATCCAGAGGGGCTGTCTCTGATGTCTGTGAGTGGGACCCTACAAGTAAGACTGCTCTTTCTCAGGGAGGGATTAGTCAAAGGAGGAAGGGGAGTGTCCGGCTCAGTCTGCAGAAAGAGATGCTGGATACATATCTATATAAGCAGGCCTTGCTCCTGATGCAGAGGATTGTTTGGGAGCCTCCTTCCTTTCCACCGATCCCTGAGAGCTACCACACCCCCCGCTGGCCTCAGCTACACTTCTCTGAGCTTTGCCTCCCTCTATTCTGCCTACAGCAGGCAGAGGTGCTGACTGGTTTGTCAAGACAATGCCATCTGAATAGCGAGCGCAGAGAAGTCAGGTCTGATTAAGGCCATTCACAGGCTACACAAAAATGAAATGACATTTTTTTCACAAGGTTGTTCTTTAGATTGGCCAAGCCGTTTTGCAATTTTCCATCATCCACATCAATAATCACAGCACACGCATTGTTCTACTGGGGCTTTTCTCCTCTGCTGTGGATTTTAGGAGAATTCAGATGGATGTTTACCTGGTTAGCGGGGCAGGCAAATCCAAAACTCCTAGGGCAACCAATACATTGTGAAGTTCCTTTTCTGTGCAGTTCTAAGAAAATCCAACCTTGAGTCCCTCTTCTGACTTTAGGGGGAGGGGAAGTTACCTTTAGGGGAAAGTGTTTCTAGCAAATGAATAAACGGGCATTCAGCTATTCAGCTTTAAGCTTCCTCTGGAAAGTCAATGGCACAGAATGAGGTTTAGAAAGGACTCTGTGTTCCTGAATAAATGTCACTGAAACCTTGAAATATGAACATTTGTCAAAGGAAAAACCCACTCTCTTTAAAATGCAAGTCTGAGTCAGATAAGTGACTTCCCCTGGTTTCTTGTTGCCACCCCCTCCAGCCCATTCCTGCAGCACTTTTTAAAGTGCTGTTGGACAATATATTTACATAAATTTGTGAACAGAAGGGGTCTAAAGCCTTAGTTGTTCTAACTGGCATATTAAACTGGGGATAGAAGGTTTTATCAATTTACTGGGTGTACAAGTCAGCAGAGCAGAATTTACAAACCTAACAGAAAACGAGGTGACAGTCTGGAGTTAATCTATTGGTTGGACATGCAATGTACCTTTGCAAACATTTTATGGCAAAAGAAAATTTAACCTCTTGTAATGATTTTTTGTAATATCGACTGAATGGCTGTACCATTCCAAACAGGACCAGGGCGAGGACTGGAGTTAGTGTTATTGGAAAGATGCTTTGGCACCTTGTTTCATTTTGGTTTCTGAGCCATTCCCCTAGCTTGTAACAGTAACACATTTCAGCATATCTTTAGGACCACCATGGAACCTTCCCCAGGATACAGTTTTGCTGGTAATCTTCACTCGTCCGTTCTTTCAGAAACACCAACTCTGGTTTCTTGGAGTGCTCAGAATAGTCACAACGGCAGCAGGTGCAGTGCAAGTTTCTTCTGATCACCCACCCACTGACCATGTGTCTGAGCTGCCTCTAGTCAGCATATAAGAATCTCTGGTCATGGTAAAGCTCACCCAGGGCCTCATCCAAAGCCCATCCAAGTCAGTGGGAATCTTTCCCTTGAGTTCAGTGGGTTACAGAGGGCCCTACATCTACTGAGATTGCCAGCATCAGAGCCTGCTGTAATGATCCTTAGTACCGGGGTTCACATATCTGATTGCTGCTGTATCTGATTGCTGCTGCAGTACAGGACTCAAGAGCAGTAATTAGCTAACTGGGAAAAGCAGATGTTTAGCGGGCTGAGGGGAGTGTCACAGGTCAACAGAGGAGACCTTTGAGATGAGCAATCTGGTTTGTGCTCTGATACTGTACGTTGTGAATCAAACTACTCCTTCATGTGCTGAGCGAAATGAGCATTAAGCTCTCTCTTTGCCCAGAGCAGTCCTGGTAGACTCCTTCCTCCTTTTAGTGCCGGATTTACGCACAGGCTAAGTAAGCTACAGTTTAAGGCCTCTGGTTATGAGGGGCCTCTAGCTACAAAAAAATGACTAGTTTTTAGTTGCACCCTCTCCTATGTACTGGTATAGCTGCAAATATACAACTGTACTATTTTTATGTTCATTGTCCTTTCTGTTAAAATAATACGCACTTTCTAGTCATGCTATGGGGCATTACCAGAACATCACATAGCTTGGGACCTCAGCAGGTCTTAACATTGCCCTGCCTATTTTGGACGTCAGTCTCATTTTATAAATGTGTGTGCCAATAATTCCCTCCCAAATGGAGTGGGAGTCAATTATGAAGCCATGGCCAAACCACTGGTGAACAGGTTCTGGCAATGAGATTTGTCTCTTATCATAACACATGGAATAGCATCTAATAGTAGGAACTGCAGGATCTCCACATGCCATGAGAGTGACAATATGATAGGCCAGATCCTCAACCCAACTGAGTCTTGTCATCCTGGACAGAATTGAGTTTGGACTCCCCTTGCTAATGTTGGATGCACACTGGTAGCAAGAAGCCATTCAGCTTCAACTCCTGTCTTCTACAAGTGGGATGGGCATGAAGAGTGCCTGTTGCATGAAGGCAAAACTCCCTGCTCACCCCTGGCAATGCAAACCGCCCTTTCTCCACCCCTAGAGCTGCATCTCTGCCAGTCTCGTTTGTGATAAGCCAGAGTTGCCACTCACATGGCAGTTTTATAGCACACACTTTGCTGGAGTCAGTGAGCCAGTTTCAATTAAATACAATGTTTGCTGGCTATCTCATCAAAACCATAAAGGCTTCTCTTGTGTTTTTGTTCCCAGCACTCAGAGGAGACCATGTCTGCCCGCGGTGAAATGTCTCTATTGTGTAGATGACTGCGAAGAACTTAACATTGTGTTTTCATTTTAAGAATACGCTCCGGCTTTCTTGGGATTCGTTAGGAAACATAGGAGGGCAAAGAACAACATAACAAGAAGCGCTTATAGCTGCAACTTAATGTCCTTCTTATGACAGTGACACATGGAAGGATTAGCTCTTTTCCCTGGGGGCAACCCTTTGTATTTGGCTATTTCCAGCACACAATGTCTTTTGCAGCATCTAATGTCAGAATTACTTTGTTTCTCTGTGGCTGGGCTAGCAAAAGTCACTGAAGTAAAGGAAAAGCTATAACAGCCAATGCTGAGACACTTGTTCTCCTTGGATGGATGGATTGAGCCACATATGGAAGCCATCATCCCTTCTAGTTCTGATTTGTTGATGGGGAGGCTTTTGATGGGTTCGGAGGTATTGTGTGAGGGTCAGTATTGGCATTTTAAAGACTTTCTGCCTGTTGCATGCACACACATGCACACGTGTGTTCACACATTCGCACACATACATGCACAAGCACACGTGTGTGCATGAACACACTTTTGTTAACTTTGATTTAAGATTGTTAGGTTGCATAACCTCCTGATGTGATAATGAGGGACATAAGCAGTAGAATCATTTAACTACATCCACTTTCCACTTATCAGGGCCACTCCTCACTTTTATCTGCCTCCTTGGCATCAGCCCTAGCTCTCACTTCTCCACCCACATCCATGAGGAAGGAACACATGCTGAGCCATCTCACCATGCCAGTGATACCCCTGGTGAATATCTTGGGGGCAATAGAAAACTGCACATACTTCCATGAATGCTCACTCATATCTTTTCCGTCCATGTGTGGAATAAATTGTGTTGTGTGCACCAAGACATGCACAGATGTATACCACCCATAGAAACACAGACTGCCTGCTGTGGGCACTCTGCCAGTCAGCTGGGAGGCATTTGAATCTCTCCTGAGGGCCACACAACTTACAGGGATCCCTGCCCGTAATGCCACATGAACAGCATTGACTCACATCTGCCCAGTGGGACCAGCTGGCAGACTCTGAAGTAGATAGGAATGAATCCTGCTCTGCAGTCTTCCTGTTCTGGACGTGTACTGGGCTACACGGGGTGCTGGAGAAATTCTCACAGTGGAGGTGCTGATGACGGAGCTGTGCATTTGGGTGTTTCTACTACGTCCAGCTAGAGGTGTGGCAGCGTGCCTTGTTCCAGCACCATGGGCGATGCCCCGGGCCAGAATTAAGGTCCTTTCCCACCACACTGGGACAAGTTTTTGGCATGTCAAGCCCTGAACTAAACTGCTTGACAATGAATTTCTGACTCCGAGTGAGTTCGATGGGCTCTGAACCAGGTCCAGAAGGATGGGGCTTTGAACAGTGCTCCATATTGCCCTTACTCTGTTGCACTGAAGTCACATGCTAAATCTCCCACTCATGCAAAAATCCTCCCACTCTGCTCCAAGAACCATGGCCTGGTTTCTGTATATTTCCTGCCTGGCTCGTAGCACACATTTTCCCCACAGCCGAGGACTGTGCTTTTATTAGTCTTTGGGCACCGGAGCACCCTACTGAGAATTGCATTAGGCTGAGCGCTGAATATTACCACTCATGCACAGATAGAAGTGTATATTTTGAACACTCGCTGAAGATGGCCAATGTGTAGACACACATAAACTCCCAGAAGATTTAACAGAGGTTCTCCAGAAACTCGTTACTTTTGGAGGGGTCTTTTGAAAGAGGTCTTCTAACTTACAGGTAGTGTGAAATTCGTGTTTAGTGCTGCCTGGGTGAAAGGGACAAGCTAGGTAAGCTGAAACCCCGTCCTACAAATTGGGGGTTCTTACCAACAGTCAGCCTTTGGTGAGCGTGGTGCAATGAAGCAAGCACAGCAGTAGGGTGGACATTTTGGTGACAAGAAGGTAAGATTAGAGTTGACGCTGAGTGCTTCTCATCTAATCAGCTGTTGTCTCCCAGACGACAGTAGTTAAATGCATAACAAGATGCTACAGCTCTTTGTGTTCTGAGCCTGTTCTGACTTCTTACGGGCAGGATGCAAAGCAAGGTGACTGAAGTTCATGATTGCTTATAGGTCCGTTGACCATACACACTGAATTGGAGTTATGGCAAATATCATCTGTCCAGCTGATTTAGATGATCCCAGATAGCTTAAATGGGCAATGCCTGTATTTTTCGACATTTTCCTCCTCATGTACCACACCACACACACAAGCTGAGTCCCTCTCAAATTATATGACAGCGTGTTCTCAATGTAACCATCTGAAAACTGACACATCACTACAGGAAAAACTCTGCTCAGGGATATTGGTGTGAATCCAGAGTGAGTCCTTTACAGTCAATAGGGAAAAGCGCTTTTGTACCACTGCCCATGGTGCTGACCAGCGAAGATGATACACACTTGATAAGAAGAGGAGTCTGACCCATGAGCCTGAACTTACTGCCTCTTTGGCTGCTTATGTCTCATGAAATCCAGCTGGATCTGTTCCTCAGACAATGAATGTCTGTTTCTGCCGTGGTGCAGAATGACACCAGAATCTGGCCTATGCAGCCTGCTGGCTTGGAACATTCCTCACTAGGAGGGTTGTTCCTAAAAAAGCTCCATTTCAGTGCCAAGGAATCAGCCATTCCTGTGGGACCCCTGCAGACAATATTTGCCCAGAGTGCAATGGGTGGAAACTCACCAGGGAAAGTGGCATTCCCTTCTGAGCAAGAACAGTGGTTCATCTACATCCCTGCAGATTTGTGAGGTTATTTACCCCCCTCCCCCATCACAAAGAGACATAAAGAAGGAAGCCCAGGACATTGGCTAAAAGCTACCGTGCCTGTGCATGGAGCACAAACTGGTACAAACATGTCAAGACAAAGACATTCTTCTAACAAGTTTGGTCTTATTGAGAGGGCCACTGCAGAACAAACTCATGGCCCAATTAGTCCAGTCCCCTGCCTCAGGGAAAATGGCTTTAGTAAGCACTTCAGAACCAGGCAAAAGCCTCTCAATAACCTAAACTTGGAACATTATGCCGGAGTTCGGGGAGAAACTTCTCCCCAGTGCCATATGTGGGGATGAGCCGTTTCACTGTACTAACTTGGTATTTCTATACACTTGGGCTGTGTCTACATTGGCATGATTTTGCACAAAAGCACCCACTTTTGCACAAAAACTTGCTGCCTGTCTACACTGGCAGGGAGTTCTTGTGCAAGAACCCTGACGTTCTAATGTATGAAATCAGTGCTTCTTGTGTAAGAATTATGATGCTCCCACTCAGGAATAAGCCCTTTTGCGCAACTGTTCTTGCAGAAGAGGCCAGTGTAGACAGGCAACATGAATTTCTTGCGCAAGAAAGCCCAATGGCTAAAATGGCCATCAAAGTTTTCTTGTGTAAGAGAGCATCTACACTGGCATGGATGCTTTTGTGCAAAAGCACATCTCCTGCGCAAAAGCACATGCCAGTGTAGACGCTCTCTTGTGCAAATGCTTTAACGCAAAAACTCTTGCGTTAAAAGTATTTGCGCAAAATCTTGCCAATGTTGATGTAACCACAGAGATAATGGTGTGGTGTTTGGTATTAGTGTTTTATATATTGCTTATGTAACCTTGGGTGGGCTAGACTTCACTGCTCTTCTCCAGTGTCTACAAAAACCTCAACTCCCATAGAAAGTAGCTGAAGACCCAGAGTTCAGTCTGTGACGCATTCCAGCAAGGATTGCCCAGTGTCAGACTCCCTACATTCAAGCACCAAAAGAAACTAAAGAAATGAATTTAATTGAATGATGTTATAAAAATCTTATGATGAAGAAACAAATAATAATCTAATTCCTACAACAGAACTATTTTGTAATCCACTGACATTGTCTTCACTGTTACAACATAAAAGAGAAAACCAAAAGTAAGATTTGAACGGTTCAGTCCACGCAAAACACAGTAAGAAGAAACTGAGAGATGCTAAAAGCTGAGATTTAGTTCACCAAAGTCTCAATTTGTGCCTCTGATCATCAAATCGGTACCAGATTCTGAGTCTGAAACATCTCTCCACTTGCTTGTAGGGGTTCTCAGTTAGGGTATGTCTACCCTACAGAGTTTTATCAGAAAAACGGCTGTTTTTCCACAAAACTTGAGGAACATCCACATTGCAATCGCATTCTTTCAAAAGTAAATCAAAAGAACAGAGGGATTTTTCCAGCATTGATAATCCTCACTCTATGAAGAAGAAGCCTTTTTATGAAAGAGCTCTTTCAGAAAAAGGCATGCAGACAGAGAAGAGGGAGTTTTTTCAGAAGAAGAGGAAAGAAGAAAAAGACAGATGCCCTAGTGGCCATTCTGTCCATAGAAATCACAGCTTATATGTGAGACAGCATCCAGTCAGTCTGAATGCTCTCTTTTGAAAAAGTAGATGGCTCTTTCGATGCGCTTTGGCAATGTGGACGCTCTCTTGCAGAAGAAGTTTTTTCTGAAGATCTCTTCCAAAAAACACTTCTTCTGAAAGAAGCCTGGACGTAGCCTTGGAGTCCAGGCAACCTCTTCCTCTGCTGTGGATGACTGCTAGACAGCCAGCTCCCTGGTTAACTAGTCAGTTAACTCACAGGTGAACAGGCTTAAAGAAAACCCTGTTACAAGAAAATACAAAGACTGAGACTAACAAAACAGAAATGACTCTTTCCCCATTGCTACATTTAAGGCAAGTCTAGACTACATCCTTCATTCAAAAGAGGGGTGTAACTTAGACAGATCAAAATTGCAAATGAAGGCAGGATTTGAATTTCCTGTGCTTCGTGTGCATAATGGCAGCTGTGCGTTCTTTCGAAAATGGGTATTTCGAAAGTGAAACCACTGTCTAGATGCAGTTCTTTAAAAAAAAAAACAGGAGGAGTACAGGATCTTTCAAAAAAGTTTTTTTTTTTTCAAAAGAACTGCGTCTAGACAGCGGTTTCACTTTTGAAATACCCGTTTTCGAAAGAAGGCACAGCTGCCATTATGCACATGAAGCACGGGAAATTCAAATCCCAGCTTCATTTGCAGTTTCAATTTGTCTGATTTACATCCCTCTTTCGAAAGTGGGATGTAGTCTAGACATGCCCTTTACAGAGGAGCTGAAGAATCACACTAGCTCAAAAAGTGAACTACTTTGGTTAAAATCAAACAACATTCAAAGCGAGCAATTACCACAAAAGAAGTTATTTTTCCCTCCCTGTCTCCCTTTGCTACAATTAACATTGCCTATGTGTCCTGGGAGAGGGTAGACACCATTATTACCTGCTGCAGAGTGAAGACAGCAGCCTGATCTGTGCTCCTGGCTCAGCTTCTACCAACTCACACAAGGCACGAGGCCTTAGCAAAGCAGCTGCCCTGCCCTGCTCGCTTGCTCATGGGGTTTGGAGCAGACCTCAAACTACCACCCCAACTCCAGAGGCTTCCGGGTGTGGAGTGCTAAATGTGCCCAGCAACAATGACCCAGACACAACTCACTTCAACCTCCCCCACAGGGGTTTCCTAGGGTGCGTGTACACAGCAGCATTATTTCAGAATAATGAATGTTATTCCGAAATAAAGTGCGTGTCTACCCAACAAGCCTTTATTTCAAAATAATGTCGAGCTGGAGGACTTCTCACTCTGACTCATGGTCACCCTCATTTCAGGAGGAGTAAGGGAAGCCGGGGGAAGAGAGCTCTTCCTTCAACTTCCCACTGTGTAGACAGTGCCAAAAGCCAAATTAAGCTACTACGACTTCAGCTGCGCAGTTGATGTAGCTGAAGCTGTGTGGCCTATTCCGACTTTAGCCCTGCTGTGTAGACATGCCCCAAGAGATACTAGGGGGCCATGACCCCGGCTCACTTTGCTTGCCAACTCCCCTCCTGAATCCCCAGAGCACTGGGGGGGGGGAGAGCTGGGTAGCTCCTGCCCCCTTGGAGCACTGGGGAAGGGGAAGGCCATATAGCTCTGCCCTGTCAGAGAGCACCGGAGAGGGGGCAGTCTGTGCAGCTTTGCCCCCCACTCCCAGCACCGAGGAGGCCATGCAGCTGCTGCCCCCCTCCACGGAGCCCTGGGGAGACTGGGAAGGCCACATGGCTGCTGATCCCAAGCACTGGGGAGGAAAGGAGGGAGGATGCTGGGTGGCTGGGGTGGAGAGGGGGCTGCAGGATGCAGTGATGTGCTAACGTCATTCTGTCCTCCTGCAGGAATAGTTTTTATATACAGACTAGGGGCTGTGCCCCCTGCACTCACTGCACTCTTGTGGGGGGCAGGCAACCCCCGCTCTCCTCTCAGCCACTGGGGAGGGCCAGGCTGAAGCTGCACCAGCTTGGGCCCCTTTTCCCTCCCCCTTACGCCTGCCTGGCCCCTTCTCCCTCTCCCCTTACCCCACCAGCCCAGGCCCCTTCTCCTCCCCCCTTCCCCACCACTCAGCCCAGGCCCCCTTTGCCCCTCCTCCTCCCCATCTCGCTAGCCCAGACCCCTTCTCCCTCCCCTTCCCCACAAGCCCTTTCTCTCTGCAACCCAACCCAACCCCCCTTATCAGCAATGGTGCGTACCAGACCCAGCTCTAACCCCAGTGGCCTGGGAGGGGCTGGAGTGCCTGCCCAACCCACCTGGGGCACTACAAGGTGCAGGTAGTGCCATGTGCATGCGGACCTCTGGGGCACTGCAGCTTGCTGAGGTGGGGAAAGCAGCAGCGCAGGGGCTGCTGTTCCTTTCTTTCCCCCATGCAGTCCCACCTGCGCCACTCACTGTCCCACAGAGCACAGGGTCGGTCACCCACCTGCCGGGAGTGGAAAGGAAGGAGTAGACAGGTTGGTGCGGTGGCTCAGGGGTGCTCTGGCAGCCGTAGTAAGCACAGCCACTGGGGGGGGATGAGTCTCTGTGCGGGTGACTCCAGGTGGCCATGCACTGTGCTCCAGCTGCCCAAGAGCCTGGTGGTGGGGGAGCCCCCACAGCCCCGCTGTTGGCACATAAGCTCAGCTGGGAGCCTCACTCCTAGTGCCTGTCCCTGGGCTGCTGTACCAAGTACTGTATCTCCTACCCTTTGAGGCTGTCATGGCCGGATTAAGACTTTTAGAGGCCCTAAGCACTGAAAAAATTATGGTGCCCCCCAAATGTAATTCAAAATAAAACAATACTATGCCGTAAAATAAAATTGGATTTTTCGAAATGACACAAAACTGACATGTCTTCTGAAATTAAAATCGCTTCTTTCTAGATTTTCTGATTGCAAAATTCTGGATACGTTCATTGAAGCTGACTTGACGAAGCACGTCCGCTTCCATACACAATAGGGAAAGTGAATCCAGTCTGTCCTGACACGTTGTTCTCTGAGGGTTTTATATTCTTTTCAGGTGAGAAAAAGAGCATTCTGCAGAGTTCTGACTTTTCCCATGATGACAACTTCCATGCTTTTTTTGAAATATCAATTTTTTTAAAAAAATCTCATTTATTTTGGTGCCCCTGCTTTGCTGGTGCCCTAAGCATGTGCTTAGTCTGCTTATTGGAAAATCCAGCCCTGGTGTGGGGTCTGCGGGACACTGTGCCATGTTTTTTGGCATTGAAAGCCCTGTGGGGTAGGGTGATGGAAGGGGAGTAGAGGCGTGGTTTAAAATAGCAAGTCCAAGTGGCAAGAGGAAGTAGAGAGGTTGGGCTCAAGCTGGGAATAGGAAGAGCAAGAGGAGACAGGTGGGATGCAGAGTGATGTGATGATATCACTCTGTCATCCCACAGGAAAAACTTCATATATATATATATACAGGCAGTCCCCGGGTTACGTACAAGATAGGGACTGTAGGTTTGTTCTTAAGTTGAATCTGTATGTAAGTCGGAACTGCTGAAACTGAAACTGACCGCCAGTTCTGACTTACATACAGATTCAACTTAAGAACCCCAAGCTTCCCCAAGTCAGCTGCTGCTGAAACTGATCAGCGGCTGATTCCAGGAAGCCTGGGGCAGAGCAACTCTGCCTCGGGCTTCCTGTAGTCAGCGCTGGTCAGTTTCAGCAGCGGCTGACTTGGGGACGCCTGAGGCAGAGCAGCTGGGGTGCTGCTGGGTTGCTCCAGTAGCACCGCTTCTCGGAGCTACTGGACCAACCCAGCAGCACCCCAGCTGCTCTGCCCCAGGTGTCCTGATTCAGCCACTGCTGAAACTGAACAGCAGTGGCTGAATCAGGACCTGGGGCAGAGCAGCTGGGGTGCTGCTGGGTTGGTCCAGTAGTGCCCAGAGCGGCGCTGTGGGACCAACCGGCAGCGCCCCAGCTGCTCTGCCCCAGGGTCCAAAACAAAAGCCTGGTCTGCTGGGGGGGGGGAGGCACACTAGCTGCGCCCCCCCCCCCCAGCAGACCAGTGACACGGGGAGCAGAGCCGCAGCGGTAGCGGGGTGCCGCGCTTCTGAGGCTTTGCTCTGGCAAAGTCTCAGAGGCGCGGGACCCCGCCGCTGCTGCGGCTTCAGTCCCGGTGCCTGTGGTCTGCTGGGGACGGTCCCCAGAAGACCACAGGCACCGGGACTGAAGCGGCAGCAGCGGCGGTTCCCCGCGCTTCTGAGGCTTTGCTCTGGCAAAGCCTCAGAAGCGCGGGAACCCGCCCGGTGCCCCTGGTCTGCTGGAGACGGTCTCCAGCAGACCAGGGGCACTGGAGCAGCTTACGAACGGGGCTTTCTCGCCCCGGAGCTCGCAGGTAGCAATCCACCACCTCGACCTCCGGGGCGAGAAAGCCCCGTTCGTAAGTGCGGATCCGACATAAGTCGGATCCGTGTAAGTCGGGGACTGCCTGTATATACAGAGAGAGAGAGAGAGAGAGAGAGAGAGAGAGAGAGAGAGAGAATTCCCCCTATTAGGTACATGGGTTACATTTACACAATCATTAGCCCGCAGCATAGGCTGTGGAGAAGGCAGCCCTCCTTTTGTGTTGGTAAAGCCAACCCCTTTATGTGCCTGCTTTCCCCAAGGGAGATATCAACCCAGAGTTTGTCATTACTAGCCCTAGCAATCAAAGATACAACAAGCTACACCAGTGGGTCAAGAAATGAGTAAGAGAAACTCTTTTTATTGTCAACCTCTGGCTTCGGCTGGGATAGCTCAGAACACCTCCTCACTAGCTTCATCCCCAGATTTCACGGAGGAAGTCCAGAGTTGTGAGTTAACTGTTGGCACTGGCTCACTGGAATGGGCAGAAACACTCTTCTAGACAGATATTTTAGGTGAGTCATTTCCTTAATTTGGTTCCTTAACTCTGATTTTTTTTGCCCCAACTTTCCTTAGTCCAAATGCTCTATAGTCTCATGGACCCCTAAACATTTTGGCTTTGTCTACATTTCAGGGGTTTTGCGCAAGACGTTTTTTGCAGAAGCGATCGTCTGCAAAAACTTATTGCACATAAGAGTATCCAGACCTCAAAAGCACATCGCAAAAGCAATATGACTTTGCACAAGAGAGCATCCACGCTGCATGGACATTCTTGCACAAGGAAGTTCTGATGACCATTCACAGAATGGCCATCAGAGCACCTGTGCTTTTGCCAATAGGGGTTTCTTGCTCAAGAAACCCCACAGAGTGTCCATACATACCTTTTTGTGCAAGAGCTGTAGTGCAAAAAGGACTTACTCCCTGTGGGGACAGGAATAACTCTACTGGCAAAAGCCCTCTGCCCTGTCGATTTTCTTGCACAAAAGTGAGTTTGAGGTGTACACGCTCCGCCAGTTTTTGTGCAAAAATGCTGGTTTTGTGCCAAAACCTTGTAGTGTAGACATAACCTTTCTTACCCTTCTCTGTAGAATTCTGCATTGTTTACATTTCCTTTTTGCTTTTTAGATCTTCGCTAAAAGCTGATACTTCACACACTAATTCATCCCAGTCCCACTGTTTTGTTAAGAGAGATACCATAGATATTAACCTCAAACTTCTGAGTTAAACATTCTATTGCCGTTGACTATTCAAGTCCAGTTAGGCAGCTGTTTGGTCATTGTTTGAGAAAATATTAAACAGAGATGTCAAATAAGAAATTCTTAAAAACAGACTTATCCCTTCAATGTTTTAATCATTGCATGATGGCTACAGAAAGTACATCAAAAATTATTGTTGCCCTGTGGGAACATAAACAATATCAGCAGCGGAAAAAATATCTCAAGACAGACCCCATGCTGTTCTTTATAATTCGCTGATTTGTTACCTGCTGGGAAGAACAGAGTCAGGTGCTTTTTCCCTGCATCCCTCAATCAGCGGTGCCCGTCAGAAACAATTATATGGCCAGAAAACATGCACAGACCTTAAGGAAATGACATGTGTTTTACAAGAGTAAGTCAGGAACATCTCACAAAGCCTGCTCTGCATGTTGATTCAGATTTCAAAGCATTTATGGATTGTGTAGCTCTTCCCTGAAGCAATAACATAAAAGGGATGGCAGGCAGCTCCTCCCAAACGGCTCCTCTTTTAATGAGACCAGGCCTGCCTACAGGGGTGGGGTGGGGTGGGGTAGGAGGGAAACTGCCCTGTGGCGTGGAGATTCATAAGAACTGGGGACTCCTGACTGCTACTGGTGTCGCTTCTGCTACTGCAGCAGCAATGGTGGCTGGAACCCAGAGCCTTTTAAATGAAGTGCCCTGAGCGACACACTCCAGGCAGTGCTAAGGACTAGCTGGACAGGCTGTGGCCTCAGCTACAGCCCTTCTGCTGTGGTCCTGCCCCTTCTTGGAACACAGAGTCTTCCCCACGCCGCCCACCCAGGGGTCCAGCAATTCGATCAGCCCCCATGAATGAAACTCATCCGAGCTGTGCACTTCAGAACAGCCGTGAATCATGAAGCGCCCCGTCCTTTCACCCCTCGGCACGCCCCTAATCTAGACACACCTGGTTGGCATCTTTGATTTTCCTGGGAAGAGTCTCTTGAATAGGCCCTGGTTACATGGGAGGGTTTACAATGGAGAAAAGAGGCCCGAAGATATGGGAGTTTAATGGATTCTTCAGTCAACCAAGCTGTAATGAATAAACAAAAACACACAAATATTTAAATATTTTTTTCCGGTTGTCTGTTTTAAAAACCTTAAAACATTCATTGGTGGGGGGAGGGGAAAGGAAAATGCTTCCAAACCCACTAGAGTATTCTCAGGTGAATTGTGTCCCCAGGCCAGATTTAACCACATGCAATGCATCGGACCAGAATGAAAAACTGCAGAGGAATAATGGCAGAGTGAAAAACTGCAGACTAACACGGCTACATTTCTATCACTGTTCTGCAGAAGAACAGCAACCTCAATTGGCAGCCACTTTCCTGTTAGAGTAGCCCCTGGTGAAACCCCTACAGATTTAGGGGGTGGGTACGTGTGACCAACATAAACATGATGTGTTTTCCGGGTGTGAAACACTCCCAACTAGCCCCAATCTCTCAGGCCAGGTGTAATTTGTACTTTTGTTTTTACCAATGAAACGTGCACTCTTTTACTGAGGTTGTACCTAAGCGAGTAACATGGTATTAGCTACCAAGAGGGCCGCTAAAGCCTAGCGACAGATGAACCAGAACACTGCTTGAGAGTCTGCTTCTGATCCCTCTGCAATCAATGGAAATACTCATGCTGACTTAAATGGTGCAGGATTGACACTCCCCCTGCCCACGAGGGAGAAACAGTAGCATACCGACTTTAGTGTTATGCTACAAGCAAAAGCACTTTGCAGCTGTGCCAGCGTGTATGCAACAGGATGAAGAGAGTGATGGGATGGCAGTTAATTATTTCTGTCAGTGGGAATATTAAATCGGACTAAGAAATAATCAGACAGTCCTGAGTCTCATATGAACCATTCAGAAATGGAGACGTCTTGGGCAGTGTTCCCTCTAATTTTTTTCCATTAATGTGCAGAATAAATTTTGTCATGTGCACAAAGGCATGTGCAGATGTGCACCAGCAATAGAAATACACATACACATGTGGGCTCTCTGCTAATCAGCTGGGCAGTACCTGAATCTCTCCTGGGCAGCTGCCCAAGCACTCAGCTTACAGGGAACATATGGTGAAAAGAGCAATAGGAAAGATGTTTTGAATGTAGGGTTTCCTCTGTTCACTAGAATGTCCCTCCTGCTGCCTCTCAGGGCCCTTACAGCCTCTGATGAACTGCTGAGGAAAGAAGGAAGGAAGATCCCCCTGTGACTCTAGCTCTGTTCTGTGGCTGTGTTGAGGGAGTGCATTAAGGGATGTGGCCAAGAGAAGATGAATGGCCTTGGATGTCATAGCTCTTCTGAGTACAATGAGCCCAAAGGAAAATTCCCTTCACAATCAAAAACTCCCTTTTGCCTATGGGAAGGCTCAGTGAGATCACGGGAGCTTTTGGGAGGCAGGCTGTGGAGTCTAGGGCTCTGCTACCACATAGTGAACTATTCATGCATAAATACAAACTCCTTTTCTTTACTAACTAGCCAATTAGCCCGTCATAAAACGGGATTTTCAGGTCTTCTCTCCTGAGCTCTCTCACTCTGTCCCTCTCTCTCCTCCTACTGCCTCCTCCCTTCCCCCCAGCTCTCCTCCACCTCCTGCCTCTCTCTACGTCTCTTTCTCTTCTCCCCCTCCTGCCTCTCTCTCCCCTCTGTCTCTCCCCACCCTTCTTCTCCTTCCCCTTCCCCCCAGCCGTGGCTCTTGGCTGAGTGCTGCCTGCTCAGCCGGGCTGCCGCGAGGGAGGGGGGTGGGGCGGTGATGTACATGGCCAGGGGGCAGGGCTGTGTACGTCACTGCCCTCCCTTCCACTCCCACCCCAGGGGAGCCCAAACAGACCCTTGCACTGCTGGGTCCCCCAGCAGCCCGGCTGAGGGGCGCAGCACCCCTGGCCATGTACATCACCACCCCGCCCCCTTTCCCTCCCTCCATGGCGGCTTGGCTGAGTGTTGTGTGCTCAGCCGGGCCGCCGCAGGGGAGGAGGAGTGGGACAGTGACGTACACGGCCAGAGGGTGGGGCTGTCTACGTCACCCCCTCCCCCCTGCGGCGGCCCGGCTGAGGGGCGCATCACTCAGTGCCACAGCGGGAGGAGAAAGGGGGGGCAGTGACGTAGACGGCCCTGCCCCCTGGCTGTCTACATCACCGCCCCGCCCCCCCATTCCTGTCCCACCGGGGCTCAGCTGAGCGGTGCAGCGCCAGCGCCACTCAGCTGGGCCATGGCCGGGGAGCAAGCGGCAGCAAGCGGTCGTTTGCTGTCCAGCTCTGGCCAGTGGATGCACCCCCCACCCTCACCAGGTCTGCTTCCCGCCCCCCTCCTCCCATCCAGCCCCACAGCCCCCAATTTCCCCTCCAGCTCTGCTTCCCACTCCCCTTCCCCTCCCTCCATGGTGCGCTGTGCCACTCAGCTGAGCAGTGCTCCCACTGGGCCCCGGCGGGGGAGCAAGTGGCGCCAAGCGGCCCTTTGGGGTCCGCACTCCCCATGCATTGAGAGAGCGGACTCCAACGGGCTGCTTGCCACCCCGGGCCCAGCTGAGTGGTGCACCATGGAGGGAGGGGAAGGAGGCGGGGCTGGCTGGAAGGGGGGTTGGGAAGCAGAGCTGGGGAGGGATTGGGGGCTGTGGGGCTGGACGGGAGGAGGGGGGCGGGAAGCAGACCTGGTGTGGGGGGGTGCAACGCGGACCCCAAAAGGCCGCTTGGCACCGCTTGCTCCCCCACCGGGGCCCGGCAGGAGTGCCGCTTAGCTGAGCGGTGCAGCATGCCATGGAGGGAGGGGAAGGGGAGTGAGGCACCACGCAGGGAGGGGAAGGGGGGCCGCTCAGCTGGGCCCTGGGCAGCAAGCGGCCCTTTGGGGTTGGACCCCAAAGGGTCGCTTGCCGCCGCTTGGTCCCCCGCTGGGGCCTAGCTGAGCAGCGGAGCACTGGGCCGAACCACCATGGAGGGAGGGAAAGGGGAGCGGGGCGCTGACGCACACGGCCAGGGGGCATGGCTGTGTACATCAGCGTTACAGATGCACAGACACTGGGCTACTATATATATGATGCTCCCATTCCCCTGGACACAATACAAGTATGCACAGGGAAGCCCCCTGCCAGCCCAGGTAGCTGTCAAGTACAATGGTAATGCTGCTTACAGGGAATTTGTTGGAACACAAATGCAGAATGCATCCAGATACACTGGACATATTTCTAATGAGACAAACAGGAGGGAAGCTAGGAAAATTTTCCTGACGAAGGACCAAATCCGGCAGTCCTGCTTGTGGGCTCGGTAAATAGCTGTACTAGAGTGATTGGGCAGCATGCGGAAACTACTGAAGGGAAACAGAGACTTTATCACTGCAGATGTTCATGAGCAGTTGGAGGCAAAACTCCTGCTATCTGTGTGGGTCAGGACGGGGTGGCCCAAATTCTCTGTGCTTGGTCTATTATCTGTTGTTTTATCCTCTGCCCTTTAGACATTTCCACACCTCTCTGGTTTCCAGGGGGATAGAGAATTTGAGTCTGGATGATGCTTCTTGTCAGCTGTATCCACTGTGTATCTGGCGTGATGCATGTTGCAGTGTGTGGAACTCCGGATTACGACCTTTAGAGGCCCTAAGCACTGAAAAGATTATGGTGTCCCCCACATGTAATTCAAAATAAAAACAATACTATACCATAAAATCTCTTTTTTGGGGGTGCCCCTGCTTTGTTGGTGCCCTAAGCATGTGATTAGTCTGCCTATTGGGTAATCCAGCCCTGGTGGAACTGCATGGGGGGATACCTGCAAATGGGCCAGATTAACCTGCTGCTTACTGGCTGTACCCTCTCCGTGGAGCTGTGTGCCTTGGCGGTGGTGGGATTTTTCCCTTAAAGTTAACTCCCAGAAATCCTCAATGTCTTTAAGGCTGGATACGTTGCTAACAACTTTCAGAGGACATGCAACATGCCAGCTGTGCTGGGTCGTATTAGCATAGTCCAGATGTAAAAACCTACTGTCTCTTAGCCAGGAGGGCTGGAATCAGTGTGCTAACATGGTTTGTGTCTAGGGGGCAGGAATTGCTCATGCATCCGCCACAGATTCTTCCCCCTCCCCAGCTATATGTGCTGCAGACCTTGGATTCTGGTATCTGCAGCCGTTCCAAGCTCACCCATAAAGGAGTATGAAATATTTCTAGCTTAGAGCCCAACCCCAGCAATTCAAGGGACTGAATGATCCTCTGGGTACCAAAGAAAAGAGCAATGAATGTGCATGTGGATACACTAAAACAAGATGGTCCCTTTCTGTGTCATAGGGAGCACACAAATGAGCGTTTGTGGGCAAGCGAAGCTGCTGCGCTCTGTGCATTGGGAAGCAGAAAGGGTGCAATGATGCATAGACCTTGTGCCAGGCTTCTGAAGAGACGTGAATGTCACCCAACGTGGAGCCGCGGATGCAGGCCAGTATGCGTGCCTGAGCATGTATGCACCCGCACAGCCACATGAAAAGGAGCAATCATGGAGTCACCAAATGAAAGTGGCAAAGTTTGCTCTTTCTTGCCCCTCCTCTAATGAACTGCAGCATGCAGAGAAGCTGCACTTTACCTGAAATTAGCTATTTAATCTGTTCTTGGCAATTCAGCCCCTTTCATTTCCCTTGCTCCACTCAACAAAGAATCTTGTCATTTTCATTCCATATGTTCTTGTACCCCATAAAGACTTATCATCACCCTTTCTAATGTAATTAAGATGAGCGCAATGGGAAAAATAAAGCAAAGGTCATAAAGGCTATCCCTTCCACAGGGAATATGGGACTGCATTCATCAGAGAAATAACAGGGTGCTGATTTAATTATTTCAATTGTTACTAGCATGACTGAGAAGTGTTACTGGGTTTTGAGTTTTAACAAAGAGGACTAGTGAGAAACCCTTTGTTTTCCATAACCTCACATCTGAGTCACAGATCCAATACCTGAGACTTTCTTTGCATCCTGGTCCCAGCGATCATCTTAGGCTATGTCTGCTCCGCAGGTTTCTTTTGGAGGAAGCTTTTCTAGAAGAGATCTTTCAAAAACACTTCTTTCAAAAAAAGAGCGTTTACACTGTGAAAGAGCATTGAAAAAGCCATCTGCTGTTTTGACAGATAGCATCAACACTGCATGGACACTATCTCATATTTCAGCTATGATTACTGTGGGCAGAATGGCCACCAGGGCACCTGTGCTTTTTCCTCTTTCCTCTTCTTTCGAAAGAACTGTCTTCCCTGTCCACACATGCCTTTTTCTGAAAGAGCACTTTTGCAAAAAGGCTTCTTCCTTGCAGAAAGAGGGTTACCAATGCCAGGAAAATCCTTTTGTTCTTTCGATTCGCTTTCGGAAGAATACGATTGCAGTGTGGATGTAACTCAGGTTTTAGTCGGAAAAATTGGTTTTTTTCTGACAATACTCTGTAGTGTAGACTTACCCCCAGATTGCGCTGAGGGGGCTCCTGCTGCACCTTTGAGCTCACACCTGACATTGGAAGTTGTGACTAAGGAAAAGCAGCACCGGCGGGGGAGCTCTGCTTCACTCCCAGGAAACTATCCTTTTGTTCGGTAGCTCGAAAAGCCTCTGTGTATATCTCAGGCCAAGGCAGATACCTGACCTTCTTCCCTGTCTCTGAGAAACTGGCCTCGCTGTCACATGACCCATGTTGGGATTCTCTCCATTGGCTCTAAATGTACTGGGCAGAACAATGAATGGAAATTGTTGGGCTCTTGCCAGCAGGGAGCTGAGAAAAATGCTGTTGCAACGTGTGTGCAAACTGTTCCAGCAGGGTTCCACACTGAAGAGTGGTGCCCCTGCGGTGCCCCGTGAGTCCTGCTTCAGGTAACTGCCGTTGCTGATTTCCTTCGTTTACAGGAAAGACACAGGAGCTGTTCTAACCATCAGCTCTGCGCAGCCACACTGGGCCCTGAGGAGATGGTTACACAGGGAGAAAAAACCTGTGCCATGGCTGCAGCTGGTCTGTGCCAGGCTGGCTTGGGCTTCAGGGCTAAAATGCTAGGTAGACACCAGGACTGGAGCCCAGACTCCAGGGTCTTCCTCCCCACCCTGTGGTTGCAAGGAGGACCAAGGGTAACCTACCTGCCTTTTGGAAAAGGAGCGTTAACAGGCTGGACTTGAAAGCACAAACCGTATTGGTATTGCAGCCTTCTGCCGGGGAAGTGTATTTACATTCTGCATCCGCTCCTGTAGTGCTTCAGACAGGGCTGGCTCTAGGAAGTGGCCGTCTCCCTTTGGGGTTTCCTGGATAGAATTTCTTGGGCTACTGGCCACACTTCTAGCAAATGTGTGTCTATCTTGTAAATGGAGAAGATTTGCAATGGTAGCCACTGTGCATTCCTACAGTCACTCTCTAGTGTACATCCGTATTGCAAAAGTTTCTGATTTGTAAATTATGGTGCTGAATCTCCACACAGACACACAAGCCCTGTACAGTTCAAAAAACTGGAAACATTAATTCCTCCATCAAACTGAAGACAGAGACCTAATTGGCATGGGGCCCACTGATATATGCCAGGTTATCAAGGAGTGTGTGGATTAACCAGGCTGTATGACAACCAAGAGGCTGGAGGGATATTGCTGCCACTGTTTTGCAATTCAGGGAGGCCAGTTCTGCCCATGTGATAATGGGAGTGATTAATGAAAATATATTCACTATCCACCTTAAATAAAATAAAATAAAGGGCATTGGCTCGTCATTACTCTCTGTGGGGTAAATTGTACCGAGCTGATCATTATCTAGCAAGACACTGTAGAAGCGGAATTAGTTCTGCCAGCCTCTGTTCTACACACAAAATCTCTGATGATTGACACTGCTGACAATTAATTAGAAAAAAACTCATTGTCGTTATCAATTAGATGAGGAATGATAGAAATGCCAAACTAGAGTCATTCTCTCCCATAACACAGCGTGATGCCCGAGATCTCCACATGAAGCCGTAGAATGGGGTGCAGCCAGGAATCATGACCAAGAGAAACAAACCTGCATGCTGCAGGGAGCAAGTTCACCAGACTGTTCCCTGCCCCTGGAAAGGGTAGACTGGCACTCTCAACCCTAGCTCCATAGCCAATACATCAGGTATTTTCAACCTGATGGTACAGGGTTCAAGTCTCTGCTCAGTCAAGAGATGCTTTCTGTCTCTGCTGTGTGCCCCGTGGCCATCCAGAAGACCCTATTCTCCACTGTATTACTTTGTCCCCTGTATTTACTTGGCACTTGAGTTGAGGGGTGCTTGCCACATGGCTGGAACCCTCCCAGGATTTCCCAAAAGGCCTCAATACAGTCTGTGGTGCTCTGGCTGAAGTACTGCACTGCCGGCAGGACCTTTTCATCCCCTGGTGCCTGCTGGAACTTTCCCTCCCTGGACTGCTGCTGCTATCACCAGCTTTGCTACTGTGCAGTGGGGGTGGAGGGAGAAGTGAGGACGCCACCAAAAAAAACCCATCCCAGAACATAAGCCTCTGCCACTTCAGCAAAAGGAGAATGCAGACACAGGTCAGGATTAGTAGTTTACACGTGCTCCCCACGGGAAACTATAGGGGGCAATGTCTCGGGGAGATAGGGGTAGCTGTATTAGTGTGTGTCTGCAAAAACAACAAGGAGACCAGCAGATTTATTAGGGCATAAGGAGCGAGGGGAACACTTTATATTGGATAATTTACACATGAGGCTGAGCTCCTTTTCCTCTTTGAGAGTTATCCGGAAACAGGATCTGGGGAGCTCATTATTCTCAATGAATAACGATGCCCAGAGGGTTCAGCCCAGGGAGTGCTCACAAACTGTTCTTGTAGTCTTTGCAGAAGCCACAGTGGTCTCAGGACAGCCAGGCAAACATTTCCAGTGTAGTGCAGGTCGCTGTTGTCTGCAGAAGCCCTGTCTCATTTGTACCCAAAGGGGAGGTTGTGACATAATTGGAGCAAGGGGTGGCAAGAAGAGAAAGGATGGTCTTGGGGTAAAGGCAGTTAAGTGCTATGCTAGATTAATGGATTCTGTTCTTGCCGTGTCCACAGAGTTCCTGTCTGATGCCGGGCAGGGCACTTAATCCAGAATGTTCACTGGTGGTCAGCATCTGAATATAACTCATTTTCTGGCTGCCTGACTAGAGACTTGGATTTGCAGAAAGGCTGAGCACGCCCAGTCGGTGGGAGCTGTGCTCTGAATGTATGAAATGCTCTATAAGGCTACGGACAGTGAAAGTCGGGTCTGAGGCATCCCCGCTTGAATGCCCAAAATTAAGGGAAACTTTGGACCTTCATCAGTTCTTTCTCTCTAAAATGGGGTTAGAAATACATTGTCATCTCACTGGGGGGTTGGAAACATGTGTTGGTTTGTGTGTGCATGGTGAAATAGACATTCAATGACATTTAATGATAAAAATCTTATCCTGCCAAATCTTGAAGGAGCTGAGGAACGATTTCTAGACTGGATTTCTCATCTAGCAAAAATAAAAGGTTTCTCTGTGAAATGTCCCCAGGGCAAATATTGTACAGCCATGGCAGGGTCAGTGCTATATGCTACCAATAAGGCCAGGCACACACACACAAATTGGCGTCAGACTGAAAGAAAAGACAAGCCTGCTGAGGACATAATTGCCAAGCAGAAAAATCAAATATTCTCTTTGTTTTTCCAACCCGAGCTTGTCACATGAACTCGCCACTGGAAGGCTCAGTGACTGAGGGGAGATTTAGCCATTGCTCGCTGTGACAACTTGGGGGGTTGTTTTTTGCTCTGTTTGCTTAGTTGTGTTACATATGATTGCTGCTGTCCTGCGCTGGCCACATGTATGTGCCTCAGTTCTACTGGACACTGCACTAATCATGAGATGGAGCTGGGGATGTCGGTGTGACAGCCTCCTGCACGTACAGGAGAAAGCTGGTACTTTCTGCCAAGGTGAGCCTGGGCAGGGGGTGTAACCAGGTGACACCTTTTCCCTGGGAAGCAGGACAAGTGCCAGAGGCGGGGCTGGCTGTGGGGTTGGGGAGGGCTGCTGAGTGAGTTTCACTGGCTTGTGGAGCAGAGATGGGCGGGTAAGGGAACTGAGCTCTTGGCTCTGAGCCCCCCCAGATAGATTGTACTGACTGCTTCTGATTCCTGTAATAACAAGTCTGTTCTACGCTGTGTCCCTGTGAACTAGTAAACCTGTTCTACCTGCCAGCTGAGAGCCATGTCAGGCTGCGGGTGGGGGTGCAGGGCCCGCTGACTCTCCCACACCTCGGTGACACCTGCAATATCCAATGTGCTGTCCTAGAGGACAGTGCAAAGGGATCCATTCTGTCCTCCCATGTAGGGTGGAAAACTTCCTGCTAGTTCGAGCTCCACCAGATCCGGGGGAGCAATCCATCAAGCATGGGGAACTCACATGCCAATTTGCCACATCGTGCCTAGAGCAGGGCAGAAAATGGTTTTCCTTTCCTAATCTGGGACAAAAAGCATGAAATATCAAAGATTTTCATGAACCAGCAATGCAAAAAAGTTCAAGTTGGGTCCAACAGGAACATTTTGCTTCAAGATTTTCAAAATGTTCCATTTTTATTTTGCCCCTTTACATTTGTTTGTACCTTACATTTTGAAATAAAATGTAGCATCACACCCAAATATTGAATGTTTTGGTTAGAAATGTCCCATCCTCACAATTCTGAAACTTTTTCCTCAACATTTTTCAAACGGAGAATTTTACTCAAATCAACCCTTTCCAATGAACAACCTGAGGTTTGCAAATGGTCATTTTCTAACGAAAATCCTGTTGTCAAAAAACTTCTACTCAGATCTACTCCTGCCTTGGTAGCCAATGGAGTGTGTGCTCCAACACGAAGCTGGAGACAAAAGATTTTTTTCCGTGCCCAAACTTTGGAGAGCTTTCTGCTTTCCACAGAAACCAGAATTCTCTGCATCCTCATCTAGCCAAGTTCAATTATACTAAAAGCTTTCAGGAACTTTCAAGATTTTTCACAGTTTGCAGTTGAAACAAGAACATGTTGCATCTGTGAATGTCATCCCAAAGCTGCATATGGCAGGGCTGGACTCACACAAGTGACATATTGGGTGCTGCATTTCCTATCATGAGTTTAGTAACAGGCTGTCCTATGTGGCACAAGGAAATTGTTGTGCTGCCAAATCTGAAATTGTTTTGACATAATGAGGCTCAGGCAGCTGAAGTAGAGTTTATTACTTGCATTTGAAGGAAAATATTACATAATGAAGGAGATGGCTCTCTGCTGAAGTGAATCATACCTGCCTTGCAATATTTTGCACTATTAAAAGGAGTTTGGTCACAGTTGTGTAGCAGAATTTTAGACTATTAAATAATGTTTGGGCACAGATCATAGTCTGGATGGTGGATGCAATTCTAATTTCTCTGGCTTCCTGAGAGTTTGTCAAACTTGCACACAGCCGGCACCTAACTAGGGAGTGGCAGGCTATGGTCGGGTTACCGACAGCAGCCACTGTGTAGACATGTCCTCCCATCATCAATGGTGTCCAATAAACCTCATAACCCCAAAGATCAGCAAGGCAACATTTCCCTCCTTTCCCATCGCTAGCAACGGGACTGTTCACAATCTGTCAGAAATCATCAGACTCTGGAGCTGCAAAACAGGGCTCTTTCCAAGGACAAACTTGGTACGAGAGAGTGAGGAGGAGGCTTCGGCACAGCTCAGTGCCAGAGGAAAGCGTGAAAGAAAACGCTTTTTGAGATAATTTGAGGGTTCGGAGCAGTTCCTTAAGAGAAAGGCATATGGTAAAATCTACCCTGCGCAGTTGGAAATGTGGGCAGAAATTACCTAACCTGAGAGTCAGCCTGAAAAAATGCAAGCTAAGGACTTGGAGGGAAAATCAGCAGAAACACAGAGTCCCTCAGGGAGCAGCAGTGCTGATACAACCTATGGGCAAACACAGAGACCAGAGAGAAAGGGATCTGAAAGTGGGCAAGGAAAAGGGATTTGAATCCCTGCTACCTTGCAGCTGCTGACAAAGGAGCACTGGGGTCACAGAGCAGGGAGGGGCCTACAAATGGCAAAGGTGGGATTTCATCTATTACACGCAGGAGCTTGAGCTGCTGAAAGAGGGTGACTAGTGGAAGGGAGTTTAGAGCAGAGCAACAGAACAAACCCCAGAGTGGGATGACAGAGATGGTCATGTAATATCAATACTTTACTTTTATGTCATATTTTTATCCATGGAGTAAGAGGTAAATATTGTGGGGATAAACAAGGCCTGGTGGGATGGGGGAACACACAGTAATCAAACTACTAGAGACCACGCAATGGATGAAGGGCCGCATTTTCAAAAGCTCTTAACATTGACTTACAGCAATTCCCACTGGAGTCAGTCATAAAACTTCCCTAAGTAGTTTGGGCTTACAAATCTAATCATCCAAATCTTAGTTTCCTTTTATTCCCAAATCTGTCAGCTGTGTTTGGATAATAAACCAGCCCCTGTTTTTTCTTGGGGCAAATTTTGAGTGACAGGGCAAATTCCATTAACCATGTTCTGTGCAATATCTGGCCCCTACAGGCTGCTCTTGGGGAGGGGATTTACTTATACCCATAGTCACCAACCCATCGATTGCGATCAACTGGTTGATCAGGAGGGCTCGACTAGTCGATCACGAGGTGTTCGGGCCCCTCCATTTCCCCCCACCCCTGAAGAAGCCCCACCACCTATCTCCAGTGACAATGGAGGCAGCGCCAGCTTTCTGCGGGGTGGAAGGAAGTCCTGCAGCTGTGCGCCACTGCCAGGGTGGAAGGAAGTGCGCTGGCTGCTTCCCCTCCCCCAAACAGCTGGCACGGTACCAGACCCAGGTCTGTGGTGCACCGGGGTCTTGCTATGTGTGGGGGTAGGAGTCCCCAGAGGAGGCGCATGCCAGGGCTTCCCTCCTCTGTGGGGTGGGGGAGGAGTCCTGGCAAAAGGCACGTGCCAGAGCTTCCCTCCTCTGCGAGGGTATGTCTACACTACCACCCTAGTTCGAACTAGGGTGGTAATGTAGGCAACTGGAGTTGCAAATGATGCCCGGGATTTGAATTTCCCGGGCTTCATTTGCATAAAGCCAGGCGCCGCCATTTTTAAATATCCGCTAGTGGGGACTCCATGCCGCACGGCTACACGCGGCACGGACTAGGTAGTTCGGACTAGGAAGCCTAGTCCGAACTACCGTTACTCCTCGTGAAGCCAAGTCCGAACTATCTAGTCCGTGCCGCGTTTAGCAACGCGCGGCACGGAGTCCCCACTAGCGGATATTTAAAAATGGCGGCGCCTGGCTTTATGCAAATGAAGCCCGGGAAATTCAAATCCCGGGCTTCATTTGCAACTCCGGTTGCCTACATTACCACCCTAGTTCGAACTAGGGTGGTAGTGTAGACATACCCCAAGAGGGGGAGAGGGCAGAAGGCCCTGGAGGAAGCGTGCACCGGGGCTTCCCTCCTCTCCGGGGAAGAAGGGTAGGAGTCCCAGGGGGAGGCATGTTCTGGAGACTCCCTGTCCCCACTGGCACTCCATCCCCTGCCACAGAACCCTGCCCCACTGGCACCCTGTCCTAGCACCCACTGGCACCCTGTCTCTGCCCTAGCACCCTGTCCCCACTGGCACCTTGTCCCCTGCCCCAGCACCCAGTAGCACCCTTCCCTTGTACCATGTCCCCTGCTCCCACCAGCACAGTTGGGGCCCCATTAGTGAGACTTGGGGGGGATTGGAGGAGTTATTTTTTTGCATCTCACTTGTGTGGCCCCGACTGACTTTTCTGAGGGTCAGTGACCCCTGACTCCAAACAGGTTCCCTGCCCCTCTCATAAATAAAGACAATGCTGAAACATTTTGTTTTTGACATAGTATTTAATTTAAAAATGAATCCTGGCCAACAAATCCCCAATTGAGGCCAAGTCCCCATCTGGCCACAGCATCATAACACTCCTGCACATACTCCCCCTATATCCTAGAGCTGAGCTTATCATAAACTGGAACCCCCTGTCCTGAGCCTCTCATATCCCCAAACTCCTGCACCCCCTCATCCGCAGTCTTCTGTCACAACACTCCTGAACCATCCACACACTGCAAATCTGTGTCCTGAGCCCAACATACTCCCAACCTCCCTGCACTGAGCCCCTCACATACCCCAACCCAAACTCCTGCACCCTCATAGCCACAAGCTTGTGGCTTGCTCAGCACCCCAACCCTCCACCTGACCCCAACACTCCACAGCCTCCTCCCTGAGCCAGTATCCCAATCACCACTTCCTCCTGCACCCAAATTCCCTCCCATAGCCTGCACCTCTCACCCCGTCCCACACCCAAATCCCTCATTCCCACCCCAGAGCCCGCACCTCCTGTCTCAACCCAGTGAGGATACGGCTAGACTGCAGGAGTTTTTCCAGGATTCCAGAGATATCCCAGGAAAACTCTTCTACGTCCAGGAATGCATTGTTCTTCCACTTTTTTTAGCGGAAGAACAAACATCCTCTTTTGGACTAACAGATGTATTGGAGCATATGCTTTCATGGGTCTTTGCCCACGAAAACTTATGCTCCAATACATCTGTTAGTCTATAAGGTGCTACAGGACTCCTTGTCGCTTTTGCAGATCTGGACTAACACAGCTACCCCTCTGATGCTCTTTTGATTACCCCGTATTCCTCATTCCACAAGGAATAAGGGGGCTTCCAAAAGAAGGGTTTTTTTCTGACATTTGGTCCAGTCTAGACAGGCCAAATGTTGGAAAAACCTCTTCCTACAGAAGAATCAGAAAAAAAAGTGGAAGTGTAGTTGTACCCTGAGAGTGTATAAGGGCTGAGGATAGCAAGTGATGGAGAGGAGAATAGAGAGGGCAGAACTTCAAGGAAGGACGGGGCAGTAAATCTTGGCTTGTTCTAACATTTAAACAGTGATCTTGGGTGTAAAAAGGTTAGAGACCACTGACCTGCTGTGCAGAGTGACATTTCAGGATGTTGGGATGTGAAGAAGGAGTAAGAAAAACATGTCAGTTCTCCCCCCCACCCCCCTCCCCGACTATGAAGCACTTGTGTTGAGAAGGACTTGCCCTTTATTGATAAGATTCAATTAACCTCTAAGAGGAATTAAATGTTTTTACTAGCTTAGCCACAGACAGTTTAATTTAGGCAAAAAGTTGTTCTCATCCTCTCCTCTGAGGTGAGTTTCAGAGACAGACTCGCATCCCTCCACCTGAAGCAACAGACAACCAAGGCACACTGTTCAGAATCCTTGCAGCTCATGGAAACAGAGGCCATGTTTCCAGATGGAAATAGTGAATCTGGATAGAGGAAGCAGGCAGATAGTCCATATTCACAGTAGTGTAGACAGAAGTGGAATGACTGGAGGTGCTCAAGTATCCCTAACAGCCCTTAGGAATACCACCCTGGGTGTTTCAGTCCTCCCAGGGAGTTCAGGATTTCAGTCCTGTTATTGCAGATGGACGCTTACTGTTTTGCATGCAATTTTAATACTCTTTTTAAAAAATATGTTAATGCAACAAACTAAAGATAGAATGTTACATGCATTGCCCATTAAATAAAGGGACACAGCATGAGACATTCCCAGGATAGAATACAAAGGAATAGGATGTGGCATCAAATTATGTATTTAGTTAGACCACACAATAAATGGAATTTAAATAGTTTACGTGAGATGAGAACAGGAATATTGGTCGATGACAGAAATTAATGACCATCAGCGGAGCAAATTCAATGGCACTTCTCCCATTGGTACCAGTAGAAAACCTGGACCCCATGGCTAGTGTTTCATTAAGAAGATTTATGGTGGTATCAAGGAATTCAGGTAATTTTAGTGGGAAGATTTTTTAATTATCAAGTGCCATGAAAATATTCCTCAAAAGTGGCCTTAAACATGTTTGTTCGGCATAAGTTCAACAGACAACACCAGCATACACAGACAGACGCCAATGCAGGTGCTGAATTGGGGAGATTCTGGTTATGAACTTTTGAGTTTCTATCTGTCTTAGAACCAACAACTTCCCTCAGAAGGGATCCAAAACTACAGTTTAGTTTAACTGATGCCTTCCCCCCACCCTTCCCCTCTTCCCAACCCTGAGTCCCTCTAGTTCTCCAACTCCCAGCTGCCCCTGTCTTGCCCTGTGACAGATTCTGGATTAATTTCCCAGTGGCTGTTCGCCGTGTTTCTTGTATTGCTAAAGCAAGTCTCAGCTGGGGAGCAGGAGAAAATAGTAACAGGAGATGCTGCAGTTCCACAGCTTGAGGCTTTATCCGCAGCGTCTTTGTTCTTCTGTGCTCTGCTTCGTGCGGTGCTGTGTAAACCCTCAGCAGATGCCCTGGGAATAATGGACTTTAATTACTTTAATGGGCCTCTCGGTGGCATTGCGAGTTTTGTGCCTGTTGTTCTCAGCACGGGATATGGAGCGGTGTCAGCAAAGTGCCGGAACTGGAAGCAACACAGGTGGCAAAGTGAACGTGCGTGCTGGAGTGGAGGGGGAGAAGTGGTGTCCCAGGGATTAAGGGGGGAGGTGGAGGCAAGGCACCGGCTTCCATTCACACATCTCAGCAGAGAGGCAGTGGTGAAAGTAACTTACAGTGTCTTGCGGGTCCTGGCGTATTGCAGCCTGGGACCCTGCAGCTCTTTAACTAGCTCCCTGCTGGTTTTTGCTGCAGCTTAGCCAGTGCTTGCCGCAGCTGCACTCCAGGGTGCACCCACTTACTGTCACCTCTGGGCAGAGAACTAAGTGAGTGAGCCAGGGCTATTGTGAATGTGCCCTTTGGGGGAGCCTCGCTCCTCATTCTCGATCTCTGTGTCCTAGTGGCATGAGCCCCAGATAGGAGTTAGTCCTGGCAGCCTGCAGCCGAGACTGTGTTCCCCTGCGCTGCATGGTGCCGTGTTCTTGTTCTCTGGACTCTTGCGCCCAGGCTGTGTGATTGTCCTGAGAAACTCTGAAGAACCTTCCCCTGCAGCCAGGTATTTCCCTACCCTCCCCCATGGTGGAGTATACCCACCCTGAATTTCCTCAACACCCCCCAGTCTTGTGAACTGTGGTGCCATACAGCCCCCCTTCGCCTTTATGGTCTCACCCCTCATCAGTCCTGACCCGTCTGTAAATTCAAACACCCTCCCCCCTAATTTCAATTCCTAGGGAGGCTACTTCCTGCAGTGACTCCATCCACGCTCCTTGGTGATTGCCCAGAAAAAGGGAGAGACCAGCCCTCTGCTTCCTCAGCATGGACTGAACTCTCCATCTCACGCAGGTCTCTCTGGGCAGGATGGGATCGCTCACAGATCAGCATAGGAGATACTCACACTGCTGCTGCCTGTAGGTTTGCTTGCTTGGCCAAAAAGACACTGAGCTGGGTTTACAGCCAGCCAGCTGCTTCCCTGCTGGAGTCAAGGGGCAGCACAGAGCTGCTGGAATAGGGTTCCTTTACCCTAGGAGTCCACCAAGCTTTCATTTTCAGACCTGCTTAGACCTTCGGCAGGTCTTCCCCCCCCCCACCAGTCCCCAAGAGCAGGAGGGTGGCACGATGGACCAGCACACTGCGGTAATAACCTCGGGGGGTTTCTTGGCAAAGCCTTACAGCCCACCCTAATGCTGCCAGGCTTTCATCAGCCTGTTCCAAGGACTGAGCTGAGCCACACAGGCAGGACGCCGAGAGGAGCCGTGGACGAGCAGGAGCAGAAGAACCACTTTCTAGTAACCGTGTCACCCAGCATGGGGAGCGACTGCGCTGCTCTAACGGTGCCCACTGAAGAGAGTTGTATGAAAAAGGTGTCTGTTAGACTGGGAAAGCCCACCAGCTACAGCTCCACTGCCCCAGTTGCTTGATACCTTGAGTCTAGGACCGGAGACCCAAGTCCAGTGCCGTCTTGGACAGTACGCTCTTTCCTTAGCCTGACCTCAAGACCGTCCCAGACGACTTGTCACTTCTCAGCTGCTCCTGCCCCTGAGTGTATAGCCCCGCCAGCACAGCCCAGGCAGCAGCAGGCCCTGAGGCCCCAGACCACACATGGAGGGATTTGGGGGAACTGCTTGGAGAAGCAGCCCAGGCGCGGAAGCAGCAAATAATTGTCTCCTTGCTCCCCCGGTCTCCAGACACCAGGGCAGTAACTAAGATCCCTTTCTTGTAACTCGGCTAGGGCCTGGCTGATGTCTGAGCTCATTTCTCATGCGGTCACACTGCTCAACACCGAGCCATTCATTCCCTTCAAAGAAAGGCCTAGAAGCCACTCATTGCTTCCTATGCCTGCCACAGGCGAGGCTTTTCAATGTCCCTACTTGGCCTGCGGCAACAAGGTGTTGCCACTGACAGAAATCTAATACAGCATGACACGCACATGCACACACACTCGCCGCGCAGGGGGGACACACTGCACTGCCAGCCGTGTGAGCGCCCTGCTCACACAGCATTGTAATGCAATATTGTGATGTCCTGTTTTTGATTGCAGAACAGAAATCAAATCAAACCCAGCAGCTCTCCAGACAGACAGAGCAAACTCAGGAGATTTTGAATGGCCAGATGAACCAGGGATCTGACTGTCTGGAAGTGAGGATGGGAGTGATTTATAGCTGGGCAAGGAAACATTCGTCCATTATATTCCAGCAAAACCCTCACTCCCCAGGCTGGTGTACAACATGGTAGAGCAAAACTAGCATTATTCGCACAAGTTGCATGGATAAGTAGGTCTCTGAGAGTTACTAGAGCTCTCCACGAATGCATAATGAGGCCACCACCAAGACTCAGAGATTTTCAGTCTGCTTCATGTTCATGTGTTCCTTATTCTTTCCTACACCAGTCTGTTTCAC